>NC_081405.1:246798115-247398115 GCF_030272615.1 Cryptomeria japonica | reverse complement strand
TAGTCTGAAGGATTCCTTGTTCTAGCCCCAATATTTGATATGTTGATTGCATGTGATATGAAATACATGAGCGAACTTGCTCTGATACCACTGATCTGAATTGTGGATTTGGATGACAACACCTAAGTGAGAACCTGTGGTGTTGTGCATGAACAAGATAATACAGAATTGAAGCAAGCCAAAAAGTATTGTATTCAATTCAAAAATCCAACATATAGTAGTCCAAGGAATTCCAAGGGTCACCAAAAACTCCTTGAGAATAAAAAAACCAACAGTCATATCAGGTTTATTTACATAATAAAATCTAACTATGTAATTTTTCAAAAAAACTATATAAAATTTGTCCTAACTTTAACTAGGCATAACTTTCTACACAGGACTCGAAATTAAGAGTCGTTTAACTCGTTGGAAAGGTCTCCAAGAGTTGTAGATGAGATTTTGAATGAGCGTGCCACTTTCAAGGGCTAAAAATGCCCTTAAGGCCTTCAAAAATGCCATTAACTAACATATAGAAAAACTAAGAAAATATATAATAATATTTTCAAATTTTCTTTTGATCATATATATATATATATATGTACATATATATATATATATGTACATATATATATATATATGTACATATATATATATATATATGTATATATGTATATATATATATATGTATATATGTATATATATATATATATGTAGATATATATACATATATATATATATATATATGTATATATATCTACATATATATATACATATACATATATGTATATATATATATACATATATGTATATATATATACATATATGTATATATATATACATATATGTATATATATATATACATATATGTATATATATATATATACATATATATGTATATATACATACATATATATTTATATCTATATAGATATATGTATATATGTATATATATGTGTGTGTGTGTGTGTATATATAAATGTGTGTGTGTGTGTGTGTGTGTGTGATAAAATGAACATCATAAATATTATATATATATATATATATAATCATAAATCAATGACAAAATGAACATCATAAATATTATATATATACATTTATATACATATTAGTATTTCAAATGATGAAATATAAACATTGTACTTCATCTATTTCATTTTCAAGATAATTACTCCATCTTCGTAAATAATGTATACACAAAAAAATAGCAAAATACACGCTTAATCATTTAAAAGCATTAAATCAATCTATTTTTAAAACAATGACATCAAATTTAACTCTTTATGTAAAATTACATCCTTTGTATCTAATAATCATTCATTTGTGCAAGATGCATTCGATGCAACTACTGTGGTGTGTGAGATTCCATCTTCATTACCAAATTCAAAAAGCTCAGAACAACTCTACCTAAACCAAGTTCTCTCCTTCATCCATATTCAGTTGTTCCTACATTCACTTGCACTTGATTGTTCATCAGCAATGGCAATCCCCAATTTCACAATGAAACAATTAAAATCATTCATTTGCATTTAAATTTCCATTTCCAATTCCAATTTCATTTCAATTTAAGTTTCAATTTCATTTCCTTTTTCCATTTCATCCATATCATCATAAGATATAAATCATTTTCCTAATTTAATATTTTTAATTAAAATATTGATAAAAACAGTACGTGACATAGAGTGATCTAAAATAGCTAAGAAACCATCACATCTATGAAATATGTTCATTGTAGAACTATGTAAGGAAAAACTCATTGATTAAAAATACAATTTTAGCTATTTTATGAAATAAGTTTCCTTTCTAAAAAATAAAATATGCCACATATGCAATAGAAATTTCAAATCAATAAATTATTGTATCTATTTAATCAACAAAACATATAAGATCCAAGAAAGGATATTTGAATGTAATACAAAATGAATCAAAATGTTTGCAAGTGTATGCTAAATCATGTTCACCAAACTGATATGGTTAGAAAAAGAGATACTAGGCCTATGGATGAAAACTAATATCTCAAATATCTAGGGCATATCATTAGAAATAGGAATAAGTTTTGGTATTATCTTGATAGAAGAGTTGAGTAATTGGATTCTTGATCCTTTTATTGCAATAGAATTGAGATTGTGATGTGTGTTTTTGGTCTAGGTTTAATGTAGAAAAATGAGTACTTTTAGAAATAATGGTAAATTATAAAAATATAATAGACATGGTAACTGAGATCTAGAAAAGAGATACAGAGAGAAATCTAGGCCTAAAATCTAGACCTAAAAGTGTCAAACACAAGTGATAGCTACCCTAGTCTAAATTTGTTTGAAACTGATAAAAAGGAAAAGGAATGTAGTTAGGAGGTCTTATAGGTCCATCCTAAAAAAATATAGCTTAAAATAATTAGATATTGGTATTGGGTGTCATAGTCTAGGTATTTCTACCTATTCAAAAACTATTGCAATGTGTGACAATCTACTGTACACTCTTGTAACATATTTTATTATCAGATTTCAACTTGCACACACAAAAAATGGGGAAATGTGGTTTCTCTATAAAGGAGATTCCCTAAATCAAACCCCGTGTTGGCATTTACACCTCCACAACAACTATGATTAATAGAAAAGAGTACATGTCTTAGGGAGTACAGAGGCAAAATGATAATGGAAATTTTAAAATGAAATGATTATAACTTAGATATGAAACCTTGTCATGGAGTTTCACATAAATGTGTTGATGCAATGCTCTTTATGGTAGTCCTACAAGTTCTAATGCAATAACATGATAAACATAAATTAAAACCTAAAATCATGATTGAATGTAGAATGATGTTCCCTACTGCTTCTTGATTGAATTGGAGTAAAATCTACAGTGATATTGTTTGATAGAAAGTCTTACAACTTTTAAATGATAGTACTTTATATAGGTATCACAAAGTATTGCTGATAAAAAATAAATATAAAATATTCAAGTGTAAAAATCGACACTAAATTTCAAATTATAAAGGCTAGCTCTTGCAACCCAAACTTTACAAGATATTTTTGGTAGGACTAATGTGTTGTGCACTCTATTCCTCCCAAAACTACCTCTATCAAAGGGGAATGTGAGTTTTGGGATTTGTGATGTTATATTTTCTCCTAATTTTATCATTTAATGACAATTAAAATGCAAGATTCGAAATTAATTTTTAGAGTGGAATACGTGTAATGCCCTGCTAGGAAACCCCGAAGGGATAAAGCTAAAACACAAGAATAGAGTGCAATTTTTTTTTTTAAAAGTTTAAATAGAATAATGATATAATGAGTTAACATTTAGTTTAGATTACACAACGGAAGACTTTAATAACACCTAAAGAGTTTTCCAACGTGATTACTTGATTCAACACTTAACTCAACTCACACTAATTAATCCAATTAAGTTGATTAACTTAATGACATGATAATGGTTTAAACAAATGATAAATTCATTCGGTAGGTTAAAAATATGGATAACATGATTAAGTTCATCCATTACAATTTAATCATACATTACGTTCAATCTTACAATAAAACCTATGTCATGCATCTAATTTCCTTACATACTTTACTTGCATTAAAAACTAATGAATACTTTCCATTATACCAACCTACATTCTTCATGATCCATATAACTGCATTTAATAAGATAAGTACATGCATATATTTAAGATTAACATCATCTAATCCACATCATACATTTTAACCATAATGCCATCCATACATGCTAAATAAAAAAGAAATAGAAGAACACAAATAACACATAACACCAAATTGATATTAGAGTTCACCCCTAGTGGGATACATTTCTGGGTTAGCTCAATTGCAAGACCCCTCTAATAAATAATAGGGTGAAGAATACATAAGGTTCACATCCGTAACAGCCTGCCAATAAGGCGTACATAACCAAATAATACATAGGACCACATCAGCCAATAGATGCATTAATGATCCTAGAAAAAGGAAAAGGGTCCATCTGAAACATGATAAGAAGCAATCTCAAAAGAACAACTGGAGCACCCGCGAAACTAAGTCCTCACAACCCATCATAAGCAACCCATGGTCTAACATGAATATCAGGTACTCACAAGGGCATAAATAACCAGATACGACTCCACAACAGTGCTCCAAGTAAAGCCAACACATGACTACACACTAGAGACCACAAGGGAAGAGTGTCATCACATAACTGCTATGAACTTTGGCAAGCCTCCATTGGCCCCAGCCCCCATCCTTGATTACCCTGGTAGCCTCTTGGATGCGGCCCCCCACTTGAAAACCAATCTTCCTTATGACACTGCACAACCTCCAAAGATCCCCAAGGCAAAACACAAAAACTAACCAACATAAAGAGTTCAAAAATAAAACTAAAGAACAACATGATAAAATAAACCCTCTACCAAGATTGACCAATTGGAGGTGTGAAACAAACAACTGGTTTATCCAAAAAACAAGACCAAAACCACTATAAGACAAGGACGATCATAACCAACACTTAACCAATTCAACTTGCACAATAAACTTACATTCAACAATATTCCATCATGACATGAGAATGACTAACCAAATCAACATCAAAATTTCACCATTCAGAGTAAACACTCAAACAAATCTACTTGTACTCTAAATTTTATCCATATTAAGGAATCATAGCATTCACTCAAAATATAATTAAACACTAATGTCCTCTACTTGTAGTTTTCAATAACTGACTCATTCATGAAAAGAATACCACACATGGAATAACGCATGAAGATGATTTAAGTAAACATATGTTACAAATAAACCATCATTTAAAGACAAATATAAAATAATTTCATTTAAAGCCAATTTAGCTATAGCATATATCATTTAAATTCAAATTTTCAAGTTGATGAAAATAATATTTTAAATACATTTGAAAACTAAATTCAATACTTAAATCAAATAATCATTTTCAAATAAAATTCATTTCAAATATACGTAAATATAAACTTCTTTTTCCCAAATTAATTTTTGATTATAACCAATCAAATTTAATCATTAAATGTCTAGCACTGAACCCAAATTACATAATTCAGATATATATATTATAATAAATACTAACTCAATATTTCATTTTAATACCGAATTCCCTCTAATCACCATATTCCAATTAAAAATTTTAAATTGGAAATTACAATTTACCAATTAAAAATTACAATTAGATATATACATTTTGTAATAACCCACCTTAACTAACCCAACAAAATTGAGACTACCAAAAAAAAACTTGGGAAATTTCCTTCAAAACATAATCAACTCTCTTCTTTGAAACTTGCATATCATTTTATAAGAAAAATCCCTCCCTTCCACTATCTAGAAAATTTAATTAAAAAGGAGATTCTTTTCCAATATTGGACTCATGCAAATTGATTAAACTTAGTGGAGGAGTTACATGCAAAGTGGTGGAGATTCCTCTAGAAGCTTCTTATTCTTCCTACAACATTTGCCATAATTGGGAGTGGAAAATAAATAAATAAATAAATAAAAATAATTATATTCTCCAAGTGTGTGTGTGTATTCATTTTTATTCTTTTATAACATTTATTCAATAATTTTAAATAGCTTAACCAAAAAATAATAGAATTGTACTTAAATCAAAAAGTGATAAAGGAGGGTTGTGACATCCTCCCCCCCTTAATTTGTGCATCATCCCGATGCACTTATTGAAAGCATCCAAAAAAAGTCTATAGTTCATGATTAAAACAAAAAGGGAAACAACTGCTGCATTTCCTTAGTATCTTCCCACATGGCATTCTTTTCATCATACTGGTTCCATTGTACTTTGCACTGATCAACCTCTCTGTTGCACAACTAGCACTGGCACCTCTTCAAGATTTTGAATGGCTCTATCATGATTCCTCCCATTTCCTGGACATGTAAAGCATCCCAATTCAAAATGTGTTTCTCATCATGTACATACTTTTTAAGAAGAGATGCATGGAAGACATCATGGATTCGGCTCAACTGGGGAGGTAAGGCCAACCGGTATGCAACTGGATTAATCCTTTCCAATATTTCAAAGGGTCCAACATAGTGAGGTGCAAGCTTGGTCTTTTTCCCAAACCTTATGGAACTCTTATGTGGCCTAACCCTTAGGAAGACTTTCTCTCCCACCTCAAATTCCCTTGGAGTCCTATTTTTGTCTGCATAACTTTTCTGCCTATCTAAGGCTTCCTTCAATCTTTGCCTAATTTCCTTAGTTTTCCTTTCCATTTCCTTCAACATATCTGGTCCAACAATTACTCTATCTTCAAGACTATCCCAACTCAAAGGTGTTCGACATGGTCTACCATACAATGCTTCGAAAGGTGCCATTCCCAAAGATGTTTGATATGTATTATTGTAAGCAAACTCTACCAGAGGTAGGTACTCTTCCCATTTCTTTTGTTGGTCCATGCAGTACATGCAGAGTAGGTCTTCCATAATCTAATTTGTCCTTTATGTTTGACCGTCGGTTTCAGGATGGTATGCAGTGCTAAAATTTAGTTGAGTTCCCAAAGTTGATTGAAGAATTGTCCAAAACCTTGAAGTGAATCTAGCATCTCTATCTGATATGATTTGCTCTAGCATTCCATGCAACCTAAATATTTCCTTAACAAAGCGCCTAGCCAAGGTAGGTGCATCATCCGTTAGGTTCCCTGGTATAAAGTGTGCCACCTTAGTGAGTTTGTCAATTACCACCATTATTGTATCATGCCTAGAAGGTGACGTGGGCAACCCTTGCACAAAATCCATGCTAATAACTTGCCACTTGTGTTGAGGTATATCATGTAACTATAACAATCTAGCTGGATGTCTATGTTCTTCCTTTACACTTTGACACTCCAAACACTTAGCCACATATTTGACTATGTCATTCTTCATCCCTTGCCAAAAGTATAACTTCTTTAGATCTGCATAAAGTTTGTTAACCCCTGAGTGCCCTGAATAAGGGGCATTGTGAGCCTCTAACAAGACTACTTCCCTTAAGTCTCCTGAATTAGGAATATAGATTATATTATTGTATCTGAGCAACCCATCTTCGTCTAATGTATACCCTTTAATCTTAGGATTGGTTGGATCGTGTTCTAATGTCAATTTGACTTGCTCATACCATGAGTCGTGACCCTGCTCATCCATTACTTACCTTTTGAAAGAAGTTTTGAATGTTGCTATAGTCATCAAGTGTCTCCTCCTACTCAAAGCATCTGCCACCCTATTTTCCTTCCCCTTAATATATTCAATTTCAAAATTATATTCACTTAGAAACTCTAACCACCTTCTTTATCTAGCATTTAAGTGGGGTTGTGTAAAGATGTACTTTAGTCCTTGGTTATCTGACTTTAACTTAAAGGGCTTCCCTAGTAAGAAGTGTCTCCATTTCTATAGGGCATGCACAATTGTTGCTAACTCTAAGTCATGGGGTGCATAATTAACTTCATGAGTCTTTAGCTTTCTAGATTTGTAATCTACTACCCCTTCATCTTGGACAAGTACTCCTCCTAAACCTTCAATAGAAGCATTAGTTACGACTATGAAGTGTCCATTCGGATCGGGTACTTTTAGAATGGGCGCTGAGGTTAGTTTTCCCTTCAAGATTTGGAATGCCTTATCACTTTGTTCTATCCACACAAACCTTTTACCCTTCCTTTGTAATGAGGTGATGGGGTTTGCTATTTTAGAGAACCCTTCTACAAACCTCCTACAGTAACCTGCTAGCCCCATAAAGCTTCTTACCTCTGAAACATTTTTAGGGATCGGCCATTCTACTATTGCCTTTATCTTATCTAGATCAACTGCGATTCCTTCCTTAGATATTATATGCCCAAGGTAGTGAATCTTTTCCTCGAAGAAGGCACATTTTGACAGTTTCCCATATAACTTATGTTCTCTCAACCTTTGCAAAACAATTTGTAGGTGTACTAAATGTTCCTCCTCATTCCTACAGTAAATCAATATGTCATCCAGAAATACCAAAACAAATTTATCCAAGTAGTCATGGAGTACACTATTCATTAGGTTCATAAATGCAGCTGGGGCGTTGGTTACACCAAAAGGAACTACTGTGAATTCATAATGCCCATATCTAGTCCTAAAAGCTATTTTTGGAATGTCCTCCTCCTTAATTCTGAGTTGATGGTACCCTGACTGGAGGTCTATCTTTGAGAAAACTGCTGCTCCTTTCATTTGTTCAAAAAAATCCTCTATTCAACGTAAGGGATACCTATTCTTTATTGTGACCTTGTTCAACATCCTATAGTCGATGCATAGTCTCAAGGTTCCATCCTTCTTCTTAACAAATAAGACTGGCACTCCCCATGGTGATACACTTGGCCTTATTAATCCCTTAGCTAAGAGTTCCTCCAATTGCATTTTGAGCTCTTGTAAATTAGTTGTGTTCATTTGGTAAGGTGCCCTTCATACTGGTTCAGCTCTTGGTAGAACTTTGATAGAAAAGTCAAACTTCCTTTTGGGGTGTAAGTCGGGTAACTCTTCTGAAAATACATCCTTGAATTCCTTTAAGAAAGGGGTATTTTAAAAAGTTGGGGTATTTTCCTCTTTTCCTTCATCAATTTCAACCATATAGATTAGGCCTCCTCTTCTTCTTTCCTTCTTTAATTGCATGGCTGATATGGTTTCTATATTAATGGGATTAAACTTTCCTTGGATTTTGACCCTTTTTCCCCCATCATCCAAACATTCAACAACTTTTCTATAGCAATCTACATTAGCTTGATGGTCTATCAACCAACTCATTCCAATAATTACATCATATAATCCTAGGGGTTCCACATAGAGATCTACCCTTGTTTCAAACTCAGGAAATTGTACCCTTGCCCTTGGCAAACACTTAGTTACTTCCCTAGTTTCCTTATCCCCATATTGAACCGTCCATGATGACTCCATTTGATTAAATTTTAATGCATATTTGCTTACTAATTCAGGTGAGATGAAACATTTAGATGACCCAGTGTCAATTAGAATTGAAATTGGTTGTTCAAATAGTGTACCTGTAGTTTCCACGGGAACATTCTGCTATCTTCCTCTTCGGTTCCTAACTGTTGCATGAATCCTTTGTTGGGGCCCTTGTTGGGGTTGATTGGCCCTAATCTGACCTTGCATCCTGGGACACTCTCTAGCAAAGTCATTTCTCCCACACATGAAGCATCCACCTAGAGGACCCCTCCTACCTTGATTCCTAGGGGGATCATTCCTTGTTTCATTGGCCCTGGGTGGATAAGTTACCATGTTATGCTCGTCATTCCTGTTATAGTTGCCTCTGTTATTATTTCCCCTATTATTATTATTTCCATTCCTTTGATATTGATTAGGAGGTGGCCTTCTTTCAGAAGAATTATTCCTTTGACCTTTGTTGAAGTTAGTGTTCCCATTGAATTCCTACTTCCTTTTAAATGAGTGGTTCCCATTATAGTTTCGCCCTACTAGTGTTTGAATCTTCCTCTCTTGCCTTAGGGACTTTTCAAGTACATCATTCATGTTTTTGGGTCCATGCATGTCGACCTCTGCCCCTATGTTGGTATTCAGTCCCAAAATGAACTTCCTTGCTTGGCCTTCTTCATCTTTTTGGTACATAGGCAAATACTTAAGCAATTTGGCAAACTTATCCCAATATTGTTGGACTAATAGGGGTCCTTGATGTAGATTGTGGAATTCTGTCACCTTCTCATCAAAGAACAATTGAGGGAGCCACCTTTTTCGAAAGTGGTGAACAAATTGATCCCATGTGATCGTATCCCTGCTATACCCATTTTGCTCCTTGGTGTTGGTCCACCAACTTGCTGCCTTCCCTGTGAGTTGATAAGAACCCCATAAGGCCTTGGTTGTTTCGCTAAAATCTCTTAGTTCAAAATAATTTTCCATTTAATTTAACCAATTCTCAGCTCCTTCAATGATTTGCCTCCCATCGAACTTAGGAGGGATGATTTTATTTAAGTCCTTGGAGAGCTCCAATATGTTATTTTCTTTTCTATTACCCACCATATTCCCTTGATTGCTACCAGGGTTTCCATTTTCAGTACCACTTTGATTTTCAAAGTCATTTTGCCTTTCCCTAAGGTCCTGCATTGATTGTTCCAAGAAGTTGATTTTATCTCTTTGCTCAATTAGAAGGTTGATTATAGCTTCGACCCCATCTTCGTTATTTCCTGGGTTATGTTGATCCCCTTCATGGTCTTCCTCATGGTTTTCTTCATGGTTTTCCTCATGGTTTTCTTCCCTTTGACTCCTAGTGGTAGTACGTCTTCCATTACCTCTTCCTCTTCCTCTTCCTCTAGCCATTCTAGGTTTTTACCTAAAAGTTAAATTATGTAGTTAGTTCTTGATTTAGGATTTTAATATTTAATTTCTACCATTGCAAAACATTCCCTTAGTTGTATAAATTGAATTGAGCACAAGGCCTAGATTTGAACCTTTCTCTGATACCACATGTAATAACCCACCTTAATTAACCCAACAAAATTGAGACTACCAAAGAAAAACTTGGGAAATTTCCTTCAAAACATAATCAACTCCCTTCTTTGAAACTTGCATATCATTTTATAAGAAAAATTCCTCCCTTCCACTATCTAGAAAATTTTATTAAAAAGGAGATTCTTTTCCAATATTGGACTCATGCAAATTGATTAAACTTAGTGGGGGAGTTACATGCAAAGTGGTGGAGATTCCTCTAGAAGATTCTTATTCTTCCTACAACATGTGCCATAATTGGGAGTGGAAAATAAATAAAAATAATTATATTCTCCAAGTGTGTGTGTGTATTCATTTTTATTCTTTTATAACATTTATTCAATCATTTTAAATAGCTTAACCAAAATATAATAGAATTGTACTTAAATCAAAAAGTGATAAAGGAGGGTTGTGACATATTTCACTGAAATGAAGATAAATTATTTAATTCTCAATTAAATTTATTTTCATTTCCTACTTTCAAATTCCCAAATTAACATAATATGTAATCCACTAATTAAAAAAATAAATAAAATTATATAAATAATTCATGAAAATGAAATTATTTTCTTCCCAATTTAAATCACTTGTTCATTTGAAATGAAAATCTTAATGAATTCTCAATTAAAACTATATCATTTTCTACCTCCAAAATAATTTTAAAATTATTTATACCACTAATATATATACCAAATACTACTTATTAAATGATATTTATTAAATTAACCAGTCAATAAAAACAAACTTTAAAAAAAACTTCATTTAAACATATAAAGTTTTAAGCCCACATGGGGCTAGCCCACCATGTGGGTATAGTGTTCCCATGTTAACAGTTAATTTGATTTTTTTTTTATATTTTCAAAGGTTATGAATTTTTTATTTCTTTTTATTTTTGTAAAAATCAAACTCCCATTGCCAGATTTATTTGGAAAATTTTCTGAGTGAAATAAGCAGGGAATGATTTTTTTATTTTTTTTGAAAACAAATTAACTTCTATGCAACTAAATTTGTGTCTTTTCCAAATTTTGACAACATATCCATACTAAAAATCAATTTACTCACAAATTGAAGCACAAATTTAAGAACAAAAATGAAGATTTCATTTCCAATCAAACAAACTAACTATCAAACCAGAGAGAATTCAAGAAATTCAGAGAGTTTCAAAATTCAACAATACCAAATCAAAATCAAAATCAACAAACCTGTAAATGCTTTCCTAGAAGACAAATTGTAGAAGAGCCATCCCAAATTCTTCAAGCAAATAAAAAACCCCCAAAATTTGTATGCAAATTTCTCCTCCAAATGCCCAAAAATTTCCATTCCAAAAATCACTCTCTCCAAAACTATTTTTCAAAACCTAGGTTAAAAAGGAAATTGTTTTGACCAAAAATCATTTTTTTGGTTTAAAATATTTTCCTCAAATAAAATCATTTTTCCAAACAACTCAATATGCAAAAATTGCTTTTCTGCCAAAATTGATTTTCTCAATTGAATTAAAACTAACATTCTTTTTTTTAAAATGCCAAAGAGGGTAAGATATTTCTATTTTCAAATACTATTTAACCTTTCCTTTCAAAATGCATAAACTTAATTAATTCATCATTTAAAAATTACCATTTAATCAAACTTGCTACAAACATGAATTTAGCAATTTGATTATTGATTAATCACACAAAGGGATCCTATTTAATTTAGTCCCTAAATTTGCTAATGCGTAAAAACACATTCAATATAATTTAAATACTAATAATTTAATGATCAATTTTACCACACGCACAACACGCAACCCAAGAAGGCCAAACAAATACACAACCCACATTCCCAACCAAAGGGGAAGACTAATGGACGACTGGTGATGCTCACTTGAGAACGACTAGGGTAAAATGAAGGGTCTTACAACTACCTAATCGAATACCTTAGGACCAATGAGGTACCCTCAAACTTGCGAAACCAAGTGGAGACGAACCTTGTACCTATGTGGTATTGTACCTGCAATCTCCTGCACAATGAACCACACATGTATACATATGTATTTTTTCAATGAAAGTGTTAGCCCGGGGTTAATAACACGAATCAAAAGAATGACTAATCATACATAATAATCAATGTGAAACCAATATTTACGAGTACACACATTAAGCATAATACTTGTCATAACATTACAACATGGTAAATCAACCATTCAAGAAAGCCACTTAAAAGTCAACCAAGGTCAACTTGGTCTTAAAATCTTATTAGGGCAGGGGTACTACAATACAGCCCAATTAGGCTCAAAATGATCTACAAAAAGAATGTGATGCCCACCTATAACTAGACATGGATGTTTTATATCTTGATGCTACTTTGAGGTTCTTTGCTCAAGTATGATGGAATGAACATTAATTTTTATTGTTACATATTAATTATGATTTTTTTGCTCATATAGAATAGTCTTATGTTGATAATCTTTATACTTAATGCAAAATTAGAAATACAATTTGGTTTAGTTGATATTCAATATCAACCTAGTATTAAAAAAGACTTAAAAGAATAAATTATGGTTATTTTGCCTATAATGGATGGAGATACTTTGTTTATATGATGACTAAAAAGCTCATGCTCCTTTGGATAGGATGCTATGTTGTACTAATGATTTTGACTAAGTGTGATCCTATCTTAGACTTGAGAGAACTGAGTGGCTGGAATCAAACCTCGTGACGAGAAGGTGACTACTTTTCTTATTTACCTTGCTCTATTACTTTGGAAAGAATCTGTGTCATAACCCTCATTTACCATTTTCAATTGCTACTACTATTGTTATTTCTATTATATCATTTTGAGGTTATGTTAGAAATGAAATTATTGAATATGATTATAATAATGAACACACACATAGAAAAACAATTTAAATAGAAATTATTAAATTCCTGAATTTCAAATAAGCATATGTGGTAGGAGAAATTGGAAGCTTGTAGAGGGAATCTTCATCCTCCATTTTCTTGCATGTAACTCCTCCATTTAGTGATCAATCAATTTTGCATGAGGATAATTTAGGAAAAAGAATCTCATTTTCAATTAATTCATTTCTTGGAAGAAATTTATCATGTTGCATGTTGATAGAAATAGGATTTCTTTTGTAATCATGTTTTATTGGTAGAATTGTTAAAGTTGTTTGAAGAAAATTCACCAAGTTGCAAGGAAGGATCTAGGAAGGACAACGAGAAGATTGGAGGGGATTCAACATCAAGCTTTGACAACCAGGTTCTCTTCTCTCGCTTTCCGTTAATTACACATGGAAAAAAATTGTATTATTAAAAAAATATATATATAGTTTCTATCATTTCTTTTAGATCTTCAAATATATAAAAAAATTTGATTGTTTAAAAAACAAGGTAAATTCCTTCTTCTTAATTAAGATAATTATTGATAAAAGTACCTTTCACATAATGCATGTAAAAGATATTTTTATTTTTTATTTATTTGATTTTCTTAGAAAAAAAAAGGAAAAGAAAGAAAGAAATCAGATTTTTTTTATGTTTTTGCTTTCTAATTTCTTTTTTTTATGAGTGCAAAAACAAAAGAAGAAGGAAAAAAAAATCATATTTAATTTATTTTTCTTTTGAGAATAAATTCATCTCTCTGTGATTTATTAAATAATGTTTGCATATGAATTATTGAAAAATTTCCTGAATATGAATCTGGTTCCTTCTTCTAAGAAATTAGGAATGTAAATTTTATTCTTTGTGATTTTATGATGATCACCTATGTATCTTGTTCTTTAATAGATTATTCTGTGAATTAAACTAATCTCTCTCTGGATGTGTTTTTGAACATTGAGTGCAAATTTTTATTTCTTTAGCTAAATCTTAGAATCAAACCTCTTTGAATATAAGTTGATCTTCTGTACATGAAGTTTATTTAATGTTTTCTTGTGAGCAACAAAAAAAATTTAAAAAAAAAAAAATCATGCCTCTCTCTCTCTGAATGTAGATTTGATCATTGTGTATATTTGGCTTACTTCCTCGTGAATGTATATTGCCCTTATGAGAGAAAATTTATCAGGAAAATTACAATTATGTCGAATGTGTGACAAATAATTCCCTACAAACCCCCTTCTGTAAAATCTTATTCATGAAATACATATAATTTCATCTCAACAAATATAAATATAACTCTGTGATTCTCTCTGTAATCTCTACCCTCTGTTTTTCAAGCATTATGTGCAAATTTATTTTCAATGAAATTCTATTCCTCTGAAATTTATTTTTCTTTTCCGTGTGAATCTATCTTTTCCCTGTGAATCTCTCTTGTGAAATCCTCTCCTGAGAAATTATAAAAAATATATATTTTTATCTCTGGAGAAAACAGTTGATTTTCTCTGTACCTGTTCATCTCTCTGTATATTAGGAAACAAAACTCTAAACCCATGTTCAAATTATATTTATATGTCTTTTAATATAAGTAAAGCACAAATCATTTATAATTTTTTTTTTTTTTTGTGATTGTAAATTATTTATATATATATATATTATTAATCATTATAAAAAAAGGGTATGTTAATGACACGCAGTTACATGCAAAAAAAAAAAAAAAAACCTTGTTGTTTCCGTTATTGAAGTTATTTATTTAGGAAGATTAAAGATCCTTTATTGAAAACATTCTTTATTTGTTTTTAAAAAAAAACCTTTTTCATGGGAAGTGGGTGGGGAAGCCTGCGGGCCCACTCCCCACTCCCCTTCCTCCTTTTTAGCCACCCTGTCATTAAAGTAAAGAACTTGTTTTTTTTAAGATTTGTTTGACATGCGTGAATTTAATTGGCATTTACTTGTATTTTGAAATATTTTAATCATTATGAAATTTGATTTCTATAATGTTAATAATATATTAAAATTTGATTTTTTTTTATTTGTTTAAAAGATTTAAAATAATCAATATAATAAATGATTAAGTGGTACCATAAGTTAATTCAATGTAAAATAATAATAATAAACTTATTTAATAAATACATGAAATATAATCTAAATTAGATGATTTATTTATAATTTAAATAGAGTTTGTTTATAAATTTCATTGATTAAGTTATAGTTTGGCTTTAGTAACCTTAAGAAAATTATAATATGAAATTTATTTGACTATTTATATAGTTGATATTGTTAACAAACTAACATACTTGTTTATACTTTCAATTAAAATTTTATAGTTTGGAGTTAACGATAAACAATATTTTCAATTTATTTTTGAACTACCTATTAATTAATAATTTGAAAAATTTGCTTACTGACCAAATTATTGTCGGTAAACTTTTACTTGGTTACAACCCACTCGTAATTTGGAATTATTTGGTTAGATTAGTTTTATTGGGGTTGTTAGCTGACATTTCAAATTCAATATGAATTATTAGTATATATATATCGCTATGATCATCAATCTAAATTTGATATGTTCATGCTTAGATGCATAGTCTTCGACCAATTAACTATTTCAAGCATCATGCAAGTTACATAATTGATGTATCATACAAATTACAAGAAGCTAGATATAAAGGTCATTCTCAAATTTGGATAGTAGTCTCTTAGTAGTAGTAGATTGAAATTTTTAAATAACAAAGTCATTTAAATTAGTCAAATATAATAGTAGTCAAATGTATCTCCTAACTCTAAGGAAACATAAGATTAGTAAAAGGAAGAGCTACGTTTAAGGAAGAGGCAAATTTCTTAGTTGAACTTCATAGTAAAAATCTATTTTGTTAGAATATTAATAATAATTGGGTAGTGGAGAAACTCTATTTGAAAACCAAAAGTTTTATCAATCTAAAGTCATTTAACTATGATTTTGACTTATCTCTTGAACCTCAAATCGAATACTCAACTTCTATTTTAAGTTTAATAGAACTTAGCTTCGAAGATTAAATGAGTTATGATTGTTATTAGGGAATCCTTACCTTAATATGTGCTTGAGAAACCTATTCCATGATGACTTAGTAGATTATACAACTATTTTAATTGAGAGAACCTATGAGCAAATCTTAATTCTCTTCTAAGAGTTTGTGATTAATAAGTTATTATTTGTAGAAAATATCCAAGGGATAAATGGATTCAAGTGGACAGTTATCTCCTTATAATATTGCATTAGTTCAAGAACCACTAGAAGAAGATTTAATTTATTAATTGCTATTATTTAGAAACCATAATCATATTGGTTAATTAAAAAGTAGATTGTTTGGATCATCTAAAAGTTATGTTCATATTGGTAAATGAAAATGAATTGATTGGAATTAGAAAGGAATCTTATTCATAACGATTGGTTGAAGGTATATTTATTTGAAATATTTAGGAGTCTTATTCACATTGGTTAATAAGCAGTTGGTTGATTTGGGATTATTCATATTGGATTCTCTTATTTTCAACATTGGTAATAAAAATATTGTGGATATCAAGGTTATTATTAAAAGGTTTCCATCAAACATGTTAGTAATAATTTCATTTCCAAAGTATTATTATTTGATGATTTCAAATTTCTTCAAACAATTATTAGGACTCATATTTTAAGCAAGGATTATCATTTGTAGAAAATGCTTAAAGAATTAATTTTTTATGTTACTCTAATTGGAATAATTAGCTGATTTAATGATAATATGGTTATTATTAAGCTTATCATTAAATAGTTCTTTTTCTTCCTTCAACAAATAAGTGATAAATTAATTTCCAAAGTTTCATTGTTTAATCATTTTCCTTAAGCAATCTAATACCTTTAAAATATTAAGAGTTGTACTCAAGAGTAATGGATGTTCCAAAACAATTTTATATTACAAGTGGATCTAGGTTCTTTTCATAAGTTATCTTTTACAAAGTATTAAGCAATTTGTACTTCATACATATTTAATCTAGCCTTAAAGTTTTAATCATGGTTTCTTTTCAAGAAAATGCTATTCCAAATAGTTGATTTGTTTATGCTCCTTTCAATTACTAAGTTAAAGCATGAAATAGTTCATTTCCATTATTATTGCTTCTCTTGATAATCATGAATTCAAAATTAATTTTGAGTTAGACAACTAAACAAGAAGAGTTGGAAACAATAAACCTTAACAGCGTTTGGTATCTACGGTGCCTCTAGGTCATGCTTACGGGTAATTTCATCATGTTGAACTACTGCACCTAACACCTAATAAAGCTCCATCAACTACATCTATGGAATCATCCCTATAAATCGTTGGGGAGTAATAAGGGACACTTGGAAGTTAAAATCCAAGGGGTGGGTGATCCCCCTTGGATCAATAAACTAATAAGATAATCTTTAAATGAATTTACATCCACTAGATAAACTTTAGTAAACCCCATTAGGGTTGTTTGAGTGAGATTCTCTTAAAACTTCGCTAAATCTTGAAGGTTATTTGATGATTTGATAATTGGATCAAGGGTGACGTTTATGATAGGTATTAGGACCTAGTTGTTTTAGGCCACAAGCAATAGGCCAACTTGAGTCTTTCCTTAAAGCTACCATCATGGGTAGCAACCGTAGAGAAACTGTCTGGGACATTGACCCTAGAAAGGGTTGCATACCCACCAAATAGTTTACATTAAACTATAGTTAGAAACCAGAACTACATACTTTACGCCTTGATCTCGTGCCGAAACGGGTATGTAGGCAATCTAGGGATGAAGTTGTCCCTTGTACTCAGGTGTTCGAGGATGGGGATTAGGATTTTGTGAGTAGTTTTTTTTCTCGAAGCTCCTTGGTCTTTTAATCAAATGGTGCAAATATTAATTGAAAGGTTAAAATTAATTCAATGCATACTCTAAACGAATCTCGTATGGATTCGCTTGACTTCCCGAGGCTTTAGGCCAAATTCTGAGGCAGAACTCAAGCTTGTTTATGTAATTACTTTTATATTCCTATGGATGGAGACCTCGGTGCACTCCTAGTAGGGGAGTGTAGTCTTTAGAGAGTGGCTCAGGACCCGGATGGTCCTGATGAGTCTAAAGTCTCTGGCCAGAGCATATCCTATTCTTATGAATAGATGCCTACCCTGTTTGGGTAGATGCCTATCCTAGATTGGATAGATGAAACCTCCTATCTCGTATGGATAGATTCCTAACCCGTATGGTTAGGTTCCTAACCCATATGGTTAGATGCCTAGTCCCGTATGGATAGATGCCTAACCCATATGGTTAGATACCCATCCCGGTTGGATGGATGCCTATCTCGTTTGGATAGATGTACCTGAGTATGTGATTGAATAAAAAAATAAGTAAGAATAAGAAATCAATATTTTTTATATATATAAAAAATAATCAGTTGAGATTTTGGATTAAGTTAAGTGGGTTATTACAATCTGACTAAGAGTAGAAATCAAGTATTATTGTTAATTTATCAAAATATGTGTTGGAATTTATGTTTTATCTTTCTTTAAAACTCTATTTAAAATGGTTATTGATAATTAGAAGGAAGAGACTTCTATATTTTATACTGGCCAAATAATACCATTGTCCCAATACACATTATAGATGTTAATGCAATAAATATCTAAGTAGTAACTTTTCTAGAGTTCGGAAGTCTAATTCCTTTACAATGATTACTATTAAACAATTGAGATTGGTATCTATGTTAATATCATTAACAAGAAGGATAATAATAATGAAAATATAGAATGTGAGATGCCCGCCCATTGATGGAAATTACAATATTATGATTAAGCAAGTGTGGAAAGTAAGCTAATGATTATAGTCCCAAGACTTACTTACCTTTATTTGAGTAGTAATTATTTAAGAAAAAGAAAGGGATCAGATGACATTGCCATCCATTTTAACTAAGGTTATGATTTAAATAAGTATATCACTTTTATATATGAAGGTTAGTTGGTTACCTTGTGAGTCCTCATGAAATATATAATTCCAAATACTAATGAGGTAATAAGCACTAATACCACCTCACTGTAATGGAATTGAAGAAAATTATTTAAGTGCATATATTTAGGTATTATATTTATATTTAACAGTAAGGTTTAGGAGTGGTCTAAGAAGTATTCATCCCATAAGAATGTAAATCCAAAGTATATTTAGATAAGATATAAATGAACCAATATTTCTACAATAATAGTATGGTTGGATATTTAAAGTTACATGAGAATGCAAGTACATGATAATTATGATGGTTTTATTCATATTGTTGTTATGTTAGCGTTCTTTACTTTATTACTTTATTAACAAATGAAATGACATTGTTAAGTTTAAACTTATTATATAGACAAAATTGGAATGGTTTCATTTACATAATAGTTTTATACCTTAATTAGTTTAAATTTATTTTACATAAGTTATAAGGACTACCATTAGTTTTCATATTGGATAATGGATTGACCATTGTGGAGATTGTGGGAGACATTAGATCTTATTAAAATGAAAAGAAGGGCTAATGCAAGTGAAAGTGAATTATGTTTAGACTTATGATTCATGACAACATGTTCGCTTAGGACGTCCTACCCACATGCTCACTAGGTCAAGTTGTACAGGTATGACCAAAACTCATAGAGCTTTGTTTCACTTCATAAATATATTTATACAAGGATAAGAATATTAATTCATTCAACGAAGGGTTATTCTATCTTGTTTCATCTTTTATGTTCTTTCTAGAGTCAATTAATAAACCATCCCTTCTTATTAGATATGCTTATGTAAAAAAAAAAAGAAATGGCAAACTTGAAGCTAAGAGATAGCAAAGTAAAAATATTTATAGGTAGTGAATTTTACCCAAATATGTGAATGGTGTGTTAGCAATATAAATTTATAATTAACTTTGTAGCAATGTATTTGTTATTTAAGGTGAAATGAATATAGAAGAGAGAATAATGCAGTGGTAGCTAAGATCATCTTAAATTCATCAATCATGTTGAATAACTAAACATCTAAAATAATAGTCTTGGAAACTAGAGATTTGACCAACATTTATGTCAACACCATGTTCTGCATTATGTCTTGGATATTAGAAATAAAATAGAGAATATTTTATAGTTTTATTTTCGTAACTGGTTACCGTTATTGTTTTGTATATATCTTATTAATGAACATTCATTGTAAATGAAACTTACCATTAATCTTCATCAATATCCCTTATTGTCACCAACTTCAAATAAATAATAAATATAAATAGAAGGATGATTTTAAACAATACTCTTTTCAACATATATATTACTCATTCCCCAAATGATATAAATATATTGAATAATATTTTCATACTTGATAGACATTCATTACAATAAGAATAAATGAACTTCGTAATACATGTATAAGACTGATTAATGGGTGAAATTACATTAAAAAAAAAGTAAGCGGGATAAGCAAACCGTATCCTCACCGAGTGTCATGTCAATTTCTCCTAACTGGAGGTAAGACTGCACGATATCTAAAACATTACATTAAATGATGAATGACTTCATAAATCTATATAGAATTGCTCATATAAATACTAGTAGTTGGAGAGATAAGGCGTAAGTTATTTTAAGGCACTGATTGTCATTATTATTCCATTTACTATGACTCTTAGTCAAGGCAGAAGCCACTATATTCATGTGAATGCAACGCCCATCCATACTGGAAAATAAATAATTTCATTGTTTAAGTTTCTATTATTAGATTTCTAATTGTCAATATATTCTTAATCAAGAATGTATATAGATCTATTAAAGTTTCCATGCATATATAATATTTTTAATTCCTTGAATCAATAGCATTCCCTATTGAATTGTACATTTATTTAATATTAGTTCAATTATTTTTATGATTTGAAGCATGGAGATTATTTAGGAAAAACGTCAAGAAATACTTAAATACTACTAAAATAATGAAGACTAGCTGAGTTATAAAGCTAAATGTATCTTCTAGTTATAAATGAGTTTGAATTAAGGTTTGTACATATAGATGTGGGACATATTCAGAATAAATAAATAAATTAAAAAGAATCATGGGATCTTGAAATCGTGTGATACACCCAAAGGATAAGATAGTGGCTATAAAGTATAAAATATCATTAGGATCCATTTCAAAGTCAAGGTATATTTAAGAACCTCTTCTACTCATGATGATGATGTTCTGGAAAGGTGGTCTTGGATGTTCTTTTACTACCATCCCTCTTTTCTTTAAACACTTTGGGTAATACAAGGAATTGAAATGTTGGAAGTGTATTTTTTATATTAACTTATGGTTATCTCCCCATGATTATATTAGGCGGATAGTATTTAATTTAAACTAAAGTTGTTTATTGATTTTGTAAATTATCAATTTATTCAGTAGGTATCATGTTTAATTATAAGAAAAGCCTTGTGCTAATTACTTGTTTTATCTCATATTGAGATGGATGACTTGAAAGGTTGAGAAGTAGGTGGGGATAATCTAGTTCCTAAAAAATAAAAATTGATTTATAAAAGGATATTGTCAATTATGGGATGCAATAAAATGGTTTTTTAATGTGGGGAATATGAAAATATATATTCATATCTATATAACTCATTTAAGTATTTAGCAACGAGGTATTATTTAATATTGAGTGTTTTTCCTTGAGTGTATAATGTGAATAGAGGCAAGATGAGAATAATGTAGGGAGGGTTCACTATGGGTGATCTAAATGATGATCTCTTGTAGCTCATAATCTTTATTAGTGTTGTACTTTAATGGGGATTGGTTGTTCTTACTTAAATGTTGGGTTACGGGTTGGATGGGAGGGTTGTGTGTGTCATCTTCTTGCTCCAAAATTAATTGAGAGATCCTTTATGTGTTTTTATTAATAACCTTAGACCTCAATATCCTTACTTCATTGACTTGTGAAAATTAGGGATGCTATTAAATTGGTGACTGTCATCTTAATGTTTAAAAGAGTCAAGCCTTATTGAAATGTGTTGGCATAGTATATCCTTAACCAGGATTTCGTCTATGCTTCACCTAAGTGGGTGGCAGTCGACGAGGAAACTATCTGGGGAAGTTGACCCTAGAAAGGATTGCATACCCACTCTTATACCATCATATTAGATGGGTTTTAAATTATGTTTATGAACAATAAGGTCTTTGCACCTTCACATAGTCAAGGCCATCATGAGGAGCCCCCAAGGCACTAGGTCTGGCCTTTAGGTCTTGGATGTCTGAGTTTTGATTGATCTTGCCACTTCTTCACAATATTACACATTCTCTATTCATCTGTGAAAATTAGTAAGTTGATCCAGTCAAAGTAATGATTCATGATAATCATGTACCTAACTTCCCTCTTATCTTGTGTTTGAATATCTAGACAAATAGACATCTTGCAAGTGCAAGTATAGGAGGTCAGGCAATCACATCATGAAGGAATGCAAGATAACTTGGGTAAGAAGGAGTTATATTGTGTTGGGAACTAAAGAAAGCATTAATTTATTGCTTATCATTTAATCCTATTTGAAATGATAACTTGTTATTTGCTATTGTTGCTCGAAGTGTACAATGTATTTTGTTGTGGTTAAAAAATATTAATAATATTTTGCCAAAATAACAAACTATGGTGTAACTCATTTATGTTTAGTTGCATTTATTAAGTGTGTACATTTTGGGAATTGTATTTCAATTGAAATAATACAATTTTTGTTCAAGTGAAAAAAAAAATTGTTAGTGTTGTGTCATGTTCACTTGGTTAAAAAGTGGGCATGACAAAGAGCACTAAGGAAAGTGCCAAATAGAGTGTGAAATTATAAAGGGATACAATTTTCAACACAACAATTGCATAGTAAAATAAATATTATAATTAAAATAAAATAATTATTAAATAATTCTAAAGTGAAGTAATCCAACTCTTAAATAAACTAGCATACCTATCTTTAAAAACTCTATGTAAAAGATTAGGAGAGATATCAATTTAAGGTGTCTAGATTATTTTTTTTTATATTCACTATCGTGGAATCTGGAGGTGTCCTTGCCGAAGCAAGACTAATCCCCCAGTGTGTACGACCCACTCACAAGGTAGAAACACACACAGAGTTAACACAGTCGGGGACTCGAACTCAAGACCATGGGGAGCATACCCACGCCTTAAGTTGCGATCCACGACCGGGTGAGCTAGGGCCGAAGCCCCTGTCTAGATTATTTTAATAAATAATGTGATGAAATATAAGCATGTTGAAAATGATATTTTAAAATCTTTTAGATATATTTCTCTACATATAGGTATGCTAGATTTTATTAATTTTGTATGTCAATGCTTAAATAGTTTTTAATTTTCTCATTCAAACAATTAAGCTCTACCCCTTGTTGCCATTGTAGTTACAACACAACATAATAAAAATAAATATAAAATAAAATAAAATAATTTAAATCCTATATTATTTTTAGATTTCTTAGATAGATATATTTAATATTTCAATCCCCAAAAGGAAGTAAGCAATCAACACCAAATGTAGTATGATGCAAACAAGCACACATTGGTTAAGCAATCTTATGGTAACCAACCCACATTGTGCCATCATCAAAAGAAGATGACACGGCCACAAAACACACCCAATGCCTACCACCTCTAGACAACCTAGAGGTCAAAAACCTAACAACCCCCAAATAATATACCTCAATATGATCACAAGTAAGGTTTCCAATCCAAATAACCTTAGGAAGAGCAGGAGAAACCAAAAATATAGTAATCACCTCCATAGGAATTGTGTACATATAACCCTCCACTGAGGCCAAAGAACACAAACCAAAAGTGGAAAACCCAGAAGTCATAGACGATACCCCGAAAGGAGAAAGGGTTGAACATCCTCCAAACAATACATAGTACCCATGGAAGATAGAGAGCCCATCAACAAGCCCCTCTATAGAAGAAAAATGACTAATAGTCACAAAAAAGGCAGCAATAGTATGGAGGAATAGAACATAAAGCTCTCCAAATTTAGGTGCACAAATGAAGAGAAAGAGGAAAGCCTTGTACACAAGTAGTCCACAAACTACAACAGGTAGGAAGAGAGCAAGGAGTCTTCAAGAAGAGACAACAAGCCCATGTAAGAGAAAGTAGATGCAACCCAAGAAGACTCCCGCCAAAGATCACAATCCAAAAAATCCCAAGAAGAATAGGGACCACACCTCCACCACCCATAATGGATCACTGCGAAGATGGGCCGCAAGATACACAAAGTAGTGAAGCACAGTCTACCACAAACCTCATGACAAAGTGGATAGCCCCAAATGATGAAAACCTCTATAGGAATAGTAAATAAGACCCATAAACTAGTCTAGGAAAGAAGAATTGCTAGATTGAGGGCCAAAACCCCTCAACCACACACTTGAGGCAAAGGAAGAAGTCTCCCACAAACCAAGAGTAGAGAACCCTATAAAACAAGATAGAACCAAGAACCCCAAGACTAAGAATACCTAGAAATGGGCCAAAGCTCCAACCATGTAAAAATACACACCATGGCCATCACCATCATCATTCCCATCTCCATCCCCATCACCTTCCTTTTCCTCCCTTGAAACCTCCCCTCCTCCTAAAACTCCAGCACTCTCCTTCCCCATCTCCTAAATGGTTAGTTTAATTAACATGTTTATCTATTAAATGTTATAATAATAAAAAATTTAAATCATCACAACATTACAATTACAAGGCAAAATATATTTTTATTATAATATCTCAAAGGCAAGAACTATAACCATATCTTATGGGCATAGGTGAGGTCATGTTGATATATCAAAAGAGATTGATGAGCTAGGTCTCAAGGATCTCGATTGTGTAGCAACTGTGTGGCTTAGGGACTGAGCAACATGCAGATGGCATTAGCCCTTTTCGCCACTTTTTGCCACTTTTTGCCACTTTTTGCCTCTTTTGATGGCCATGATGCTTCTAGCTTGATGGATTCTAGCATGTTCCCATACTTGAGGTGGATATTCCCCATATTTGTTTTCTACAATCTATTGCTGCAAACTAGAGGAGGGTGTTGTCGTTTGCTCAAAGCCTATTAATGATGTTTTTTCCCCATTGATGTGTAAGGTAAACTTTTGTTGTGGCTCCCACCCCTTCTACCATTGCTACTCTCACCACTTAGTGACATTTTATGTTTAGTAATATATGATCTTAACCCCATTTCATTTTTGGTTTTCATTTTGATTTTAAAATTCTTTTTACCATTCACCTTTTTCAAAAATAAGATATATTATTTTTTATTTTTTTTAAATAATAAAGATTGTATTCACTCAAAAAAATACTATAATGCTACAAAATGCTTACTTAATTTTGAAGATTTTATGATCAAAACAGATCAATATACCATTTATTACAATATATATAAACTAAACTTTATATGCACAAATCTAAATAAAAAATTTATTAGAGTCCTTCAAATAAATAAAGTTCTAAGACTCCTATATATTCCACAATTCATAGTAAAAGCAAAGACTAATGCATTGAATAAAATAAAAATTGTATATCCCCATTACAAGTCCTCTAGTAAGTCAACTAAAAATAGATAAAATACAAAAGTATCACTTTAAGATAGCTACCAGCACACCTAAATTCATTGGTGTATAAGGTAAACTCTGGTTGTGGCTCCCACCCTTTCTACCATTGCTACTCTCACCATCTTTTTACCATTCACCTTTTTCAAAACTAAGATATATTATTTATTTTTTTTCAAAATAATAAAGATCGTATTCACTCAAAAAAAATACACGCACAAATCTAAATAAAAAATTTATTACTGCCCTTCAAATAAATAAAGCTATAAAGACTCCTATATATTCCACACTTCAAAGCAAAGACTAATGCATTGAATACAATAAAAATTATATATCCCCATTACAAGTAAATCAACCAAAAATAGATAAAATACAAAAGTATCACTTTAAGATAGCTACCAGCACACCTAAATTCATTATGCTCACGGCATAAGTAGTAAGACATTAAGAATAGAAATTAAAATAGAAACAGTATAAGGATTTTCTTGCCTTCTTAGCACTCCTAAGACATGTTGTATCGCCCACAGACTCTCTTTCGCTGGAAATTACTATGAAGCAAACGCCAAAGTATGTCCTTTCCACAAATGAAAGAGATCGTTCCGCCAAAAGAAATGCCAAATCCCAGACCCAATGCAACCAGTGACACGTGTTCTTCCACGATACTCAGCAGTGGCCTCTCCTCCTTCCCTCTTGTTGAAGTTTCGTTATTTTGTTGGCACTTTTGCAAGGGGCGCCCACACAAACACGGAGGATTTTCCAGGAAAGAAGTCTCGTTGAAAGTGTCAAATTGCGTTCCACTTGGTATCCTTCCACACAGTCTGTTGAATGAAACATTCATGACCGCCAACATAGTCAGTTTAGATAGATCCTGAGGAATTCTTCCACTTAGGCCATTTCTAGACAAGTCTAGCTGCTCCAAAGAAGAGATATTTCCAAGAGATGGTGGTATTTTACCCTCCAGTTGGTTTCCAGACAGATTTAGCAGTCTCAGACCAGTCAGACTTCCCATGCTCTCTGGTATTTCCCCGCGGAGATAATTGTTTGATAAGTCTAATATGGTGTTTCCTGCCATTACATATTCCAGGCGGTACTCATGTCCCTTTGCTGCAATCGTCATATCCTGGTTAATTTTTGACTTGGTTACTTGTGGAGCAACAAAGCCCTGGAGATTTTGGAGATGGGAGGGAATGTTCCCAACGAATCTATTGTTGGACAAATCTAGCAGCTGCAAGTTGGTGAGATTTGTGATCCATGCGGGAATACGTCCTTCAAGTGCATTGTATGCTAGGCTCAAAACTCTCAACTCTTGTAAATTGGCAACATACTCAGGAAGCTCACCTGTCAATTTGTTCTCCCTGAAATCCAAGAGTTGAAGGTGCCTACAGTTGGCCAAGGATGCAGGTAAATCTCCAGTGAAGCTGTTAGAATGAGCAGACACAATTTTCAATGAATACGGAAATTTTAATTCTAGATCTCCATGCAATGAATTGTTTGACAGATTCAGCTTCCACAGGGATGTAGAAATATTCATTGATTTTGGAACTGTACCATAGAATCTGTTGAAGCTCAGATCCAAATATTCTAGAACAGTGACATTGAAGAATGATTCTGCTAGTGTGTCTTCAATCTGGTTTCCCTCTAAGGCAAGAGTTGAGAGAGGAAGATGGAATACGCTTCTCGGCACCATCCCAGTAATTCTGCTCCATCCGAGATCTAGCCACTGGAGACTACTACAGTTCCCTATTTCTGGAGGAATAGAACCCTCAACCTTAGTTGTATAGATTGATAACTGTCCAAGTCCTCTCAAATTCCCCAGCTCAGGTGGTATAGTTCCTGACATTAAAGAATTATCCCCCAAAAACAAAACATTCATGGAAGAGGAATTACCTAAGATTGGAGGAATCCTGTTTTCCAATCTGTTAGACTGCAGGTAAAGGTATTCTAATAGCTGAAGCGAACCCAGTTCTTGGGGAATGCTCCCTGTAAGGCTGTTGTGAGAGAGTGCTATAAAGAACAATTGGGTACAGTTGCTAAGAGAAGGTGGGATATGACCGCTTAGCGAGTTTCCTTCCAAGTAGATATAACTTAGATATCTTAACAAACCCAAAAAAGAAGGGACTGAACCGGTGAGATTGTTATAGCCAATGAAAATACCTTGGAGAGAAGTGCAATTGCTCATAGATGTGGGAATTGTTCCGCCAAGACGATTGTTGGACAACCGGAGGTACTCCATCTTGCGCAGGCCACCAAATTCTGTTGGTATACTCCCTGTGAGGTTGTTGTGTGAAAGCCTAATCCACTGAAGCAACGTGCAATTAGCCAGAGTTTTAGGGATAGATCCCCACAGCAGATTCCCGCTGAGGTCAAGAAACCCTAAAACTTTGAGCTGCCCAAGTTGTTGGGGAATTTTCCCAGTGAGATTATTAGCTGATAGATTCAAAGTGCGCAACAAGGAGAGATCTCCTAGGGACGGTGAGATGGTACCTTCCAATCCCGAGTTAGGGAGGGTGATGGAGACTACTCTTTTTGTGTGTCTTCTGCACCAAATACCGTTCCATGAACACACCTTGTCTGCTTTGTCAGCAGTCCAGCTTGAGAGGAATTGATTTGGGTCATTTGTAATGGCTTTCCTGAAGGACAAGAGAGCTTCAACGTCTTTCCCATCGCTTCCACCACCGCTCCATTTGGATTCTTCCACCAGAAGTCTCTCGTCCATTTTATGGCGACATATATCTAGCTTATTCTCCCGGTAAGAATACGAGCTGTTGGTGTAATCAAGGGCTGCAGTGGGAATCGTAATTGGCAATGCCAAGCAGAGACTATACAAAAGAACTGCTAACTTCATTGACCTTTCCTCCATTTCCACTTCGAAACTTTCAATTTTTAACACACCAGGTCTTAGACTGGGAGATCGCAATACTTTCTTTCTTCTATATCATCACCAGCTTTGATACTTGGGCAAATTGAGCAGCAAAATTTTATGTTGCCCACAGGAAGTCAATTACCTTATCAGGAGCACATTGACTAAATCAGTGTTGAGGTATTTGCCACGCGGATGTGCTCGTGACCTGCATTAAAGCACAAAACGACGCAACAACTGTGAAGGTTGATTTTTCCATAACCCGTGATGGAGAGAATCATAATACTGGTGGCAACGGATAGGGTTTATCGTGATCAAGGATATTTTATTTTATAATTATTTACGAGCAGTTGTACGGGGAGTGCCTGCAACGGACAGGGTTTATCGTGATCAGGGGTGTTATTATGTTATTAGTAGTTGGCGTGGGGAAAACTATTGGAATGAGTGTTGTCTTTCTTTTTTTCCCTATTTTTTTTGGGCCAGTAAAATAATTAGTTAGAACCAAACACAAGGTTGAGCTTTGCAAACAACCTTTTCCTTTTTTTTCCCTGTTCACTTGTTGGGTATATATAATCTAGTTGTTTTTTTTCTTTTTTGGGGGGGTGGGTGTGGGGGTATTAATGGTATATTTTTTTATTTTATTTTTTTGTATAATTATAAGTATTTTGTCACAATAATGGCTTGCGAATATGAATGTCTAATCTTTGCTTACAAGATGGCAATGTATGTGATTGTTTTGTATTTGTATGGGTGAGGGAATTTTAAAATTGGAGAAGTTTGTAATCGATATATTATGTGTTTAATTGACCTTTAATTAATTATAGATCAGAAATTTTAACAATAATTTTACTATTAATATTATGAATTGTGGGATTGGGCCCCACTTGTTAATTTAAAATAATTATATGAATTGAAAAATTATTTTAATATCTCATTAATTATCTATATATAATTTAAAACAAGCTAATCTCTAACAAAAGGCAAGTTTGATTTCAAGTAAGCCTTGTAGAAAATTAAAAATGCATTGAGGTAATTATTGAATATTAGGCGTGATTAAACATCAATAATAGATACATAAAAGGTAATTGACTTGTTTTAAGTTGACTAGTTGTGTTAAACAAAAGAAGTCACAAAATTGTAAGATGCGGAGTAAGAGAGAACCATCATTAAACAATACCTATGAGAAGTGTATACTTAAGGAGAAGGAAATATTTAAGGAACCTGCAAGTGAGAGAGCATTTAATGAGTTAGTAATTGTAAACATGTAGTGAATTTTAATTAAAAAGGATAGTGGGAAAGAGAAGAATTGGTAATTTAAAAAATGAAGTAAATTGAATTGAACAGGAAATTGGGAAAGAATCGAAAAGGAGTAGAGCAAAAGTAAAGGAATTATAAATTCAATACTTGTAACAAATCGTTACCTCTGTTTGGGATGAATATTGCTTTAGTAGACACTGTGATCTTAGAGATAGCTGATGAAGGTCAAGCTATGTGGCATTTAAAGAACATTTAATATGTAAGAATTTGATATATAAAATCAAAGTAATATGAAAATAATGGGAAGTAATTAATAAAGGTTAATAAGAAAGCAGATAAGTGGTGAAAAAATATAGAATATTTAATTTAAATCAAGAAAGGAAGCATACCTATGAGGATGTATGGTATGTTCAAAGTGGCAACCATTCAAGAGGGACATTGAATATTGAATTCTCGTATATTGTTGCACCTGGTTAAGTGAATGCAACTATGATAGAAAAGGGGAGGAATGAAAACACTGGCAAAAGTAAATTGAAAATACAATGTAGTAAGGATAGAGAGAATTAAAGGAGGAAAATTAAAGGGATAGAAATCTTGATAAATATTTTTCATATGTGTATTTTAGTGTGTATAATGGATACACACGGGACAAATATTGTGAATTCAAAGGACGTTGTGTAAGTTGTTTTGTGCAATATGCTATGGAAAAGATATGTTTTGTGCAATATGCTATGGAAAAGATATTTTTCGTAGTTGCAGAAAGAAATTAGAAGATATAAAAAATATAGTTAGGGATATGTTAGAAAATCAGAGGTACATTTTCACACAATGGAAACTTGGATTGTTATAAAAGTAAATAGAATTTGGCTAGCATAACTATTTAGAAAGAAAAGGTGGTCCAAAATGTACTTTATGGTAACAATGCACATAGAAAAGAAAGATGTGAGGAATATCAAGTTAGATAGAGAGTAAGTTAATTTTCTTAAGGTATTGCAAAACAGTAAAGCAGGAAAACAAAAGGAAAACAAACTTGGAAAAAATACCTTTAATATGGATTTTTGAGAATTTGGAATGCATTAATATGGTAGGGACTGTGCAACTTTGAATAGAGATGAAAAACATGAAGCAATGTAGATTGTTAAAAATGAGTAATAGGTATCTATTACAAATGTAAACTAAATGCATTGTGAAATGCTTGCAACCAATAAAGGGAGAAGATTAGAATTGTATAAAAAAATATGTATTGTTACCAAATCTTGTATGGGAAATCATACCTATGATAATAATTGATATTATAGGAAACATACTCATCCAAAAGAACCAATTAAAATGTAGATATCATAGTATGGTCTACTTCAACTATTAAATGTTAAAATAATAACTATTCAATTTATGTACTTAATAAAATGTCAAATTAAAGTAACATCTAGAGCAATGGAAAGTTTAATAGGAATATACTAAGATTATAATAAATTAGGAAAAATATGTGGATAGAAAGATAGAAACATGTTGTATTGTTCTCAACCAATGGATCTAGTAATGTTAAGTAGTAGATAAATTATGTCAGTTGGAAAATGAAAAGAAGCCACAAGAAGAAATTTGTTGACAAGAACAAGTACCACATTTTTCATTTCAAAGCAATTATTTACAAAGAATGTCTAGGCACCTTAAAATGATAGCAACAATAGAATTGAAAAACTCAATGGAAGATGTATGAAACAATAGCTGGAATGTAGAAAACGGAAAGTAAAAAATTAAAAATGGGTACCTGCTCATCTATTTGTTCTTGTCTCAAATATGAAAAGGTTAGTATGTGACAAATTTATATGATAACCTATATAAATTGCATAAGTTGTCAAAAAATTATAAATCTAACACTATTGTGTATTGTAATATAGTGTGTATTGAAAACCAAAAAAGGATAGTAAACTGTTATCATTTAGGGAAACCATACTTTTTCTTTTCTTTTAAGTAATTGAAAACTATAAACAATATCTACTGGAGTATAGTAATTATAACATCAAGTATTGTGCACTGAATAGAGTTTTGAAGAATGGCAAATGTTAGACATTTTAATAAGCTGATTGTTGCAAAAAGCATTATAGTTGGTGGAAGTTGCGATAAAAAAAATTTCTTTACGCTTGATGGTCGAGTAGTGGGAAGTAAGATGCAAAGCACAATGGAGAACACTATCTTGCAACCAAAAGAAAGATTTAGTATTATGTTGTTCATTTGGAAATGTCAATGAGTATGAACCTTTTTGTACATATATATATGTGTAAAAGTATCTTAGGAATGTGTGTTTTGATTACCTAACATCTTAAAAGGAAAGATGTGGATGTTGATAGTGCTTTTACCATGATTTTCAAAAATACAGATATCATTTTCCTTTATTTTTGTTTCATAAACAAACTTTCTGCAGCCTTCACAGAAGATTGGTGTACCATTATTAATAATACATTTGACAACCCAGGAATGGCCATCATCTGTGAGGAGGGTTATCTGTGTCTGGTACTATGGTAGGTGCGGTGCCCGTGCTGATTGTTTTGGAAATTTCTACAAGAAATCAAAAGAGGAAGAAGTAAATAGTAGAAAATAAGAGTAAAGGGAAATAAAATATTAAGGAAGGTGGTGGGGAATAGTGAACTTTGAGTAGTAAAATAAGGTATGTCTTACATAATTTGTCACTGGGCAGAAAAAATAATATTCATTTGTTGTCTCTGATACAAAGTGAGTTGCAGCCTCAGGTATTTTATCTTAGTGGGTGTTTCCTTTGCATGTTGAGTCAAAATAATGATACAACGACCAGTTACAAATTTCAAATAAAAAGCATAAAACATAGTGACAAGGTAACAAATATAAATTATATTGAGGACAATGACGTCAAATGATATTGACCATGAGCACAATGCTATTGTGAACAGGTTTTTTACGTTTAATGCTGGTAGATCTAGAAAGATAACTATTATCATAGTCAACAACATCAAATGATTGAGGAGAAAAATATAGAAAGGACATACATTTTAGCGATGGACGGGCTTGCTAAGAATCAACAATGAAAATGATAACATTGAAAATGGATGCCTTCATACATTTGAAAACAAGGAAATCTCCATATTCAAAGTTATGATAAATTACAAAATATTCCCATCTATGATCAAAAGAAACCATTTTTTGTTCAGCAAGAAATAGAACATCCCATTGATTCCCTGCTAGTCTTGTAAAATAACATATGCATTCAAGAGATTAGAAATAATAGGAATAAAGGTAGGTGAAATTCTCTGTTAAAGTAAACGTACGAAATGAGATAATGTACGTATAAAGAACATAAATAATTTGTAGAAGAAGTGTAGAGTGTACTGATTTTCCTAAGTTGCGTTCTACCATAACTTTAAAAAAAGATGGAATAGTTCCATATTTGAGGGAACAGTTATAGGTGCAAACATTACATGGGGGATTTGCCATCTAGTCCTATTTTTCTATCTTGGATGAACTAATAGTATGCTAACTCATTTGGGTATTTCTTTCAGAAATATAATTATGTATTGATGGCAGACATTGCAATCTTTAAATACACATCAGAAATAGTTATTCAAAATAAAATGCATATAATGATTTGTGGAAGGAAGAATAAAATAAAGACAAAGTAAAAATGTTAATAGTTATAAGGATAAGAATATGTAATAAACGGAAAGAGATACATGTAAAGATACCCTTAATCCAAGCAATAGTAGAAAATTGCAAACAAACATTTAGTGGTTTACACATATAGCGATCTGCTCAAGGGAAGTATAATTTTCACCACACAATAGATATTGAAACAAAGTATAACCAAAGAATATCGTTTTTTATTTGCATATCATATTAGAATAAGAATGCATAATGTTAAATGTCTAGACATAGCAAATTAAGTATGCATGAACCCTTAATTATGAGCAGTGCTAGGAAATATGAAAGGACATAGGTTGACACTCAGTATTGAAACAAAAGTAAGAAAAGAATCGGGATTATCTAGGTTGTTACCAATTAAATAGGTATCCATCCATAAATGATCTTCAATTGGACCCCAATTCCCTTCCAATGGTTCTGCACCCTCCTTCGCCAATTGAAGCCAAAAAAGATTTATTTATTCACACCCTACCTAAGCAAGATGCGCACCTCGACCAAGTGCACAATGCACAAGATGTGCAATCGGTGCTCAAGGCAATGTATAAATATCATTAAGTATATGTATGTGTGTGTGTGTATGTATATATATTTGTATGTATGTATGTATGTATGTATGTATGTATACTAGTGTACAAGAGGCATATTTTGAAGTTCAAAAATAATCTCAACCTTATTTGAATTTTACCTACATACATTCTTATGCACAACCCATGATTCTTAAAGTATCCATTTATTGTCACATGAAATTTCCAAAGTTGTGTAAGTGAAACCTAAATTTTCAAATTCAAAATGTAAAATTTGGCCCTTTTCAACTCCCTCTTACTAGTGGTTATGAGCCAAATAAAGTACAAAAATGTTACTTTGTGTTCGAGGGTGTTATATTTAAGGATAAAACCTAATCATTTCAAATCTTATTTAAGTAGGAGCACTCCATTACTCATTGCATCATCAAAAGAACATGATATTTGTGATGCTAAAAATGTGGTAAATAGAAAAGGCATACACATATAATGAGACAATAAAACATAATTATAAGATTAATTGAAAACTAAATTAAAGATGCAAAACCATAAGTCTCCCTTGAAATGTCCCATTTTCCTCTATTCTTGAGGACCTTGAAGGTGTTGGATTGTTTGGCTCTCATCGGAGCAATGACCTCCAAAGTGGCAACTCAAGAGTTGATTGGCTACTTCATGATTGATTGTGCAAATGATATGAAATGCATGATCTAAGAAACTAGATTAACATGTTATACTTAATCCAAAATGCTTATTACTAGATAATTGAAATTTAAATTGCCTATAGTAATGATGCTAAAACTATGAATGCAAGGGATCCTTATTGCTCCAAAATGAGGGGTATTTATAGGAATTCCAAGGCCAAAGCTGAGGTGGCAGGAATCAATGGTCCAGATTTGATCTGAAGATACCAAGGGCCAAGATTGTGGAAGTTGGAGAAGAGGTTGGAGGAAGGGACACTTGTCATCTCTGTGGTGACAAGTGTCAAGGAGCCTTTCTCATGAGAGGGAAAGTGTCCAAGGGAGGAGACATGTGGAAAAAGTGCCATGTGTCTCAAGGGGAGAATATCCACACCATAGGAGGTTAGAATATGGAGGTTAGGATGTGTAAGATAGGATAGGGTTAGTTAAACCCAAGGTTAGGTGGAATGGGTTAGGTTAGGTGGTTAAAAGTTAGGAGCCATGTGCTCATTTGAATTTTGAAATTCAAATAATTGGAAAATGTTAATTAATCTCAACAAACTTGAGTTTGTTAATCTTAATTAGCAATTAGAAGAATTGACTAGAATGAGGGGAATTAATTAATTTAGAATTAATTAATCAGAGGGGGGTATGAAATAAACTATATAAATAAATGTGTAGATTTATTTACTAGTAGATGAATAGATAAATTAATCAAATTGCTTGGGAATTCAATTAATTGGGAAGGGGGATTAATTAAATAACTGTGTATTTAAATAACTATCTTCAGACCATTTTTAGGTGTATACAATATCAACATGGTATCAACACTCTAGGAATACCGCATGACTTCATCTTTGTTCCAACCCATTGAATTAAATTGTTAAGGGGTTTGATAATGGGATAATCCTTTTGCCTAGCAGGATCCCCAAAGATGTTTATTAATAGGTCACTAGGTGTAGGTTATGGATATTTAAGTGAGTATATTCTAAATGACAATATTAACAAAGTTCATATTTATAGATCAAGACTATATTCATGTACAAGGTTAGTATTTTTCTTATGGAGGTTAATTTTGTAATCACAGAAGTGGCATGGAATAAAATATAATTATTTTCTAAGGAGTTGCTAGGTACTAATTGTAAATAAATAATATTTTAAAAGTAAATCATTTAAATTTTTTTAAAGTAATAAATAATATTTTAAAAGTAAATCATTTAAACTTTCAATAGTCACAACTTACTATTCATATAAAATATAAGTGTCAAATAGGTGGGTAATTAACACACTAATCCTATACAATTATATTAAAAGGTAAGTCATAAAGGTCAAGATGGTCAAATTATTCATCTATTGGACAATAAATATTTTTTTATAAATTGTTAATAATTTTATAAAAGCTATAAATGTGTTGTATAGTAGTGAAAATTACAAACCATGAACTTTTAATCATTTATTTTGGACTCACTTTGATTAGGTTGCACCCTTTATGTAATGGCAAGTGTACAAGAGGCATTTTCTAAAGTTGAAAAATAAACTTAACCTTATTTAAATGTTTTCTCCATGAATTCCTATATGCACACCCCATGATTCTTAGAGTATCCATTTATTGTCCCATATCATTTCCCATGTTGTGGAAGTGAACCCTAAATTTTTAAATTCAAATGTAAAATATGGTTCTTTTCAACTCCCTCTTACTAGTAGTTATGTGTCAAATAAAGTTCACAAAAATGTTAACTTGTGTGATAGGGTGTTGTATTTAAGGACAAAACCTATTTCATTTTAAATCTAGAGTTAAGCACGATAGCTCCATTACACATTGCATCATCACAAGAGCATGATATCAACATGGTATCAACACTCTAGGCATACTATATTCAACTTCATCGGTGTTCCAACCTATTGAATTAGATTGTCTAGGGGTTTGACCATGGGTTAATCCTCTTTCCTAGAAAGTTTTCCAAACATGTATATTAACACTAGTTTGTTATTATATGTTATGGACATTTAGGTGAGTATAATAAGTTAACAAATTAAAAAAAATCATATTTATAGATCAAGAATATATTCATGTGCAAGGTTAGTGTTTTTTCTTGTGGAGATTAATTTTGTAAACACATAAGTGGCTTAGAATAAAATATAATTTTTTTTCAAGAGAATGATAGGTACTAATTGTTTGAAATATTGGTAAGTCATTTTATCTATCATAGCAAGATTATTTTCAAACATAGCACTAAGTACATATAAGTAGTTCTTATGAGAAGTGATGAAATGAGATTTGAATTTAGAATCACCTATTTTTAGAAAAAATGGTTCGTCCAATCCTCATATCACCTCATCCACATGCAAAATTAGTAAATAGTCCTCCTATTATAAAAATAAAAATAAAATGTTTAATTGTTAAAGTAGTGAACATTAAGAATAGTCATAAGTGCATCCAAGGGGTTGAGATTAACTAGTTAAAATAGTGGGTTCTCACTATGGACACCCAAGTTCAATTCCCAATAGGGACATCTGAAGTGGAATTCTAATTTGTGACTCTTGGCCTTCCATAGGATGGGGAAGGTCTTGGGGTCAATCTAATTAAAAATAATAATAATAATAATTCAAAGATATGTAATGGGGATGGGGCCCCCTACTGTGTCCCCACTAGTTCATAGCTCCAGTCAAAAGCTATTAAGGCTAGAGCCAATTACCAATAAAAAAAAAAAGAATAGTCATAAGTGCCAAGACAACAGAGATGAGAAGCTAAGAAACTATTGCAAACTTTTAAGAAATATAAACAATAAACAAATCTAACTACAATGCAATCATAGAACAAGTAAATAAATAAATATAGTCTATGTGGTCATAATAAAAAAGACTTTTAAAAAAAAATATTTAAAAGCAAATCTATTACATTTGCAATACTCAGTGACTTGTGAATCATATAAAATATGGGCATCAAAGAGGAGGGCAATTAACACATTAATACTCTACGAATATATTAAAAGGTAAGTCATGAAGGTCAAAGTGGTCAAATTGTTTTTCTATTGGAATGAAACCCTCAATGCCATTGAGATAAATGATGAAAAAACAAATCAATTTCTGTGGGTACCAATGAGTACAAATCCATCATTGAACATCTTTGAAAAAAATAAAATGGTGCTTTATATATATATATATATATATATATATATATACTTACTCACACACATATATATATACATGTATATATATGTGTGTGTGTGTGTATATGTGGACAATAACCATATAGGTACGAAACTTGAGATGTTATATATCAAGGAGAGAAACTAAAAGCAAATATTGTATTAGGATGCAATATTGTATTAGATATTGTTCATATTGTACTAAGATGCAGATTCATTTGTCAAATGACTAATAATTGAATGATGTTGTTGTATTTCTCATATGAAATTTATTGGAAGTAATATCTAGTGTATGCCTAAAAATATTATTTATAGTGAGTATATTAACATATTGAAGGCAGAGAAAACAATGAAAATACCTCAAAAAATCTTCATTTCCCAAATTTTTTAGGGCAATGTCATTGGTAGAAATTCGTGCCAAGTGGCCCATAATGCACGTCTGTGAGAGGGTTATTATATGTCAACAATAACACACACACACACACATATCTATGTATGTATGTATGTATGTATGTATGTATGTATGTATGTATGTATATATGTGTGTATGTCACTAATACATTTGGCCTAAAATTCTGACGGAGGTTTCCGACGGAGAAGGTATATTGTGATCAAATTTGATTTTTTTTTTTAAAATGCCCGATTTTGTTAGAATTCCGATGATAATGCAACATTTGGTTTCGACAGAGAAGGAATTGGCAATGACATTTGGGTTTTTTTAGAAAAAGTGACCGCATTCATCAAAATTTCGACGACCGCGTGGATTACTTCAAAAAAAAAAAAGACCAAGTCATTTCATAAATCCCTTGTCTTCATCCCATCAACCTCTACCATTACTTTGTCCCGCCTCTACCATTACAAAATCCCACCTCTGCAGGGAACCAGTCATGGAATGAAGTGGTGCTGCAGGAGCAGCTATACCAGGATACCAGGCAACGAGAAACTTTCCAGCTTCATGGTAGGAATTTTGTTATGTTTTTGTGTTTGCCATCTGTTTAGGGGCATTTTCAAGTCTGGGCATTATTTAATGTAATAAGGGCATGTTTTGGGCCCATTTGTAAGTTGCTTGGCATTTTGTTAGGGGTGTATGGGTTTAGGATTTAAACCGATAATGAGGGATAACAATCCAATGACAATGAAGGCCTAGCCACACCCCCTGGTAACATTGCTCTCCAATAAAGTTGTTTCTCATTTTTTAGCTTCCTTACAAGCACCGGTTGAACTACCCAACCTCTCCGATTAGTTGAACAAGAAAATATATTGAATGAATTAAGGAATTTTGGTAGTAGATGCGATTACAAGTTGGACATTTATAAGCATATCCCAATCAAAGGATCATTGGCGTATCATTCAAACAAATGCCAAAACAAGAGTTAGGAAGAAGGGTTAGAAGGGAGTGGAGGTATTCTAGGGAACAATCGTGGAAGCTTAGCATTTTAACCGGGTTCCTTTGAAACCCTCCGTTGATGTTGTTATTTTATCTCTGTATGTTGAGGCTAGGGTTGTCACATCATGGATTGCATTTAAATTTTTATAGTCCAGTTTCTGTAGTTGTTTGATGAGGAACTGGAAATATGTATGGCCTCTTTATATCATTGCGATGAGCTTAACGGTTTCACAAGAAACTCAGATGAAATAAATTATGATTCATTTGAGCTGGGGCTAGGGTAAATACTTCGTGAATTTGATAGGGGTTTAAATTTGTTGTATAGAGTTTACATAGTTGCCATGTTTTTGAAAATTCGTATGCTATGAAGGGAAACAAATTTATAATTTAGTTTTATTGTTTTAAAACCATGATCTAGGAATGGAAGCTAGTTGTATTTCATTGAATTTGTAGTCTAATTATCATTGTTAGGATATAGGGTTTTATGAGTTCGGTTGTTTTATTACGACTCTCTCCCTATTTTGGGGAACGTTTGATATGATTTTATATTATTTATACTGTGATTGGCATTTGACATAAGGGACTACTATTGCTTAGATAAAAATCAAATTTTACAGTTGAACAAATTCTTCTTTTTTCAAACAAATCAATCTACTTGCCATTGAAGCAGTAATTTTTTACAATAGCGGCAACTATAATTCTGATACATTTGATTCATTATAGTTAAATACAGAGTTGTTCGCAAAAAAAAAGGAACTACTCAAAATAGCCACTTTTAATAGCAATGATATCTCTGGTTTGCATAGGCAGTGTTAATCATTTTAGTGGTGTAGGATTCTATCAAAATATGCTTAACAAGTGAGTATCATATTTTATCTCTGTGCAATCAAATGATGACTAGGAATACGGACTCTATTGGTAGACTTGTGTTATCATAAGGTTATATGTGTGCTTCCATGTAACATATAAATCCAATATAATTGTCAGACATCTAGCCAGAAGGCAACAACATGTGCATTGAACGTAGTCTAGGCACCCAACTAACAAAACAATATGTCCTTGTGAGTCCAAACTCTTAAAGCTAGATAACTGATTTTCTTTACTTGAAGCATAGTAGCACACACCATGAGTTGCTCTAATGGTGAACGGTGATGCACTCTAAAATGGAGGTTATATGTTCCAATGCAGAGGGGGATAGGATTGGACACCTCATTTGATAAATATCCAAGGTAATTGGAAAACCAATTGCCTTGCAAGTTGCTTACTAAAAGGGGATCTTATATGGTAAAATTCTTAGTTTTCTTGGTGGTGACTTAAAAATAGTTATTACCTTTACCTCTTATTCTTTTTTTTTTTGCTTTGAATATGATTTAAAATTTAAATGAATCATAGTTGCTGAATCCACAAGGATCTGAATTTTTTGGACTGACTGGATTTTGTTCGATTCAATCCAGATTTCTCAATTCCTATAAAAAATTTACTTTTTTTTTGAAGATTCTGTATTCCCCATTTTTTAAAATCTTCTTAACAAATTGAATTATTCAAACCTGGTAACTATGAAATGAAGTAAAGATTGTTGTTTTATAGGATGCTCATTCACAATTGTTCACATGGTACCCACCTTCACGACCATGAGAGTCCATTGCTCATCAGTCCATTCCCCATGTTTCATATTAGAATAATAGGGACACTTAACTCATTCAACATGGTTATAACCATAGAAGCAAATAACTTCCTTTGTAATTTTGTGGCTTACCAAAACATAAAGATACTTTCAATTTCTTTGGATAGTCAAAAATAATTGGTAACATATGGTGAACCTTCAAAAATGAAGAAAAATTCAAATGAAAAGGAGAATTAACTGATGTTCTTTTACATTTAAAAATTTAAATCAATCCTAATTGTGGAGAGAGTGAGAAAGTGAAAGTGAATAAGAGGATACACCATTAATTTTGAAACATGAATTTTTCTCATTAATTTTGAGATCACTGATTAGAAATAATTATAATATAAATTTCCTTAAGAATGTCAATTAATGCCTCTGTCAAACTGATAATGATTGCTTCATATGATAAAACACAACTAAGGTAAATAAGACATGTTAACCCTACCAACATCCTTAACCAAGAGACTAATTTGTACACAAAATAGTTACTGCAGTGCTCAAATTGACAACAACAGTCTGCCTGACCTCTTCAAATACTTCTTAAGTTAACAGCAATGATAAAAACCATGCCTGACATTTCAGGACAGCAATGTCTTGTCTTAACAACAATGTTTTATACTAATTATCATGATCAACAATATTTCCTATAATGTTATGGCAGCAGTAATGATGAACATATTAATTAATCATAGTGCAAATAATGATGCTATTGAATGCTTTACTAGTTAAGAATGATACAAATCACAATAATGACAGAATGCTACAGACCGGTGATCAAAAGAAGATTGATAATCACAGAAGGATAGTTATGTACCTATACATTAATGATGTTAAAAATCTCAACTGATACGACAGTATTAACAACTGATATGCAACAATGAAGTTTCCCAAACAATGACCTCAATTCTAAAACTTTGTTTACAAATGAAGTAACGACAAGATGATCTAAAACTTTGTTTACAAATGAAGTAACGACAAGATGATCTTAAACTACATGTTTTTAAAGATGAAGGTGCATTCGGGGTTTAGATGATCTTCCATGACCAAGTCAAAGGAAAGTGATATAAACCTTTTTTAAAAATTATATTATCATTATACTCAAGCCATTTGGAAAATATAAAAAAATATATCCAATCTCTTAACTATTTTTCTAAAACCTAGCATTTTGTTTGCCCATGTGAGTGCTCCATTCCTAGAACTAATAAATAAAGAGTGTATTCATGAAGATAAATGAATTAAAATCAATTTGTGATAGTAAACATTCACATAGCATGTATAATTAATTTATTTATGATGGACTTTTAAATGTAATAAATTATCTCCTATAGTTATCTCCTAAAGGTGGGTCAATTAGGTCCATATATGATGAAAATCAAAATAAGTTTGAAGATAATATTAGTTACCTAAAGGATATTCTACTTGATTATTTGGTATATCATAACTATTTTGACAAATTTTGAAACCATTAGAGGTACCTTTTGCTTCTGTAGATGAGGCATTCATTCATGTTGAAGTTGTGATAGCTTATTTGCCTCTTTATAGACAACAAATTGTCCATACGAATTATCATATATGTTTGTAACCTCCATCCCAAACCACCTATTTCACTCTTCTTCCTTTGTGTACCTCTTTTATTCTTCCATTACCTCTTTGCTTACCTAAATTCAATCCAAAACACAGTGTATATAGCACCAAAAAAATTCCATATTTGATTAATATTATCCACAATATATCGAAAAGACAAATACCACACTTACTATGTCATCAGCCAAAAATAATTTACTTACATATTCAAAGAGTTCAATAATGGAGAAACATCCATGCAGTGCTCTACACATGTCCTCGAAGGTTCAAGAAATACTTATCCTCTATTGGTCCAAACTTTAAATCACTTTCCATGCATGAAAATAATTGCAACCATACACAATTTCCCACCCAATAGATTCTCTCAAACTAGTTTACTATCTTAACATAGGGTCAAGGAAAAGGGGGCCAAAATAGGAATCCAAGTGTCTTAAAAGCCTTCAAGACCATAGTGGTGAGGAATGAATTTCTTTCTTTAGTGGTATCTTTCTCTAGATTAATTAGTTGGGGATTTTATTAAGACCTTTTCCTAATTTAAAAAAATATATAAAGATTACATCTCTAAATATTGCATTAGGATTATATTCTCTTCTATCTAGTATTGGTGGAGCAGAGGTTGCATTGCATCGTCCTAGGATACACATTTCCACAAATACAACACAAGTTAAATGTATCCCAGGTCGATGCAAAGCAACCTCTGCTCCAGAGATCACCAGAAAATAGAGAAAGAACTTTAATTTAATGCCATCGGGATAAAAGTCTTTAATCAAGACATATAAATGGTATGCAATTGGATCTATTTGGAATGCATTACCCAAACACCGCAATCAATCAGTCACCTTTGAAAAGAAAGTGGTATGATGAAATATTTAGGCATAAAATAGATGAAATGCACTCCATACTACTACTGCACAATATTTTGGTCGATGATATTTTTAAAATAGTAAAGGAAGGTGTATGGAACAACCAAATTCTTATCATTATAAACAATGAATATTTTAAGATCCTTTTATGATGTGTAGGTTGAGAATATTTTATGAAAGGTCCCTAAATGAATACACTTTAAACTAATTTTAACATACCTTGAAGTGTGCAATATGGAAGGTTTGTATTCTTAATCTCCTTCCCATTTCTTAATTTAAAAGATGGCATCTTTATTAAATATCTCCTCTATTAAACATCTTTATTAACTTGATTTCTCCTTCAATTCTTGATGAATGCTTGATTGCCTTTTCACTTGGAATTGAATTGATTTTAAAATTAAGAGATCACTTGAATTGTAGGTAAACCCCTTCAAATGACAGGGTAGGCTTCCTTTTATACCTAATATATGTCTTGAAAGCATTTTATCCTGATGGCATTAAATTAAAGTACTTTTTCTTCTATCTGGCATTGGTGGAGCAGAGGTTGCATTGCATCGACCTATGATACATATTTCCAAAGATACAACACAAGTTAAATGTATCCCAGGTCGATGCAAAGCAACCTCTACTCCAGAGATCACCAGAAAATAGAGAAAGAACTTTAATTTAATGCCATCAGGATAAAAGGCTTTCAAGACAGATAAAATTTGAGTTTGATTGTCATCATTTACTTTGCCAAATTCTTCACACGTAACTCCTGAATCAATTTCCTACTCACAAGAATTTTATTAAGTCTCAAATATAGGGAAACGAAAGGCTTCAAATAGAAAACTTGTACATGCAACCAAATCCATTGACTAATCAGAAGAACAAAATTAAGAAATAGTTTGATCATCTGAGAGATGTTGCAAACTTACAACTCACCAGCTACTTAGTTTTTGTGGGTAAGAATTTTTTTTGTTTTGGTTATGGTTGTGGTGTTTGTAGGGAGAAATTTACAAATTTATATCTATTTTCACTATTTAATGGTTTATGGGTGTGTAATGGTAATTTAATGTTCTTTCATATTTTTGTATATATTCTTTATAATAACCTATTATATTGATTTGTTCTATTATGAATAATGGTGTGGGTCAGATGGTTTTGCCGTCAGTGCATGAAAGCATTGAACGAGTTCTACTTTTAAAAATTACATGAAACATTTTTAATTTATTTGATTCAGTGTTATTTGCAAAAAATGATTATCAATGATGTTTCCTTTCTCCAACAATTGTCTAGGATCTTTCTGTCAAATAATATGTAACATTGAATGACTAAATCTTTTCATTACAAATGCTTATTTTATTTAATTACTATCTGAGCGTGAATTAAAATTTATATATGTATAGAAGAAGAACATACAAGCTGAAGAGTCATGTGCAAGCAAATTTCCTAAAAGAAAGCAAGCAGGCATTATCTTGAATGACATGGAAACAAGCTCATCACCTGCCTAGAAGAGAGCAATTGGAGAATGGCAGAGGAAAGTGTTTAAGGGTGATAAATAGATAGAGAGTATGCAATACAAACAAACAATGTCTGGAGTGTGTGATGTGACGTCTCTAATTTATGTCTGGAGGGACTAACTGGTTTTGGAGTTCCTACGAAACCTATTGGGCCACGCTTGGAGGAAATCAATGTGGTCATGCAGGGAGCGCCTTTTTTCTATTATGAGAATGATGCTTTTGCACCGAGGGATATTTGGAAATCAATATCCAAAAATTTCTATAGTGTGGAACTAGAGTTGGCGGACTCGAAGTAATTTTCAGCTTTCAGAAGACCAAGAGGTTATGTACACAATCTCCCAATAGAAGGGCGATTTCAAGCATTACCTCTCCCAGCATGACTATTCAGGAAGCACTTCCTTAGACAAAGGACTATTGACCTCCATGGGATCAAAGAAAAAAATTGAAGCATAGACTCTGGACGATGTGGTGGTGTCCTTCGTGAAGAACTCTACACTATAATTGAAAATTCACAAGGGAAACTGCAATATAGTGAAGAGAAATACAATCTGGAAAAGTGGGAAGAATGGATCTTGGTTTGGGTGGGGTCAAGTCAAGTGGCTCCTCTAGAGGTTGACGAGATAGAAATCATATTAGGATTTGAAAAAGATCACACTCGTGGAACTTCGTGTGTGAGTGATCGATTGCGGTGTTTGGGTAATGCATTCCAAATAGATACAGTTTCATTCCAAATGGGTAATGTCTTGATTAAAGACTTTTATCTTGATAGATATATGGAATTGATACAGTTTCATTCCAAATGGGTAATGTCTTGATTAAAAACTTTTATTCCAAATAGATACACGAAATTGCTCGAAAGAAGGTATGATAAAAAATTCAACAGCCATAGATTTATTATGAACTTCAATAGGAAGGGTGATAGAGCCAATGGTAGGACAAGAGAATCCATCAAATAACTGCACTACATTAAAGGCATCATAAATGGGTTTATGCAATCACAAAGTGAAAAGATACTCCTTCGTGATGACATTAACCATGCAAGAGGGATCAACAAGAGCACCACGACAAGGTATGTCCTTAACCTTTGAAATTATGTATAAAGGGTCATCGGGTTCTCTAATGGTCTCACTAGGGTCAAATGTAATACAAGGATCCTTAGGCGTATCTTGTTTTTCTACCATATTTACCAAGTTTGGAGCCATAGAAGTGAATTCCTAAGAGAAGAAAGAAGTATACTCAGTCTCAATCACGTTAGAGGTATGAGAACGCAAAGGATAAGTTAAAAATTTAAGATTTTGATTAGGAGGAGCTACTAATTTATTCCCTTTATCATTCACACCTACCACAGATATAGTATTGTTATCAATCAAATCTTGAATCTTATTTTTTAATGCGAAACATTTCTCAATATCATGACCAAGCTGACGATGAAATTGACAAAAGGAATTGTTATCAAAATAAGGGGATACAAGTTTAGAAGGATCAACTTGTTTTATAGAAGGAATTTTGATAACATTTCTTTGCAACAACCGAGACATAATACTATGTAAAGATTCATTCAAAGGATTAAACTGTCTTTCTCTTTTGAAAAATTTAGAAATAGAAGGGAGCACTATTGTAGAATTCACATTGTTGTTGCTAATTGTATCATTGAACTTGATGAAGCTTTTTGTTGGCTTGAACTTTGCAAAAGGTTGTTGAACACTCTCCCCCTTATCACTCAGAGCCATAGGAGTAGATTTCTCCATTTGACTCACAACCAATTGATAATTGTGGAGTATTATGCACACCTGCGGAAATGAAGTAAACTCAGACAAAAGAAGCTTTTCCATGATATCATTTTGCAAATTAGAAATGAAAATTCATTGAATATTAATATCAGGTACATGAAAAGAAATTTGAGCATACAAATGCTTATATCTACCAATGAAATTGGTCACTTTTTCTTTAACAGCTTGTTTACAATGCATTAAATCAGTCAAAGTGATTTTAGGACCAATGTTATTTTGAAATTGTTAGATGAAAGAATTTTCTAGTTGTTGAAAAGAAGTGATAGAATAATAAGGCAAAGAGCAATACCATTGTAAAGCCTTATCTCTTAGTGTTCTTGTAAATAGTTTTGAAAGCAATATTTGATCATAAGCAAAATCGCTACACAAGGTTTGCAATGTTTTGACATGCGTAAGAGGATCACCTTTTCCATTATAGAATTCCAATTGAGGGACCTCAACATGCTTCAGTGGCATGACTTTAACAATATCAAGAGAAAGTGGGTTCGCAACATCAAAGGTGGGCACACTAAACTTGGATTGATTCATAGAAGCAATTTGTTGTTGTAAGGAAGACACGGTTTGAGCAAGATTGTTAATGGTTGCTTTGGTAGAAGAATTGATGTTAGACATGGTTGATTGAGAAGGTGGTGTGATGTTATTGAATGAAGGCATGGATTGAGAATAAGGTGGTGGGGCATTATGATAAGTAGGCATAGGTGATGATTAAGTAGGAAACGGGACACTTAAAGGAGGACCAAAATTGTTGAATGAATTGCCCCCTTGTGTCACATTGATTTGTTGAGGAATAATATGAATACTTAAGGAAGATATACGTAAAGATGGAGGATTAAAAGAGGGATTACCCCCATGACCAATGGTTGTAAGAATGAAATTTTGAGTTGATGTAGCCATGATGTCGAAGTGAAAGTATGAATACTAGCCATTGAAGTCGTCAAAGGAATAGAAGAATTGATTTGATTTGAAGGTTGTGAATAACCTAAGTTCTCAACACAACTTGTGATAGGAATGACATTAGAATCAACAATATATGCAATGCCACACAATATATCAATTCTATTCTTATCACTTTGAATCATGTGTTTAAGGCCTTCAATTAATGGAAGAGCTTCACTATTAGGGTACTCTTGGGACATCCATTGTTGAAAGTTATCAAATTGATTGTCTAATTTTGAAAGTTGGTTTATGGAAACTCTAGTCAAAGCTTCTTCTTCATCATGGGATTCATCAATTGGATAGATAGAGACATGATTAGGATGGGAAGCATTAGCATTATCCTCATTAAAGAAGTCACCCAAATTATGCTCCATCTCCTCGATAATTAAACCTTGGGAAGCCTTAATTCTAATGCTTCGTCTAACGGGGATAGTTTAGGTAGGACTAATAGTGGTGAAACTCATGCACTAGAGGGAAATTTGAAAATTTGAATTTGGAACAAAGCTTACAAAATTGAGTAATGCAAAATTTAAGAAAATACTGATTAAACAATTTGAACTTTGTTGGAAGAAGAGGATGACACAATTTCCAAAAATGAAAGGAAATTGGAATTTTAAAATTAGGGCCAAGGCAATACCACTTAATTTTAAAATTAACAAAATAAAAAATTTTAAAATCAGGGTAGATTATAATTAACCTCTTAATTTTAAAAATTTCTTGAAATTGAAAATGTTAAATTTTGGAGGTATTTTCGATGTTAGAGGGATCAAAACTTGACAAAATCAGCCAATCTTCTAGATTTGGGCTAGTAAATACAGTCATAACAGTCTCTCAAAATTTTGGGAAAAACCGAGGACCGTGGCGGGAATGCACATGGTCTGACCAACTTTTTTAAATATTTTCAAGGTTAAATATTACAATGATTTTAAAGCTTACCCCCAAAAATTGGCAAATTTTACAATTTCGAGATAGGCAAAATGAAGGTTCAAATGTGAGAATAGGACCTCATTAGGGTTTTGAAGAAAAAGAAAGATTGGATTGCACATTTTTCAATTAAAGAGAGAAAGAAGAGATAACTAGATACCACATGATTGGTCCACAAAATCCATAGCACACCACACTTGAGCGAAGTTACGTATTTTAATATTAGATAGGTCCATAAAAGAGTCATAATAATTACACATAGGGGTAGGCTTGACATATTTAGATATTGATATTCATGATAAGGAATGGTATTAGGGATATAATAGTTTAATTCTTCTTTGTGGGGGGCGGGGGGAGAGGGAGGCGAATATGGTGGGGTGGCATTGTTATTATCTTTGAAAAAACAAAAGGAGGCTTGATTAGTGGGGTGATATTTGCAACATAGGTGTTGAGCCAAAGAGTCCAAATCAATTGGAAGCCACATAAAATTACAAAGATTTTTTCATGTTCCTTATTTTACTTTAATTTCAATTGTTGTCGTGCCTTAAGTAGTATTATATCTACGAATGAGATTGTTCGCCATTGCCTCAAGTGATACTCCTCAATTTTACTCTGTGTGCTTCTCTTCTTCAAATTGTATGATCTCGGTGTTTAGTAATATCAGCTACATCTCTCTTTAACAATCCAAAATTTACTAATTACAATTGTATTGCTTGAGGTAAATACTACTTTAGCTATTCGATATATTCAAGAAAGATTTGTTTTGCATCAACAAATGAAGGTTACCTACACCCTGCAAGTCTCACTAGAATAGTCTTTCACTGAATCAAATTATTTAAATAATTGAACTATTTTTTGGTCATGTTGCTTTTTCCTCTTAGTTGTTAAGCCACCAAATTACCACGCATAGCTGAGTTAACTTGTTGCACAATAACCATACCCAATAATGCAACAACTATCTTGTCCTGTATATAAGATTGTACATTTTTAACACATGCTTTTGCATACGTATGGACCAAAAATAAGATATTCATACAACATTATATGCGAGTTTTGAAAGTTCCACTTGTGAGATCTTTCCTTATCACCTCTTTGCAACACCTAAAATGTAACACTTTGTTTAGATAATTCCTAACTTCCATTTCAACACAATAGGGAAAGTGCTAGTACAGGATTGTCTCTATGACCTCATTCTTTTTATGCATGCATTTCACGAGGCACATTTATATAATTTTTTCCATTTCATAAACCTCTAAATTGATAATGTTTATTCAACACCCAAAATTTATCATTGACTGTATTTAATAATTAATTGAAAAAAAAATTATTATATTTTAATTCTTAATTATTTAAAAAACACGATCAATAATAAATTTTGGGTGCTACATAGACAATTCGCTCTAAATGAAAGGTACAATGGTGTGGTTTAGATCTGCAAGAAGTTCTGTAGTCTTAAGGCTTTTGTTAGTACTTTCATAAACCTTTAACTCTCTTTCTTCCTCCAGCTACCTGCTTGCGCAGAAGCCTTTATTGTTAATAATCTTGTTCTTGAGATTCAATCTATCTATATGTCTCTTCAAACTAGATGTTGGTCTAAGAAATGTATGTTTGGTTGCTAGCCTGTTATTCATTGGGCGAATTTATTGCAATACCGAGATGAAATCACTCTTATTCTATTATATTTTTGCACTATAAGTTAAGTTTTTTTTGCTCTATATTTATATCCTCCTTTGCATATTAAACCTCTAACCTATGATTCTCTACGCTATCAAACACTTCTGAGACTAGTTACTACAGTTGTGATAGTGCGCTAAAAGGTATTCACAAGGTTGCTGAAGCTGTATTACCTTACCTAAGTGTTTTAATTTTACTTTTGTATTTCATTGTTTTTATTTCCATTAGTGGCTAGAGTTAAAACGAGGTTGTAACTTAGAATCAATTAGAAGAAACATAACCATCTATGTGTACATATAGTATTGCGAACTGAACATTAATTTGTTGATCTATCAATGACAGCTAGTAACAGTAAAAGAAATTGTAGTTTAGTTTGATGTTCATCCCTTTGGTACTGAAAATTTCTCTAGTGATGTGCACACTAGGAAGTATGATGTTTGTTTAATTTTATATTTGGAAGGTATTTGGTATGCACTTGGGTAATTACATGTTGTACGTATGTGTCTATGTTTTCATTGATGTCAATCTATTGTTGTGGTCTAAATGAGGATGTTGGCATTGTTGGTCTGGAAGTGATGTAATGAAGAAGTATATGGTGAAGTGTATAGTCTGGCAGTCTATTCTAATCAGGGTCCCTAATGATTGGTTGTATCTGGTTGTTGGTCCAAATGTTTATCAACTAGTAATATGATACAAAGATGTGTGCAGAGTCATATGCAAATTGGTATGTTGTTCTCAAGAATAGGTGAATATGCCATGTTTACTATCCATAAGCTTTCTAGATGGCTAACATTGATGATATGATGTATTTCCAAAAGTTTAATGTCTTTTGTTTTGTCTAGAAGATGTGTTACTATCTCTACTGACTCTTGTGGTGAACAATGTCTTTGTTCAAAATATATGTATGCACCAGATATGTATCAGATGACTGTGTTTATTGGAGAAGAATTGTTTTGGCAGTTTGATCTCGGTTTTCTAGTTGATTGGATGCTTATCCTTGTGTGGCATTTATGTATATGATCAGCATTGGCTTAGTTCCAAGAGTGTGCAAGGAATGCATTGCATTCTCTATCTTATTTTTATCTTGAGGTTGTTATGGATCATCAAATATTTGTTTTAGCAAGTCATGCTTCTCTCATGGTGGACCGCATTTCTTGTTTTTGGTCTGAATTAAGATATTTTGGGTAAAACAGTTTGGTATGAATTGACTTATGTGTTCAGGTGCAAGTGGTTTTGTGTAGAACCTTTTTGAGGATATTTAGAAGGTGTGCCAACATGGTGTGAATCTTCACATGTCTTCTTTTCCTTCCACATGAAGTCTTTTGGGTCAATGCTATATACACGTTACTATTTAGGGTGAAAAAGGAAACAGGTAGTTTTAGGACCTAACCCCACTTTCATCAAACATTGGAATACAAAATCCTAGATGAGTGATCCTCCATGATTAACTCTTGTGAAAGAGATGTTCGAAGTATGTGTTGTTATGGTTATCATTGATGTCAAACTTGTTGTTTTAGATAGATGTTGGACTAAAAGTCTATGGTGCAGAGGTATCTTGTTGTATTGGGGTTGCAGTTATTCTGTGTTGTTCTAGAAGTGTTCAAGTCTAGAAATTGTTATTGATCTTGTTTGGTGTTGTTATCTTCATTGACTATGTTTTGGCATTATGGATATATTAGTTTTGTGGCTCGAAAATATCTTTGTGTTCTTCGGATGTTGTGGTATGTTTCATAGCCGGATGTGATATGTTGTGTTAATCCTACCTTGACTTGGGAGATTATGTCTTCTATGAGGGGAAGAGTTTGATGACATGCACTCTTCTTGAGGTTTGGATTTCCAAGCATATTTCATGTACATGACCTGTAGGATTTTTTTCGTAGATGTGGTCTTTGATGAGCACAAAGCACAAAGCACCCATGCATGAAATCATGGCAAAGAGGGCTTATTATATTGGAGAGTTGTGAGAGGCCATCTACGCCTTAATGATATCATATGGAGACCTTATAGACATATGCATGATTGGTCAAGACAACATGTACAACTACATCAGATGCAATAGGACTGACTATTAGAGGGTCACCACAGTTATATGATTGTTCCATTTTACTTCAATAGAGTCATGAGGCAATTTGGTCTAGTGTAGGGTTACCCCTCGGTTTTATCGATCTACATAGGACACTCTCATAGTGTCGTGAGAGCAGGAGCCCGGCATAGGCCTACAACACATGATGTGGAAAAAAGGCATGACAAATACGCACCCCCATTGGAGGATGATGCAGGTGTACAACGCAACTATACTAGCACTAGTACATTTGGGGCTGATTTTTTATGGCCTATCATTGGAATTTTGACTATTTTTCATCAGACTGTCAATAAATGAAGTCAACAAAAACTCGTCATCTATAATTCCGATAGTGCCATCGAATGTCAAAATTCTGATGATATCCCGAACTCTTCCGATGACGGCCATGATCGCTCATCCGGCCAAAGAATGTCATCGGGCATAAAGCATCCTCATCGGATGGACATCAGAATTTTGATGCCTACTAGGAACTTGTAGTGATGACGATTACGATGAGCGTCTGACAATAAAGTGTTGTCGGATGTTTCTTCAATTGGCATCGAAATTCCGACACCTGCCAGGAAATATGCACTGACGAGGATGTTGTTTGTCTGACAGTTTGGTCGTTGGTACAAAGTTGGGACGATGTCAGAATTTTGATGGTGATTTATTTAAAAATAAATAAAAATATTCATGCCAATTACAATGGTGCTTGTTGGTTCCCTTTTAGCATGTCCTACTACATGGACATTTATCCAAAAAAACCTATTTTTTGTATTTGAAGTCAGAATCTTTGAGAATGGATACCCCACATCTAGTAGATGTTATAGTCATACCTCGTCTTGAATTTAAAATGTACCCGTTTAAGTCTGTTGAAAATGATCTCACTGAAGCCCTATCTAGAGTTCCCTATGGAGTGTTACATGTAGAAGATGTTAGATCTTTTTATCATTGCAAATTGGAGGATCTTAGTATTTTTGTGATCTTTGACCAATATAAATTGTTGTGTGCTAAGAATAGAGTGTTGAAGGAACATTTTAAGAAGGTTAACTAGAAAGGTTTTCACCATGCACTAAATTCCATCGATGATTTTGATGTTGAACATGTCAGATATGTTCTTAGCAAGATTCAAGACTAATTTATGTGGATCGATAGACTACATAAGATTACAAAGGAAGCTATTCATGCAGTCGCCAAATTGTGTGCCACCGGTGAGGTTCCAGCATTGAGATCTGTTCCTTAGAATGATGTTGAAAAGTAGACTAACTCAAGATGGGATGGAAGAGAAATGACAGTGAATGATATTAATGATCCGACAATTAAATATGCTTCAATGGTTATTGGTTGGCAGATATATCATTCTAGCAGGATGAACAACATCCTTGCTACAGCCATTCATACCGCTTACCTGATGATAAAGGAAGATGTTGATTATGATTTCTCTAAGGCATTGCGAAGTCAACTAATATTGAATCTTGAGTCCATAAAGAAGGATAAGAGATTGAATATTAAATTTGGATAGTTGATCATTGGTTTACTTTTCTACTTTCAGAACTGTTTTCCCGATATCGGTGATGTTTAGTGGTCTAAGGACACACCGACACTATTAAAAATGAAGAACAACATTAGAATGTTAGGTAATGGTTTTGATAAGATTTCATGGGGATATTTTAAAGATTTTTAGAAGAAGATGCATGCAAGAGAAAGGTTACAGGAGAGTATTATCTAGAGATATGTGGATACAATTTGTTTCATGGTTGATACAGATACCTGTATGATGGAGGCAGTTGATCCTAGGATAACTTGGGTGATGCCTATGGGTTATGAAGTTGAGGAAGATCTTTTGGTGGTATATGCAGATCACTTCTTAACTCAACTGATAGATACAACTGCAAAAAGATTTGGTACCTACAAGGAGAAATCTCTACAAGTGCACTTTGAATTAAATAAATTGGTAATTGCTAAGAAAGTGAGAAAGGAAGTGGAGGCATTCGCTAAACAACAAGGTTTTACAAAGGAAGCCATTGCAAAAGAAAGAATAATACATGCAAAACAACATGTAGGTGCATCAAGTGCCCCAACCAGTACCTCCATTGGTATGAGAACAAGAAGTGAAGATGAAAAGATTAAGAAAGAGAAACCTATTGAAGCTAAGAAGGAGAAGCCTTCCAAGATACAATTCAAGAGAAAAGGAAAAATCGTTGAGCCCCTTGCACCTAAAGCACTGGTAACTATAGGGAAAACAAAAAAGGAACAAGCAAAGAAACCGGTAGATGCTGATGAAGAGGAAACCAAATCAGAAGGTGAGAAGAAAGCCTTAAGAACTAGTGGTAAGAGATCAAAGGATGTTGGAACTTCCACTGTCAAGACTATAAAGAAACCGGTAACAAAACTTACATCTTTTGAAAAGTTAATTATGCATGTTAAGGAATATGGTTTATTAACTAATGTGAAGAAACTTTATGATAGTTTTGGTGAAGATGAAAAAAGACACATAGAGGATGCAGTTGTTTTCATGATGAATAAATACAACAAATTCCTAATTGAATTGCAAGGGCTAATTTCAAATTCTTTATATAATAAGATTGAAGCAAGATGGTAGGCTGCTATGAAACAAGACAAAGAATTTATTGAATCCATTCTTAAAAATATGCAACCTAAAGTACAAAAGAGGAGATAGATGAAATTCTTTCAAAGGTAAAATCATCTTTCATATATAAGAAAAGCTTGACAAGAATGTTAATTGGTGAGACCCAATCAGTTCATATGGAAACTGAACAAATTTCAAAAAAGTTACTAGGTTTATTACCAGATGAGGAGATAGAGAAACTAGAGAAGCTTAAGGTAGAAGATATTCTAGACAATATTGATATTAGTGACTTTCAACCTGATGAAATTGTAATGGGAGACCAACCAGTAGATGATCAACATGTCAATACACAGACAGAGACAGTTGTCATTCCTGATGATGACACCTGAACTAATGGTGTTGATGAAACTGATAGTATAAATGTGTAGGTTGATGATGTGCAAATGTCTGAACAATAATAGGGACAAGAAGAGAAGAAAGATGAAGAAGACAAGAGATTTGAAGAGCCACCGATACATACACAGATTGTTCTGCCACCGGTAAATGACAGTAAAAAGAATAAGGAAGAAGAAAAGACAGAGGATAAACCTAAAGAGAAGAAAGAGGAAGAGAAGGAAATAGATAAATCTAAACCTAAAGTGACACCTCTATCCTTTACTTCTAAGAATAAAATTGATGATGATGAGGACAATGATGTATTAAGTATACAAGGACCCATTAATATGGATATGCTGAGTTCTACATAATTAATGGAGATTTCCACTGCAATGCAATCTAGATCAAAGAAGAAGAGAATGAAGGAACAACAGAAAGAAGCAGAGACAATAAAAAATGTAGTTAAAATTTTGTCAAGTTTATTACCAGAGCCTGATACAGACAATTTTACTACACCAATTGATAAGCTAGGTCAATTGGTTAATGATGTTGGTGAACAGATGAAAACATTTGAGGATGCGACATATGTTTGTGTAGAAAAGGAGTATAAGAAGCAAAGGACATAGCAGTTAATGAAAGATATTGATAAAGCTAAAGTTGCTTTGACTGTTATTAAGGACCACTTGATGGAAGCATTGGAGACTGACAGTAAGATCCTTTCTACTATGGTAAAATTTTCTTTATTTTGTGATGATTTGGTAAAGAAGAAGCAGGAAGCAGAAAAAGAACTTGAAGTTCTAAGTGAATCAATTAAGCCCTTGAATGATTTTGCAGTATACTATGGAAGGTTCATTGGTGAACTTCAACATAAGTTGAAAGCTTATGAAAATGAACAGGTAAAGAGAACAACATCCCTGCAGGAACTTCAAACACAGTTGATACCGAAAGTTGAAATATTGCAGAGAGGGTATAAAGAGTCAGAAGCTATCCTTTCTATCCTAGAGATGAGCACTATAGATTCCATGGAGGATCTTGCTGGGCAGATGAGGACACATGTGAAGATAACAAACACTATTTTGGAGACCTAGCATAATGACTTGAAGCAGTTGAAATCTCATTTTAGTGGTGCTTTCTCTAAAATTGTATTATAAAAACTTTTTTAACTCCTATATCTATATATGCTATGCAATTTTGATGCAAATGTATTTATCCTTTCATGTATTTACTTTCCTTTGTCATTGTTGTCAAAGGAGGAGTAGTAGTTGAAAAGAGTCGATCAATTTTTTTTGTAATTATAATGGGGATTAGTAGTATGAGTCTTGTAATTGTTAAATTTTTGTAATAGCATGTAATTACTAAGGGGGAGTATGTGTCATGAATAGAGTCAATTTTTGTATTGCGCACTTAGACAAAAAAATTCTTAACTGTTGCCATCAATGCCAAAGGGGGAGATTGTTGGCTTGGTGATGATGTTTTGGTGTAAAGAGTTGATTGGTGACTATTTTTATGTTGTCATTGATGTAAATTGTGTGTTTATAGTCACATAAGTCTTCTAAGACAACCGATAGAGAAGACAGTTTAACAGTGAACCGGCAAATAGCTCTTCAACCGATAAACGGGCATAGAGTTGCATTCAAGAAACTGGTACTAGGGATTGATGAAGAGTTGGATGACACAGTTGTACAGGAGTGATGGAGACAGGTATTTGGCATTATATTCATGACCGCATTAGTATATTCAATGGGATGATCAAGATTTGATGTACAGAGTAGGCTATCTGGAAGAACACTTAACCGATAGTGATAAAGTCACTAAGATCAGTAAACTGGTACAGTTTTTTTTTATTTTTGGTTTGTTATGTCGATGGCTGACATAAGTTTGGTGTGTAGTGTAAGTTTGTCTAGATTCATTGAACCTAGGAAATTCTTCCAAGGTTTTGAGCCGACTAAGTTGATGTCTACACAAAATGTGATGAGTTATGAGATAAGTATGAGATCAAAGGCAAATATTGAGAATTTGATTGTACGGTGATTAGTGAAGCTTTGTATTGACGTGTTGTTGAATTTTTGGAAGAACTGAAGTGGATCTTATCAAACACAGAAGTGTTATATGAAGATCATTAAACTGTTATTATCCTAATAGTTGCAATAGTCAAATCCCTTAACCGGGTAGGTCCTGGCTGGCCTTAATCTGTAAATCCCCTAACAGGGTATCTCAACATCTGAGTTTAATTCCTCTTGTGAGGTTTCTCCTAACAGGGCAAAGCTCCTAACAGGGCTCATCATAGAAAATCCCTTCACCAGGTGACTCCTAACAGGGTATGATCCTAACAGGGCATATTTGTAAGATCTTAACCAGTCAAAGATTTCTATTTTGCAGACAGTGAATCTTGTGGGTACTAACTCCCACATGGTTTTTCCCTTTTGGGTTTCCACGTATAAATCATTGTGTTATGGTTGGCATGTTTTATGTAGTGTTTTCTTATGTGATTATTTTTCTTGCATTCCTATTGATTTTAAAGTTGTTAAGAGGTGTAATCAAATTCTTAGGGATTTTGCTTGCATTGATTCACTCCCCCCCCCTCTCAGTGCCTTATAAGTTTATCAAAATCAAGAATGGTCAATGAGTACTTATCCTAATCCACTACAACATGTCTTATTTAAATTTCATATACAAATACATGAAGATACATAATCTCCTTTACAAATACAAATCATCTTAATACAATATTTCCTTATTCCAAGTACATAGAAATCAACTCCAAGAGAAAATCATAATGAAGAATCCAAGAATCCAATTCGTACTTGCTTGCATCCAAGAAGAACATCCCAATGGAAGACATCAAGCCACCCAACCAAGTGGAACCAAATAGGAACCACCCCCCATGCTAGGAGATAACATGGGGTTCCAACTCACACTCGAGACCTAGGTTGGCACCTAACAACCAAGGGACTTGACATGACAACCACATGACAACATCAAGAATCAAAGATCAAACACAACACATGGCTAATCAACAATAAACCCCCCAAAGGAAAAATCAACAATATAAGGCATATGGATAATGGACACATGTGGGTTAGAGTGTCATCACATGCTAGCCTCATGTGGCATCTGTCTTCACCTTGGAGTCACTCAAGGGAGATCAGGTTACCGCTCCAATGGTCTTCCCAATCTAAGATCCCAAATCCATCTCCCTAGGTCTATCCAATTGAGGAATACAACAACATATTCTTTATCCTAATTACATGAATTCCTAATCATCCATCCCACTAATAAATAATTATTAAGTTATCACTTGACAATTAAACCATAAACTCTTCATGTGGTTCCATAGGCCTAGACCCCCTTCCTAGAGGTCTAATGCTCATAACCTATGACCAACACATGTAAGAGCCCACTCTCCCAACCATGGACCAAGAACATAGGGTATAATACACATCCAAAGAACATATAACAACATCATGAAGGCCTAAAATGATATAGAAACAATCATAACATACTGAGTACAATCTAACTATAATAGAGCACATAAAGCCATCCACATGGAAGAGAGCCTTCATCAAATCAACTCAAAGGAAAATCCAATCATGATTGCAATCCAAAAGTGAAACCAAATCCATAACAAATCCTCTACAATGAGGCATAGCACATCCCACTAGAGTCATACAAGCAATCCCTCAACAACGAGGAATTCTCCCTCTCATCGGAGCAACACATCGCATATGAAACACCTCAATGATAAGGCATGAATCCTCTTTACCATAGAACAATAAAAATCATGAATGATAAAAATACATCAACAAAAACTTTGAGAAGTTCAAAAAAGTCTGCACATGCCTATGGAGAAATCACACAACCCAAAAAGACACAAACAGGCTAAAACTAGACTTTTTAGGACCCTCGAAACAATCTAGTGCCTCTGGCTTGCAAAGTAGCACCCCTGGTATGTATGGTAGCATTTTTGGTATGTACCATATTATTTTTGGATCACTCTATAGCATTTTGGGTGCATTTGTCAATGTTTTGGTAATTAGGTCTTCATTTTGAGTTTGCATTCCTTAGCACCCTTGGGGTGCATCCCAACATCCTTAGTCCATTCCCTAGCACTCCTAGGTGTTCATGTAGCGTTTTGGGTAGATATGCAAAAAAAAAAAGAAAAATTGGCACCTAAAGCTTAGGTACTAACCTAGACTTGCACAGGGGTAAAAAATGGCCCACAAATTGCACACAGAGGAGCTGGAAATTCAAATTTTGATGAGGAAAATTAAAAAACATAGATATTAAACTCATTGAAAAAAATTGCATAAGAAAATCCATCTCCCATAGTACCTAGATTGACCCAAAGTGGGGCAAAATAACAAGGGAGAGATAGAACAACACTAAAATCCACACAAAGAGACCTTTTCAAGGCTCTCAAGGTTCAATTGCAACCTTTAGATACTCTTGGAAGGGTCTTCACTCCCAAATGTGAAGTCTCAGAGAGTTGCAGAGAACACCCGACAACCACATAGAGACAAAAAAAATCACCAAATCAAGCTCTAAAATGAAGGGGAATCAAAAAATACAACACAAAGGAATAATCAACTCTAAACCCAATCCAATATATTTTCAAACTCAAGAATTGAATACATAGTAACTCACGAAGAAGACAAAAAATTGTTTCCGAAAACAGTTTTTAGTTGGTGACTGAGATATCCTGAGAGTGCGTTCACAAAAGAGTCCAATCTGTTATGGAAAGGGGTCTAAGTTGCCGCCTCATTTTATCATCCCTTTTGAGATCCTTGAGAGGATAGGACCTGTTGCCTACCATCTTTCTTTGCCACCGACCCTATCTCGCATCCAGGATGTCTTTCATGTTTTAGTTCTTAGATAGTATCGTCTTGATGTGACACATGTTATTGATTGGAATTCTTTGTAGGTAGAGGATGGGAAGCTTTCTTTGGAGCCCATCCACCTTCTACAGTGTCGGGAGTTGACCCTTAGGAGACGTACCAGAGAGCAGGTAAGGGTCTTATGGGACCCAAATGATGACACTTCAGTTACTTGGGAGGATGCGTTGAGGATGAGAGAGCTCTACCCGTACCTTTTTCTAGGCTTCTAGAAGTAAGCCTAGTTCTAGGGGGGGGATGTAATTCCCTCCCTTGTTCAGACATTGTTTACTTTCCTTGTTGGACCTTTGGTGACCTTTTAGTTTTATATGTGGTTGGATGATACTCTTTGCTATGTTGACTATTATCAGGACATTATAATATGTGGTTTTCTTTGCATATATGATGTTTATACTTTATGTTTTCATGGATGTTTTGATTTTATATTTCATTATGAGCATTGTTTATGGGTGTTAGATGTTAGATTTCATTTATGAATATAGATAATGGATGTATGGATGTTGGATTTTATTTATAAGTACTAACCCATGGATTGGCATATTTAAGAGATGTATTATGATGAGTTTGACTCCATGTACTTGTTTGAGTCTGTATGTGGTGTGAGGGGATGATCTTCCATCACTCACTTTGTAGAGACACCTGATTTGTAGGTCTGAGTGTACCTATATAATCACGATGGGAGTTAAGGGAGGTATCATAAGACTTGAATTCCAAATCCCTAGCCCTACTCAATCCTAGTGCATTGTCTTATGTTCAGTGTCACCCCTATCCGATTGCCACATCGGTAGAATATCCAACTCCTTCATATGTTGTGGTCGTGTTTTTGTGGTTGTTCATGTGGTATTATTGTGTTGTTGTGTTAGTAGTTTTTAATGTGTTTAAGATTATTATTTTGAAGGTTAAATTAGTTAATCATTTATTATAATTATTGAATTAAGTATATATGTATATAAGTATGTATTAACAAATATGCATATAAAATTGTTTATACATATATACAAATACATATTCAGATGTAAATGTATTCTTGCATTGAAAGATCATTATGCTTATAACTATTAATAAATAAATAAGTTTGATAATATTAGAGCAAGACAAATAAATTAAATAAAAAACATATTGGGTAAATAAATCTAATATTGATTTTTGTTCAATATAATAAATAGAAATTTAATTGTTTCCCTTGTTTAAATTAATTAAATAATAGCAAAGCTTAATACGATTATTATATAAATAATAGCAAAGCTTAATACGATTAATATATAATAAGAATAAAATAAAACTTGATTTTTAATTAAAATTTGCTTTTTAGGAAACATGGCCGGGGAATGAAAATTTTGTCAAGAAATATGGGAGGAAATTGGAAGGGTTAAAAAGAGTTTACAGGGAAAGATTAGGAGGGGGTGCATGGGAAAATAAATTTTGGATTTCTATGAATGAATCTAGGGGTGCTGGAGGAAAATGATTTTTGGGAAATCTTGGTCAAAGAATTTAAAGAATTTGGTTTCTGCAAAATAGTTTGATTTTTAATTGTTGGGGTTTGATTGATGGGGGATTTGGAGGTTGGAAGAGACGAGTAGCTTGCCAGGAGGATTAGATCCCTGGATCATGAGGCTTCATCTGCAGACATCTAATTCTAGGATAGTGAATACCAGGTAGGGGAACATTAAAATCTCATCCTTTTATTTTTATTGCTATGTATGCATGTTTTTTGGATAAAAATTGGCATGAAAAATTATATATGGTTTGGGGATTTGATTTAAAAATATATATATATATTTTGAAAGGAAAAAATTTGGGTTTGAATTTGGTTTTTACTCTTGGCTGTGAAAGTGTATTTCTTTTCCTAAAATCTCTGTGAAAAAAAAAACAATCCAATTTATTAAAGAAAAAATCCATTAATTCTCTTGTTAAAGTTTAATTGAAGGTTTCATTTTCTGGAATTTTTATTTGTTAAATTTTTATATGTTTAAAAAGATTATTATTTATTAAATGAGAAAATTCTGGAAAACCTTTGGTAAAATTTCATGATTTACATCATTGTTAATGGTAATTTATTTGTTAATTTTAATAATTATTAAAAAAATCATTTATAAAAAAATTTAATTTAAAACAAAAAAATGTTAAAAAAACATATATGTGTGTGTGTGTGTGTGTGTGTGTAAAATTATTTATTGTTAATAATGTGTGGGTTTAACCCAACATTGTGGGGATCTCTGGCTCTACCATAGGCGTGGGGTGACCCATGGTGGGGAGTCCCCACATTGTGGGAGGCTCTCCCCATAGCGTGGGGGTTTCCCACGCTCTGGGGAAGCCTTCCCACAACCATGGGGGCTCTGCCCACAATCGTGGCCTCCCCACGGCTTCCCTTTCCATGTTAAAAAATATATGCAATGTTAAATTTACATTGTTTTTTAGTATTAAATTAATTTTTGTTTATATATATATATAATTGAACAATGCTGTGAGATTTGAACTTAAAACATATTTGTTTGTATTGTTTATCTAATTTGGTCAAATGTTTTATATGGAAGTGATTATAGTTGAATTTGATCACATACTTGTATTTGTAATAATATAGGTGTTTTGGGGAATTTTTATTCAAGTGAATTAATTTGATAAACTATATGGGTGTTCTCGGTAAATTTGGGATAATCTTTACTAATCTGATTTATTTGGATTAACCAAGAGGGTAAAAATATAATGTTAAGGGAAAATTTGAATGTCTAGTTGAATTTGTCAACTTAAAACTTGAGATCACTATTACATTGTGAAATTTATTAAATGATTCGTGCAATTGTTGGAATTGTACAATCTTTTTATGCACTAATGTTTGTTTTTATGGAATGGAATTTTATTGTGGTTTTGTAAGAAAAAATAGTTGGGTTTTTATTTGTCATTTGATGTTTACCCTTGTCAGTGGTATTTTCAATGTGTGTTGACCATGGGGTCATCTATGATTACATTTTATGTTTTTTACCTGGTGGATGTTGCATGTGGCCAAGAGTTGTAAAGTGATTGACGTGGGTTCTATAGAAATGTGAGTTGGCCAGTAATTTCTTATGTTATGTGGCTTTATCCTTTGGTTTGTAGTGTGGCATAAGGGGGAGTGGCTTCCGAGTGGGGGTCGGAGCCCAAAGTGGCTGCCAGGATAACCCGTTGGAAGTTACTTTAATAAGTGATAACCTAATAATGAATCTAGGTGGGTTGGGTAGTTATATACACTAATCAAGATAATGATTGCCCCGCTCATGGCTTGAGTTCTTATTTAGGCTCAAGATGAGGTAGGAAGGCTTGGAATGGTGTTATCAGCTACCTTGTCCTCATGAAAGGTATGTTGGTTCTGCATGAGTTTGAATGGGGGTTGGAGGTCGCGAGAGGCTACCAGGATAACCCAGGATGGGGACCAAGGCCTATGGAGACCTACCAGGATAACCCATATCAAGCTATGCGATGGCACTCCTCCCTTATGTACACATTTGTTATGATCCTATGTTGACACTTCTGGAATTACCTTGTGAGTTTTTGTGGGGTCCTTACCTGATGGAAATTTGTTAGACCATGTGTTACGTTATTTTTTGTGTGTGCTTGAGGGCCTTATGTTATTTCCTAGCTTGGGGAGTGGACCTTCAGGTTCCACATGGTTGGGTGGTAGTTGCCTTCTTCCATCGAGGGTTTTGTTCATGACCTTTCATGGATTGGATTCGTTCATGTTCTTGAATGCTACTCATGGATAGAGACAACTCAGTTTGTCAAATGGAATCCTTATGTATTTTGAACTTGATACTTATGTGTATCTTTTGTATTCATATGTATATTCATGCCTTCATGGTGATATTGTAAATGATGTACCTATGAGGTATATGTAACTTATCTATGATGTAACCATGATGTAAACTATGTAATATTCATGATGTAAAATTGTTGTGTATGTATTGAGAATTAGTTGGTAGCTTGTATGTTAAAAGTTGGCAATATTGACTTTAAATTTAATATGAATATGTTTGTTAATCTTTACTCGTTAAGTTATGTTAATTGTTGAAATGAATTTTCTATGAATGTAATGTTAGCAATTGGCTATGTAATGCAATGCAAATGAAAAATTTATAATAGGTTTAAATGAAGCACTTTAATCATTCATTAGAAATATCTTCTTTAGTGTAAAAATGATATTCTTGTTAGTAACAATAACTTAAACTAATGTTAGGTTAATTTTGTATCAATTTTAGGAAGCCTTAGGGGAAAATTTAGTTGTCTTTCACATGTGCAAACTTGAACAATAGTCTTAAACAATATTAAAATGTTTTTAAAAAAAATTATTATACCTTTATTTGGTTAAGTTAGTCTTTTCCTCTAGGGTTTCTTAGCGGGGTGTTACATTTTTTATCAAACCATAAGAAGGATATGATTTTACTTTGAATTTCATTGATATGATAGTTGTTAAATAACCACATTGAACCATAAAAGAGGGTGTATGAGAACAAGACTTTTTGGTAAGCTTGAATTCCGCCACTAAGAGATGAAAACTAATTGATCCACCTATCTAGTTTCACTTTAGTTTTGGTATTAATCTACATCCCATATCTTAAAGATTGGGATTGATTGCAAAAGGAATCCCCAAGTATCTTACTTGTCTTTTAGGGCCTCCTATTGAAAATTATACTTCTAGAATAGTCAACTAGGGGGGTTGTCATTCAATCTAAGCATTCTATATTTGATGTTGGAAATTTAACACCTAAATCTTTAAAAAAAATCATGTTGTAGAACCAATTCGCCAACATTCTTTTACTGTAACTCCAAAAAAATTGTTATCAACAAATTATATGTTTATTAGCTCATTGTTATTAGGAAGAGAAATACCTCTAATCTTAGGAGAATTGATTGAGTTCCTAAGTACATAGTGCATGGAATCTAATACAATTACAAAGAGATCAATAGCCAATAAAAATCCTTTCCTTTCAATCTCTCTAATGTAAAAACCTCATAGAAAGACCCATTCACATCTACTTGGAACACAAAATCACCTAATAAAATACTAATCATCTTATATGATAAATCAGGAAATCCAGAAGCTTCCAACATTATTCTTAAGAATGACCATATCACCTTATTTTAGGCCTTCTCAAAATCAAAGAGGAGAATAGCTAGGGTCTTCTTAGAGCATTTGGCCCAGTTCATGGCCTCCCTACTAGATATCAGGTTCTCAAAGAGGTATCTTCATTTGAACAATCTTGTTTGAGTGTTATTTATAATTTGGGGAAGGATGTCAATCAACCTTCTAGCAACGGTATTGGGTAGGATCTTATAAGAAACATTTAATAATGTTATTGGTCTCTAATTTTTAATTATTTTCTTGTCCCCTTCCTTGGGGAGAAACTTAATTATTCCTTTGTTAATATTGCATTCTACAAAAGCTTTATTAATAGCTTCCTTATACACTTGCAGCAAATCATCACATATCCATTGGATATTAGCTTTATAAATCTCAATTGGCCTATCCCATCAGCCCCTAGAGTTTTTTCATTGTTAAGCGTCATTATGGCTTTCCCAATTTCATTAAGGGATATATCTTATGTTAGTCTGGAGGCATCCTCATCTTCTATTTTCTTGGGAATAATTTTCTTGAGGTGTTCTCTAGCTCTATGATTGTCCACCATGTTACCTTTAGATGTAAATAGCCCCTTATAAAATAGGTACAGTTTCCCTTTAATGTCATCTAGATCAGTAAATATTTTTTCTTCATGTCATATCTTTTCAATTTGTTCAATTAATCCCTTTTTCCTTCATATATCTAAATAAAAATTTGTACCTTTGTCCCAATTATTCAACCAGTTTAATTTTTCTCTAACTTTAAGCACTTGGATCTTGTGAACCTAGAGTTTTCTTAAGGCATTCTCCACCATAGAGAGTTCCTCACATAGTATTTTGTTCAAGGGGTCCTCCTAAGGACAACTTTCAGCTATCATTATCTTTTTTTGCAGTTTGTTCTCTTATTTTCTTCTATCCATAGATCTTTTTTTCAATAGTCTGAAGAAATATCTTCAATCTATTCACATTCTAGTTCCATTTTTCAATGGAAAATGTGTCCTTGAGCATCCATTTATTAATCTTTGTAAATATAAGCATTGCATCTTTACATTCCTCATCATGCAAAAGTTTGGTATTTAGGATGAATAACTCATCTTTTTTAATCTTCTTTGAACAATCATTTTTTATTTTAATTCTAGCTTTGATGGGGTGGTGTTCAGATAGGGAGTATGGATAAGCATTAACTTTACTTCCACGATATTTTGGCTCAAAGTTAAAGACATCTATGTTGCAAGGTGTGTGCCCTTGGTCTCTTTGTTCTATGCAGTGCAACACTCGGGTTTGTGACATGGTTTAACCGCCTCTTATGGATTCTATAAGTCTAGTGGTTGTATCAGCCTTTTAAAGATCATTCTTTTGGTACAATGGCAACTGCACTTGTAACAAGTGGTATTAAAGCTTGGTCACAAGTTCAAACCCCTTTCTTGTGTTGGGGTGGATTGTTGCAAGGTGTGCACCCTTGGTCTCCTTATGTTGTCTAGCGCAACACTTGGGTTTGTGACATGGATTAACCACCTCCTATGGATTTTATAAGTTTAGTGGTTGTATCGGGCATTAATAGGTTGATCTTTTAGTACAACGACAACCACACTTGTAACAATCTATGTTTACATAAAACTTGCATAGCTTGCACTATATCCTTTTACCCCTTTATGATCATTTCACCATCTATACCATATGTTGGCATTATCCTTCTTCAACACTTTTAGAGGGTGAAATAATTTTAGTTTATGTCTCATTATTTGCTTGAAATGATTCTCATTCCCCTTTCACTCCATGTTAATACCACATTTTTTATATTAAATGTTTTTAATCATATTTAAATCATCCCCTAGAATCTAGGGTATGTATCTCATATTGCACATCCAATTCCATAAACCAATCCTATCTCTATAGTCACTAGGTACATATATAGAACATATGCCAAATTTATTTTCTCCCATATCTATGTTAATCCACACTGCACTATTGTGTGGGTATGTGCCATTATTAGAAACATATTGTGCCCCTTTTTTAGAGAATATAATTGCAGTCCCTCCTCTTCCTTTCTCATGTTCAGTGAAAAATTGTGTTGCATCTTTCAAGATGAATTTGAGATTGGTCTCTAGGGATAATCATGTATCCTTAACTTTAAAAAAAAAAAAAAAAATAGCACTTGCAAGTACATACCAAAGGAATGCAAGCTTGGAAACCCCAATTTAGTTAGTCATGAAAGTGGCACGAGTCAATAGGATTTGGCATGTAAGAAAAAATCAATAACTCCCAAATCTCACACCAAAAGTGGAGATTCATTCCAAGATGCCTTGTGAGAACTTCGAACACGTATCATACTCTAGAAAATTAAACATAGTAAAGAACTTGGGCAAATATTTAACAAATATTTAGGCCCTTATTACAAATTTATTTATTTAAACATAGCCAACTAGACCTTAGAAAGTAAAAAAAAACAATTAAATATTCACCATGGTTGCTCCTGCATCAAACACCCTGGGTAATAAGAAATGTTTCATGAGGGAAACTCATGAACATTTGAAAACTATATGTTGATATCAAATCCACTATTCATTCTTGTTTGCTTGAACATTCATCTTTGCCTTAGTTTGCACCTTTATGTCTCTTCCCTCTTTCATCCTTCCTCTCTTTTTCCCCTTTTGAACATAATCTATCTCCAACAAAGATGTACTATCAAAGTCTAGTAAGTTATAGGTATCCACTTTCTCTTCCTCAACATGAATGTTATTATTACCTATATTACTATTTCAACATATTTTCCATCATAGTATCCCATCTTTCCCATGGTTTTAGAAAGGCGTTTCTTTGTTGCAAACTCGTACTTCTTTACATTCAAAATACTATTAGCATAAAATATATGGGATTCATCATTTTCAATTTGCACTAAACTATCAATCTTTCTTATCTCCTCTTCTAATAGGAGATCCTCATCTTCATAGATTTCTTTATTAAATAGGGAACCATTAGGGAATCCCATTTTTTTGGTTCATTTTCTTATTCACTTCTAGTTGCACTCTTGTCTTCCAAAGTATTTACTATCATAATATACTTCTCCATCCCCACCTTATCCTTCTCATCATAGGAATCAGATTTTAGCTCATCCTTTTCTGCTAGAACTTATGATCTTCTTGCTTTCAATGTAGGTGTGCCATACCATTGTAACTCGCATTAGTAGATCATATTCTTTCACTAACCTTTTCATACCATTTCTTGTATTAGTGCATACCTTTTCTTTTCCTCCTTTAAGAGCTTCAACTTGTGGCGAACTTCAACCTTCCTCAAGGAGTAGGTGTTTTCATATCTATCATGTTTGCATATCCATCAAATTTCCACAGCCTCTCCAATAATATGTGACAAACATTCATTGGCATAATGTCACATAATACCTCATCATGGTAATTCCCAATCTCAAATTTCACCAAAATTTTCTCATTGACCAAAAATATATGGTCATCTTGCAACCATGCAATTTGGTATGGATTTGGATTTCTCCTTCTCTCCAACTTAAACTTACTAGACATCTCTTCTAACATGGTGGAATATTGTTAGTGCTACCACCTTCAATCATCACATTATAAACTATTGCTTTTCATTTGCACCTGGTGAAAAGCACTTTCCTCCTTTGAACTGGATCTACCTCTTTATTCACCAAGACTCTTCTAGTGCGACAAACTCTCCTCCTTTTGCATCTTCATAATGTGAGACTCACTTTGATCTCTATATGATTGACCTCTTCCTCTTTGATTGCTTTCAAATATTATATTCATCTTCTCCTCTACCTTCAAAGAAAGCTAGTATGCATCTTCAATAGTATACATTCTCACTAAACTTAGGTCTTCTTGGATACTAGGCTTCAATCCATTTATGTAATCGAAAACCTTCTCCTTTTTTGCCTCAGAATTTTCTATTCTAATCAAAACTTGGTAAGACTCCTCTATACACTCCTTTCTTCATTTTTTATCTTGCTTCAACCCTAGCTCTTTTTCAGGAGATCAAGCTCATAGTCCATAGGAATTAAATACCTCTTTAACTTATCCACCATTTGATCTCATCTTGTTACTTTTTTTTTTCCTCATATCTTCTCCGATTAGACTTCTTTCCACCAAATACTTGCATCACCCTTTATTTTGGTCTTAGCAAATTTGACCCTATCAGTTTCTTTACTTCTTTGTAATCAAAATACCTCTAGATCATTGATCCAATTGATCAACTCCTTGGGATTTAGCATAACAAAAAATGTAGATACCTCAATATTTGGTCTTTTTCCAATCTTGTAAATGGACCTTATAAACCTTTCCTCTTTAGGATTTCTTACTTCTTACTCTCTTTCAATTTTTTATTCTTCCTCTTCTAACTCAACATCACTTACATGTTGTCTTCTTAGGTATACTCTCGTATGCAACTCTTCCTGCATTGCATGCACTTGTCTCTTGAGGACTTTAAAATCCTCTTCTAGGACAACATTTATTTCACCAGCATTTCTTCCACTACATCTACCTCACATCACTTGTAGAGCCATTTTTTCCCACTTTCTCATGGTTGCACAACCAAAATCCCAATGCAAACTACTTCACATTTGGTGATTTGTTCACACACCCGAGAACTTTTCTTTGATACCACTTGATCATGAAAACTCTCCCACTCAAACCACATATGCAAATTTGCAAGGCAAAACTACAAGGAAATATCTAATCTTGAGACTTCAAATTTTAAAATAATCCTTCAATACTCGAGCCTTAGTTTTCTCCTTTAGATCTTATCTTCCAACAGCTTCAAAGATAAAAACTTCTAATGCAAAACCCTTTTTTAAAGATATTTTTAAGAGAAGGAATACCACTTAGTAATTCCAAAACTATCAACAAACCCACCTTAAAATTACATACCATTCTTGTGTTGGCATCTTCTAAATATACAATATTACCTTACATGACTTCCACATGATCTCCACTTTCTTTTCCAATTAAGTGGTTTTCATAAAGATACTTTGTAACTCCTCTAGGACCTAAAAAATAGTACTTACAAATTTACAATGACATGTCAAAGGAATGTAAGCTTCAATGCCCTGGTTAAGTTATCCATGCAAGTGGAATGAGTCAATATTCTTTTGTATGTAAGACAAATATAGTAACTCTTAAATCTCAAATCAAAAGCGGATATTTTCCAAGATGCCTTATGACAACTGATATATGTCTTACTCTATTAAATTACACATACTAAATAACTTGGGCAAATATTTAACAAAATATTAGGCTCTTATTACAAATTTATTTATCTAAACATAACCGCCCAAACCTTAGAAAGCAAAAAAAATGCAATTAAATATTTATAGGTGACGCAAGATTTCTCTCTACCCATGGATATTCCCATGTCATCCTTTTTGCTTTCCATGTTGAGAAATCTTTTGACAACATATTTCCTCTCAAGGTTTTCCAACCCTTTGACATTTCATAAAATGCAATCAAGGTCCATGGAAGTTCTTTTTTGTTGGTTCTCTATAGGATCCCTTAAACTATCATAGCATTTAGATATTCTATCTCCAGCTTCTTTCCTTTTCGATATAGGGCTTTCTATCACCAAAATGATTTTCTCTTACTTTTTATAGAGAAGCCTAATACACCTTTGCTAGAGGGGATAAGCTTCCATTTCTTTTCTTTTTTGGGCACAATAGGAGAACAAAACCTACAAACTTCCTATCCATTTGTGGTCATCTTATTAATTAAGACTCCACTGATCCCTATAGGGTTCTAGTGCTAAGATCCTCTAATTCAACCTCTCTTCCATCTATATCCATAGATTGCTCTATACCATCTTTTCTACATCTAGAAATCAACTCTTCTTATTTCTCTATATCTAATCGTACCACAAGACCATGCGATTCATTTGACCAAATGTATCCACAGCAAATTCAACAAAGTATTAATGATTTGAATGCAATCTAATGTTCCTAGATCAACTCTATTTCCTTGAACAACATCCCCCTTATCTCTAGTTGAATCATTAGGTATATTTTCATCTTGGGGGAATTTAGGCATAGAGGGTGTCTAATAATTTTCACTTGTTAGATTATAAGTAACCTTTGTGTCATTGTTAGTACATTATTCCAACCCCCCTTTTGTTCCAAGAAATATTTGTGATCAGTTGACTTACCTATAGCAATTTCAACATCCACCTGAATATTATCATCCCTATTTTTCATTAGGGAAAGAGGTGATCTGGTGTTGCATTCATTTGGATTCTTTTCCAAGTTGAGAAAGTTTGTATCAACAATCCTAACATCTCCATGAAGGTTAATAACAATTTTATGTTTGGATTTAATTTCCAATTTCATCTCTTTGACAAGAGACTTGATTTTTTTATTATTGATATTATTTACATCCTCTTTATACTTCCCACTTAAGTTGTTATCTATGTTATTATTAGGCACACATTTTTTCATTCTCTTTTTTTGAGTATTCTCCACAACTTTATTTTCTTCTAGATTATTAGTGTTGCTAATATTATTTAAACCTTTAATGGTAAAGTAGGAAACATTAATTTTAGAGACCCTAGAGTCATTATCAAGGGTTATATTCTTTTTTTTTTATCATCAAGTGCTATCAAGGTGCGGATAGCACCCTATATTTATCAGAAAAAAGATTACATGTAGTAGTTGACTGTTCAAACCAAGACAAACTAAAACAAACTAAAAAACTGATTACGTAAGCCTTAAAATGGTGGCCACACGCATGCCTATGGTCACCACCTTGTCAATACTCCCTTTTGACAGTCATTTGTCTTCTTTCATCATCATCCTTCTTAACGGACCCATATCTTCATTCCTAACTCCAACTTTGAAAACCTCCCACGCTTCAGCCATAAATTAGACCTTCCTCAATCTGAGAGCTTCGGCAGCAAGTTGGATTTCGTCCTCTGGGTCTGAACACTCTGCATCAGAAAGAATGGCCGCGGGGTTGAAATAAGGGCCAAGTATGCTAGCCCATTCCTCCTCCACCCCCAACACTGCTCCCCCCATGACTTCCACATCTTCTTCCCTTACGAAACCCTCTAGTTTCTCCACACAAGCTTCCTTTGATGGCAGAACATCAACCAATAGGAACAAGATAATCTCCTAAACATAGTCATCGCATCAGTGCCTCTCCTAACTGAATGCGTCGTTGAGCAATCCCTGAATGGATTTTTGGCCTTCGATGTCTATGTCAAATAGGCGTTCACATTGGGCTTCCAGGACCTCCTCGCGGCAGAGGTAACTTAGACCAAACCTATGCACCATCTTGCTTATTTAGAACATCGCACTCTGCTCTGGCTTCTCTTTTCTATAAAAAGATCTAGAACTTCTAGAACCCTCCAGTCTCTTTCCACTGCCTTCTTCTTCCTCTCACAGGATTTCAAAACTAGAATTTGAATGTCGAAGATTCTTCTATCACCCCGCGTGAACAAAATAGATAAGAGTGTACCCCTCTCATCCTAAGAACAAAAAAAGGCATAAATTTTATCCTATTCCCAACCTTGGAATATGAACATTGTCCTCGAACAATCTTTGTTGAATATCTTTGTTTCCTACATTCATAGGCGACAAGACTGTTGGCAAAGTCTTAGCTAACCCGTGATTAGCAAGGAGGTCTGCTACTTGGTTACCTTCGTGGAAGGTATGTTGAATGTGGTAGTCCATGAATTTTTGTAAATGTCCATAAATTCTTGGGATCCAAGCGTTTAACCACCAGTTCATGAAACGTTGATTGATGATCCCGCTTAGAATGAGATTTGAGTCCCCTTCAATCACCACCTTCGTGATACCATTAGCAGTCACCCATTTAAGTCCTTCCTCTTGTTAATGCATTGGTAGCTTCTACAAGATAAGATTTTCCTAACTCATTAATCTCCTCTATTCTATTTTGGTTTACTCATCTATGCTATTAGATTATCTGATTTATGCTTTCCAAACTAAATATGTTTATCAAACTGTATCTTTGATCTTGATTATGATATTGATATTGGATAAAGATGGATTAGATCGATGACCTTCTTAACATAGTTAAGCATCGATCTAAATGCTATCAGGCTAGTAACCCAATAGCATATTAATGTCGATTCATTTATGAATCGGCATTAATATACTATCGGGGTATTAACCCGATAGCATATAATGCTATTAGTTATTGTTATTGTTTATATTGATCCATTATAATATGCTTTAACACCGATTCATTATCGGGTATGTTTATATTGATCTGTTAACATATACAAATGGCACCGATTAGATATCATAAACACCAAAGTGAATCGGTAGACAGTCACGACCAAGTGACATCTTGGTCGGACATGTCTAAAAGACATGTCTGATCAAGGTGCCACTTGATCGTGACTACCTTGCTATATATACATCATTCAAAAGAAAAGGAATGACATTGAAATCGATACATGTTCATCCTTCAGACCTACAGAAAAGAAAGACAATATTATTATTGTCATAGTAATAATACAAAAATAAAAAATACACTATCTAGCATATAACTTGTTCATTAAATTGGAAATTGCAATAACATTTACATGGTATCAGAGCCAGGTTGATTGAACTTGAGGCTATTCAATTTTGTGAATAATTTAAGAACAAGGTCAAAGACGAGGCTATTTGTATGAGTTGTGCACAGAGCCCAACCTAGCCCTGATTCACGAAGCAACAAATGCAAATGAGGTCTGGCATAGAAGACTAGGCCACCTGAATTATAGAGCTTTATCATCTATGGGAAACCTTGTCACGGGTTTACCTAAGTTGCAGCAATATCATTCAGAGGCATGCAAGGGATGTGCCCCAGGTGAAAATATCAAGGGTGCCTTCCATAATAGTACTAGGAAAACAAGAAAAGTATTAGATTTAGTTCATTATGATGTATGTGGACCTATGTCCGCTCCCTCTCTAGGAGGATGTTTGTATTATGTAATATTTGTTTATGACTACTCTAGGAAAACTTGGATCTACTTTCTAAAGTGTAAAGAATCAGAAGAGTTCCCTAGTAGGTTTAAAGAGTTTAAATCACTGACAGAGAACTACTCAGGTAATAAAATCAAAACCCTAAGGACTGATAATTGGGGGGGAATACACATCAGAATTATTTAGAGATTTTTGTAAAAACTTAAGGATTAAGAGGGAGCTAACAATACCTTATAATCCTTAACAAAATAGGGTAGCTGAGAGGGAAAATAGGACAATTGTAGAAGCTGCCAAAGCCATGATTCTTGATCAAAATCTAAATATCAATCTTTGGGCAGAAGCAACTAACACTGTTGTGTATATCCAAAACAGATGTCCTCACTCACATCTTGAAGATAAAACTCCTGAGGAAGTATTTACCAAACTAAAGCTAGATATCAGCCACCTTAGGATATTTGGATGTCCTAACTATATACATGTACCTAAAGAGAAAAGACTAAAACTAGAACCTTCTGGAAAAAGGGGAATACTGGTAGGATATAGCGAAACATCCAAAGCCTATAGAATATATATACATGGTTAGAGAAATATTGAACTTAGTAGGGATGTAATCTTTGAAGAAGACTTAGCCTTCAAAAGACCCCTAAGTACAATAGAGCCTGAAATCTATATCCCCACTCCTAACATAGAAGAAGACCCCACTCCTGAGCTTCAGATGGAGAATCTTGAGGAAACCAAAGGTGAAACTTCAAACACACCTAGAGAAAACCTCAAGAAAAGACCTCTATGGGCCACCAAGATTGTAGCAGAAGCTCAGAAGTTTGCTGCTCCTTCAGGAACCTTCAGGGAAAGCAAAAGACCTAATAAATTCACTAGCTATGTTGCTCTTATGAATGATCTCTCTAAAACTGAACCAAACAATGTATCATATGCACTTAAACATCAAGTATGGAAGGATGCCATGTCTGAAGAGTATCAATCCATTATGAAAAATGATGTTTGGGAGATTGTTCCTAGGCCAACCAAGAAATCTGTGGTTTCATCTAAATGGTTATTCAAAATCAAACATGTTGCAGACGGCAGTATTGAGAAACACAAGGCCAGATTTGTAGCCAGAGGATTCTCACAAAGGGAGGGAATAGACTATGAAGAAACCTTTGCACCTCTTGCCAGGTATACATCAGTGAGAGCTGTATTAGCCATTGCAGCAGTAAAAGGATGGAAGGTACACCAAATGGATGTTAAGATAGCATTTCTAAATGGTGAGATCTCAGAAGAAGTCTACCTAGAGCAACCTAAAGGGTTTGAAATTTATGATGCAGAGTCTCATGTGTGCAGACTCAAGAAATCTCTCTATGGGCTTAAACAGGCCCCCAGGGCCTGGTATGAAAGAATTGACACCTATCTCTCAGGACTAGGCTTCTATAAAAATGATGCAGATCCTAATCTCTACTACAAAAGAAATAAAGATGATATGCTAATGTTGATTTTATATGTTGATGACTTATTAATCACAGGAAATGATCATCTTATAGATCAATGCAAGAATGATCTATCCAAAGAATTTGATATGAAGGACTTAGGACTCCTTCATTACTTCCTAGGATTGGAAGTATGGCAGAATTCTGACAATATTATACTAAACCAAGGAAAGTATACCTTGGACATTTTGAAGAGATTCAGAATGCATAACTGCAGACCTATGACGTCTCCCATGGAAACAAATTTACATAAACTTAGGGAAGCAGCAGCAGAGTCACAATCCACTGATCCTACACTCTACAGACAGATGATTGGGTCCCTGATGTATCTTGTGAATACAAGGCCAGATATCTATTATGTTGTCAATGCCTTAAGTCAGTTTATGTGAGCCTAAGGAAATTCACTTGATTGCAGTGAAACACATTATGAGATACATACAAGGTACTCTAAACCTTGGTCTCAAATATGAGAAAGTCAATCTAGACCTACATGGATTTACAGACTCGGATTGGGCTGGGAGTGTGTCTGACAAGAAAAGCACTTCAGGGTGTTGCTTCGATTAAAAATCAGCCATGATATCTTGGATCAACAGAAAATAGTCTTTTGTAGCTCAGAGTTCCACCGAGGCTGAGTACATTGTAGCTTCCATGGCTGCTCGAGAAGCAGTATGGCTTACAAAGTTGCTTGTGGGACTATTTGGTGAACCTATGAAACCCACTGTCATCCATTGTGACAACCAGAGCTGCATAAAGCTTTCTATAAATCCAGTATTTCATGACAGATCCAAGCATATTGAGATTCCATACCATTATGTGCAAGACATGGTAGACAAAAATGTGATCAAATTGGAATATGTTAGCACAGGAGATCAGACTGCAGATATTCTGACCAAACCACTCTCCAAAGTGAAGGTTGATCACTTCAGAAAAGGTTTAGGCATGATAGAAAGGTAATCTACTTTGTAAATAAGATGATTAATATGTAAACTTCTTTTGTCATGTTGGGACATTCTGGGTTTCACCCCCTGTGTTCATATCTAAGAGGTGACTATCTCTCAGATTATGAACACTTGTATGTAGACATCATAAGGTGATGATCTTATGATTCTCTAAACCAATTATCATGTTGGATCTCTGGTATGTCATGGATTTGCCATGATGGTGTTGTGATAAAATATTTGTATGAAATGTTTGTGCACATATCACAACCTGGATAAGATGAGAATCTAACCATCCTCGTATCTTTATCCTTAGTATTGCGTGCTTAGGCAATATTGATATCACGTGTTTAGGTGATATCTTGTCATAATGAAATGATGAATCTTATATATCACATGGTTAGGTGATACTCTATGTCACCTGCTTAGAGTGATACTTTATATTTGTATATTATGTCCTGATGATACTTCATATCATATGTATAGATGATATATATTCTTGGAAAATGACATTATGGAAAAAGAAATGTGATGCAGGTTACTTTATCTATCTTCCAAAGCTAAGAGGGAGTGTTAATGCATTAGTAGCTTCTGCAAGATAAGATTTTCCTAACTCGTTAATCTCCTCTATTCTGTTTTGGTTTACTCATCTATGCTATTAGATTATCTGATTTATGCTTTCCAAACTGAATATGTTTATCAGACTGTAACTTTGATCTTGATTATGATATTGATATTGGATAAAGATGGATTAGATCAATGACCTGCTTAACATAGTTAAGCGTCGATCTAAATGCTATCGGGCTAGTAACCCAATAGCATATTAATGTTGATTCATTTATGAATCAGCATCAATATACTATTGGGGTATTAACCTGATATCATATAATGCTATTAGTTGTTGTTATTGTTTATATCGATCCATTATAATTTGTTGTAACAATGATTCATTATCGGGTATGTTTATATCGATCTATTAACATATACAAATGGCACCGATTAGTTATCATAAACACCAAAGTGAATCGGTAGACAGTCATGACCAAGTGACATCTTGGTCGGACATGTCTAAAAGACATGTCTGATCAGGGTGCCACTTGATCGTGACTACCTTGCTATATATACATCATTCAAAAGAAAAGGAATGACATTGAAATCGATACATGTTCATCCTTCAGACCTGTAGAAAAGAAAGACGATATTATTATTGTCATAGTAATAATACAAAAATCGAAAATACACTATCTAGCATATAGCTTGTTCATTAAATTGGAAATTGCAATAACATTTACACCTCTAAAGCGGTGATTTCTGCAATATTATTGGAGACAAATCCCACTTGGCCACATACTGCCCCAACTAAGTTGCCCTCCTCATCTCTAACGACCGCTCCAAAGCCAGATAATCCTAGGTTTTCCTTGCTAGCTTCGTCAAAGTTCATTTTTTCCATTTGATAGGGAGAGGCTTCCACTTGACCTTTCTTCACTCTATTGATTTGACTCCTTAGGTGTGGCTACTGCTTTGTTTAAGCTTCCATACTTGCTCCATCTCCATATCCCACTTAGAATAGTATTTAAATTTGTTGTCGAAGATCTTACCGTTGATTGTTTCTTCTATAGCCACAAGAATTTTATTGATCAAAATATTGACCTCCAACTCTTCCTCCCTGAAAATCCTTTTGTTTCTCTCCTTCCACATGTGCCAGACCACCAATGATGGGCTAGTGATCCACAAGCTTCCCCATTTTGAATGCTTGCCCCCTGTCGGCCAAGCAAAGATGAAATCTTTGAAAGAATAGTTATAAACCATATAGTTCTGGAGTTGCAGCTGCAGCCAATCCCACCACTTCCTAGAAAAAGAACAATTGTACAATAAATGATCTACTGATTCTTCCTCATTTTTGCAAAGGCAACATCTGTTGGGCCTCGCTATACCTATTAATTTCAGTCTGTCACTTGTAAGGATTCTTCCATGCAAGGTGATCCAAAGAAATGCCCCCGCTTTGGGTAACACCCATTTGTCCCAACATAAGGCGGCAGACCAATTACCATCTTTCTGCCTCTTTCTTTGTAATTCATAACCCAAACTAACCTTATAACTCCCTGATTTGGCAGCATTCCAAATAAGGGTATCTTTTTCAGCTGTCATGTAGATAATTCTGCTTTTGAGGATATTGGCCACCTTCACACTATTTGCATTCTACATATCACCGATCCTTTTCCAACTTATTCGAGATTTTTTTCCAGATAGGCCTCGCCCCAGTATTCAATTGGTAGATTATAAAGATTGACCCATTTCGGGCATGAATAAGCTGCTAAAGGGATAGGGTTAAAATTAGGTGTCCATGATTGCGGGTACACCGTGTGCTTTTCTGCGAACCAGTTCTCTTGGTTAAGGATGTGATCTCTATCCGAATGATTTTCAAAGAGAACCACAAAAAACCCTTTCGAGATAAATTTAATTACAATGCGGTCTCCCCATCTTTCTTCCACCCAAAGTCTGATGTTTTTCCTTGACCAATTGAGGTCGATGATCCTTGCAATCACTGCGTGTTTTTCCCATAACTGGTTGTCTTCTTCTAACTCCTCCCTAAGATCCACCACCATCTCGTCTTCCTCCGAGCCTTGCCTCCCTTTCAGTTTACTTGTGTTTCCTCCTGCTCTACCATTAACATCCAACGGTATTTGCAGAGCCGGTTCCGCCATTTTTTGAAATATTGAGTTTAATTTGATCTAGCACTATTCATTCAAGGAATGAATAATAATATTAGTCACTTGATTTGAGGTGCTCTATATGCAATGATCGAAGGTATAGGGTTTACATCATGATCCTTTAGATACTCAAATAGAATACTAAATGGATTCGTAAGAAAGATATTGGCAGGGGTATTGGAAGATAGAATGGGTTCCTTTTCTATAATACATAAATTATTATTAGAATTATTCTTCATAGGAGAGTTAGGGTTACTAAATTCCAAATTCACATTTGGAAGGATTGGGAGGTCTTCATCATTAGGGACATCGAGGCCCATATGCCTCCCAAGAGAAGGGGGCTTGTTAGGGTTTAATTCATAATTAATATGGATAAGCTTAGTATTATTGTTATTAATATCTTGCACTGCTAAGGAGGGAACTCTTTAGGAAAACTATGCACATCATATTATTTGTCTTGTTGTGAGTTACTATGCTAAGAATGCTTGACATTAGTAGAGTCTCCATTTAAGACAAGGGATTCACATATATTAGGGTTAGCAAAGGGCTCAAATTGGGTGTTATTAGTTATTTGAAAACTAGAGGGGCTATTATTATTAACAGAGTCTTTGTTAACTATCAAGTTAGATGATTCATTATAGGTTTTACCCTTGCTATGGGTTTTTTCATTGAGGAATAAGGGACAATTTTTCTGAAAACGTGGTAAATAATTGTTCTACTTACTCATTTAATTTAAAAGTATTCATAAAAATTTGCAACTACTAATATTAAAATTTTCCTTCATAAGAATATAAAAAACCACTTATAGATATTTGTTCCGTTGTCTTTGTGCCTTTAATAACTTGGTCAACAACACATGAATGACAAGTACTATAGCTACTTTCATGTGAAATGGTGAAGATAAATTATTACTATTCAGAAGTGGTAATAAAGGTCAACAACACATGCATGACAAGCACTACTACTACTTGCATGTGAAATGGTGAAGAAATTTTCCCACACTCCTTTTGAATAACCATTTTTTGTATTTTATGATCTCTAATAAATAACAAGAATAACCTTTTTTAGACCATATGACAAATAAATTCATGTACCTCATTTCTTCTACCACACTTTCACAATCTAGTCAGCCAAAAACTAATGAGCGGACAATTTTGATAAATCTACAACTGCCATGAATATTGAAATGTTACTTAATCTAAGCTTTTCATTTTTAATAGCATTACACATTTGTATACTATAATTAATTTTTTTTCTTCGCCATTAGATATAAAAATATCACACTCTGCAATATTCAAATGTACCTACAAGAAATATGGATGACTATAAAAGAGTGGTAGTCTCATTATGCTTATCAATTTTACACCTCATCCTGATGAAAACATGGTAAATAATTTCTCTACTTACTCATGTAATTTAAAAGTACTCATAAAAATTTACAACTACTAATATTAAAATTTTCCTTCATAAGAATATAAAAAACCACTTATAGATATTTGTTTTTGATAATAAAAGCAGCCAAAAATGAGGGGGCTGACCCATGGGTACAATTAAGAGAACAATGGAAGGACCATTGTCTGCAAACAATCAACACAGAAGCAGCCTTTTACCTCTTTGTTGTGTTGTCTTTGTGCCTTTAATAACTTGATCAACAACACATGAATGACAAGTACTCTCGCTACTTTCATGTGAAATGGCAAAGATAAATTATTATTATTCAAAAGTGATAATAAAGGTCAACAACACATGCATGACAAGCACTACTGTTACTAGCATGTGAAATGGTGAAGATAAATTATCACTATTTAGAGGTGGTGATCTTATTATATTTAATTTCCTTTCAAACGATTCAAAATGATTGTGTATAAAGCTAGACACTGGTATTAAGATTTTCCTCCGTCACACCATCACCATTCACCACTACGCGTAGCAAGTACCTCAACACTGATTTTGAGCTTAGTCAATGTGCTCATGACAAGGTAATTGATGCTTGCAACATAAAATTTTGCTACTCAACATGCCCAAGTAACAAACTTGGCTTTCTCCTCCTCCCCAGCTCTTTATTTGCGATATTGCTGAAAGAAATTATTGCAATCTCTCAGTCTAAAGGGAAGAAAACCTACCGAAGTTAGCAGTTCTTTTGTATATTCTCGTCAGCATCGCCACTACAGCCTTTCATTACACCAATACCTCGTACTGTCACTGGGAGAATAAGCGAGAGGATCTATGTCCCCATGAAATAGATGGGAGGTTTCTTGTTGAAGAACCCAAATAGCAACTGTAGTCAATTGTTCTATATAGAACTCTCTTACAACAGCCTAACAGGAAGCACTCCCCAAGGACTGGGAGCGTTTCATCTATCAAATTACCTTTATCTGCAGTCTAACAGATTCGAAAATAGGATTCCTCCAAACTTGGGTAATTTCTCTTCCATGAATGTTTTGTTTATGGGCCCGATAATCCCTTATTGTCAGGTAAACTACCACCTAAGCTATGAAATTTTAAAGAGTTTTACCAGTTATAAATGTATGTACAACCTAATGTTGTGGGTTAGGGAATTGTAGTAGTCTCTTATGGCTAGATTTAATGTCTAGTTTTTTTGACAACATGGTATCAATAGTTTTGACTTTAATGTTGTTATTGTTGTTAATTATTAAGAAATAATGCTATAAACTCACATATATTTAATCCATTTTCTAAATAACTCATGAGAGAAAAGAATGAATACAAACTTACGAAATCACCATAATCCAAAGATAAAAATAGATAAGACACAAGATAACACAAGATATATCCTAGGAAAATCCTAATGAGGGAAAGACCCAGCGTCCAAAAGCATCCATACTCCATTGTATTAATCAGCCATAAAGCGACAAAAGTTACAATGAATGTCTCTAAATCATCAAGCCCTCCTATGCATTCCCATGTGTCCAAGAATGAATCCACACATCTCATGCCATGCTTCACAAATGCAAACCTCCAAAGGACTCAATACAATGGCAGACCAAAACCACCAGCCAACCTTAACGACTAAACATGTGCTTGCTTTTATAGACCTAAGCTCACACAAAAACAACTAGTTGTAAAGTAAAACCATGTGCTTACCTACCCCTTGAGCCAACATTTAATATTGGGTACTAATTTTTTATTTTTAAATATCTTTCCCCAATATTAAATAAATATAATATAATAATGTCAATGTTACAATACAATTCATCAAGTAGTCCCGAGAATATTCTCAAGGAATCTCTACATGTTACATGTCCATATGCAACATAAAATAAATAAATAATACATTACATGTCCGTGGGAAACCACATAATAAATAAATATTAGAATTACAACATTATTATGTGTTACCTAAGTTTTTGAAATTTTTGGTAAGTTGTAAACTTTTTATTGATTTTCTTCCTTGTTGTGTTTGTCACGACCTTTCTTAGTTTCTTAACCTCTGTCGCGGGGTTCTATATTTTCAAAAATTCCCGACCACCCACTATGTTTAAGGAAGGCCCGCGGGAGTTCGGTACCACGATAATGTCAAGTTTGCAGTTGTCTTTAGAACAAGTTCGAGGGTTGTGGATTTGTCTGACCTCCCGATTCCTCAACACCTTTTGCGTTAAACTTCATCGAGATCTCCGAGGACATCTCTTATTTTGAGGCAACCATATACTTGTTGATATGACTTCAAACTCATGTCGTAAGCTTGCTGAAGCGGCAAGACAGGTGGTGGTAAAGATGGATCAATCTCGAATGTCGTCGGAATTAAATGAGTCTGTCAAGGTGATAAGAATAATTGCCTCTCGAAGTTGCTTTTTCGATCCCATCAGTTGTCATGTCATGCACAGCTCCAGGAAACAAATCAAGGGAAGATTTACAAAGTATTGTCATTAATGACAATTGAACAATTAAGGACATGAAAAGGGTGGCAGCATGCGTTACAACATTTGATGTTGTCATTTTTGCAAAAAAAATTAATATACCACCCTTGGAGATGGCTAAAAAGGGAAGATTGTCATGATTGGCCTGCATCTTAATGGTTTTTCCTCATGACAGTGAGTTGCCATTTCAAAACCCAGATTTGAATTGGCCAGAGAAAGAGTAAGAGGATATAGTCTGACAGTGATGATCTTTCGCATGGAAAACACATACTGATTTCAGCTATATAGGAAGGTCATCGTTATATTAGGAAAGATTACAGAACAAGATGAAAACCACGAACAACGCTTGCAGGACAAGCTCGCAGTAGGAAGAAACCTGGATAATTGAGTTCAACAAGATGGTGCTTAAAGCTAAGAAAGGCTTTGTACTGCAGTCAGATGTTGAGGAATTGCAAGATGATATCCTCATGATCTTGACTAACTTTTTCCGAGCTACTGTATTCGACAAAGAAAGGTTTACAAATATCCTTCTGACACTGATTGAAGAAGAGGAAATAGCGGACGAGATTGACAAACAGATTGCAGAACAACACCCGATGCTGGAGCCTGAGTCCGGTGACTTTATAGGCTTGCGGTTTCATGATGTGATTTAGATTTTTTTGTTTAATGTATCTTTTTCTATTTTTAAAATGGTCACTTTCAAGATTGTTATCTTTAAAGAAATTGTTTCTTGAAACAGAAAAATCTTGGGAAAATGGTTATAAATAAGTTGATTAGTAGATTTAGAGGGATCTTTTGGGCAAACTTTGTTTTACTCTTGAGAGAATAAACATCTTTAAGCATATTTTTGTTTTACTATTTTGAATATAGAAAAATTGATGGTGGCTTTCAGATATATGTAATCTTTGAATTATGGTGTGTGGATGCCTTCTATTCTTTTGAATGGTTATCAATGGATGAATTTATATTTGAGATGTTGAATGGTTTAAATTTATTTTGATGCAAGGATATTATCTATGAATGATATTTTGTGGTAATCTGGTTGAATTCAAAATCTGAAAAATCTATAAATAAAAAAAGTGTTTTGTATTTTATGCATGACTTTGCAAAGCTTTCTGGTTAAAAGCTCTTTCCTTATTTTCTTTCAAGTTAAAAGTATTTTGGTTAATTCTTTATTCATTGAATATTATATGAAGGTAGTTGCCACCTTGTAAAATAAGCAAAGAATCAGTCAGTAGATAGTTTTATTTGGCTCGTTCAACTATGGTTACATTTGTCACCTTTGTGGGCATGAAAATATAGAGTTAGGTAATAAATTTGTTAACCAACATTATGAAAGTTGTACAACACCTACTTTCCCAACAATAATGACTACCCATAATCAAATTAAATGTATCCCTTAGTTGTAAAAAACAACTAATCATGTGATGCCACATCAGCTGCACAAGTAAGGGTCTCTTTTTTGCACAACCATTGGTCTCAACATTTTTTTTGGTTGTTTTGGACACCTTGGCAAAAATCATGCTAATGTGGCATCATATTTGATGATGTGTCCTTGAAATATTAGTTCTAAGCAAGGAAATTGCCAAGTAAGTTGTTAAAAATTGGGAGTGGTTTGAAATTTCCACATAGGATTTTGAGAAGCGTGAAGTTAGGGTGCTAAACTACTAGGTCCTCTCCCCTAACTCAAGTAGGAAAGATTGTTCTAAGAGACTATTTGTTGAGATTTGTCACTTATCCCTACAGAAATAGTAAAAATACAATTGAAATCTATTTTATGCATTCAATTTTTTTCTCCCAAATTTTAAGTTGGCAAAAAATATTTATTTATAACATCTCTTATGAAATTAATAAGTTTCTTTATAAAAGCTTCCTTGGTGTTAGGTTTTAGATGATTTAACTATTTTGATTATATTCTACTATTGAGATGGCCTTGTAAGTTTTAAAAGTTGTTCAATAGATAATGCAGAGAATGCTTGAAAAAAAAAATACCTATTTAAATTGCAAACATGAAAGGGATAAAATTGTAGTAGTAGTGGGTATTATTTATGTTGTGCCTATTTTACAATGATGTCAATTATAAAAGACCATGTGTGTTACTTTGTTATATTTGAATCGTAAGGTTATCAAACTCCATTTATATTGTCTAGATAATTTAATAAGATATTTTTTTATCAAAATATTTTCCCAATCAGATTTGTTAAAGCTCCTAATTTAATGTTATACATTTGCAAGCCACCACACATAGATAGACTTCAATGCACCATTTTTAACAAAGGTGGATTTTTGTATTACCTTCTTGTAAGATGGCATATTATTCTGTCTAATCAAGAAAACCATTGTTTCCCATATTCTCTAAAATGTGTCCAAAAAGGTAAGCTAGAAGGGTAATCTCATGTGTGAGAAAGGTATTAAGTTATAGGAATTTTAGTTAAGGGAAAACATATTGATGTTTGATCTTTTTCTACCAATAAAGGGAAAATATTATGAACTTTTTTATTAAATATAGAGGAATCAAAATTTTATAATCATACAAAACAATGATCAGCTCATTGTTTTTCCAGTTGATAAAAAGCTACTTGCTATGTAATATTCTATCCAAAAATGCAATTCACTATCTTAAAATTATAGTCATTGTTTCTACCATATCATATATCTATCACCATCATATAGAAATGTATCAATTGCATTGTGAGGTTGTATATATATCTAGTTGTTCAAAAACGGATAGAATGAAGTGTCATCGACAAATAATATTAGTAGTTTCTACTCTTGTTGTATGTGTTCCAATCCATTACTCTCATTAGAGGAGAAAAAATTGAAAGCTACTCATTCGATCTAGTGGCTTCAATAATGAATTCATCTATAGATGTGATGAAGTATCTTAGTCCATCTTCCTTCTCTTTATGTTCATCTACTTTTTTATTATACTTTATTTGAAACTTCGTTCATTCTTGATGACTTGGTGGATTAGTGAACATGTTGTAGGACAAGGTGTCTCCATGTCTCACCTCTTGCCTATTGATGGTTGCAATCCTATCCCCTAGCAACTTTAAGAACTTTTCTTGTAAAATCTCCATTGTCACAACCACATGCATAAGAATATTAATAAATGTGAATATTCTAGAGGACTCAATAAGTGTTCTCACATTCTCGTTCAGTCTCTCTTCATTTCTATCCTTCCATATGTATCATTAAATTTTAATTGATAAGTAAAACCAAAACATATTATGTCCCTTATTTAAATTAATATAACAAGTACATAAATAATGTATTTCATACAATTGCTTTTATTACTATTCCACTTCTTAAGACCACAAAAGATATACCTACATTCAAAAAAGATATGCTAAATTAATTTAGGTTTAACATAGAGAACAAATTTTAATACCATTACTCTTCATTTTATGAGGTAATTACTACAAATTAAAAATCCATCTAAAGAAAGCCTTTTTAGGTTCCAAAATATTAGACCAAATTTGCTTAAATATATCCTACCAATGTTTATGATTATAGTTGACATTCTAGCACAGGTTAAAATAATAAAGAATAGAATCTTCAGTTGGCAACAACAATGAAGTAAAACTGAGAGAGGGGGGGTGAATTAGTTTTCACCGGATCTATAAACTTAATCACAAAAACAGATATGATAAACTGCAGCAATAACAAAAATAAGTAGATAAATGGCACAACACACAACACCAATATTTTGATGTGGAAAACTCGGTTAAGGGGGAAACCACGGTGGGAACCTACCCACAATAAGATGATACTTTATAGTAGTATGTGAAAATTACAATGGGGAATTCACATGCATTTAGGCACACTGCCTAGAGTTCACTGCTCAAAAGATAATGACCTAAAAGGCTACAACCCTCAGGGAAGTCTCGTTGACTTACAACAAGATTTAGACTACAATCTGGAAGGAATGAACTGTAATAATAGCAACTCCAAATGCCTGATGACAGTTCCAGTTAAGCACAATTGTTTACTCTGCAACACCAATCTCTACTCAATCACAACGTCGAAAGATGAATCCCTTGTTTGCACATACAACACTCTCTGATAATGCAAACACAACTACAACACCTAATTTGCATGACTATAACACCTATTTATACAATTCATCAACCTTGACAACAAGGTCGGTTCAACCCACAACTCACAATTACAAATTTACATCACATGATACAAAGATCAACCACCAGACCAATAAAATTATATACATGACATAACATGGACCTAAATCAAATCTCGAAATACGCAACACCACCAGAAACAACGCCAAGATCAACTGCAACATGCTACACCACCAGGAAAATCGTATAACACGAAGGACATTACCGGTTCAACAAAATCACCAAAAACGTGCACAATGATCAATGTGAATTATCAAAACAAATAGGAAACAATTAGGAAACACCAAAAAGAACATTAGAATCATCAACAACTGTTGCATGAACGCCACTTATCAAATCTTCATCTGTCAACGTCTAAAACTCAAGAACACTCAAACAGCAGCAGCTGTCACGAAGAAAGATAACTTGCGGAGCTCCAAATCATGATCCATCTTAAATGAAGATACACAAGACCATCCCAAATAACATCCCAAAATCTCATCTCAAGATCTGATCACACCGGAATATACCGGAAGAAATACTGAACTCTGCAAAGCACTGATCAGATAAACAAACTACAAAACCGGATCATCTATATGATCAATTATGCTTCTCGGATCACAAAAACCAATACAGAAGAATATAATGATACAAGAAATACTCCATACACCAGACCATAATCCCAATGAACCAATATGAAATCACCAAAGCAGGAATATGTTGACATCAATGACAACAACATATCCTAGCAGCAGCAATGTCCATCAGCTTCATCAACTAAGGACTTATAAATAACCTTTGCCATAATATTAATTAACTATGTGCTATCCTCCCATTTAAAACATTTATAATTATCAACGTCATTGTTATACAGAATGGAATTCCCTTGCAAGCATTTCTCAAAGTGGAGTATGTTCTCCAATTTATAGAGGGTAAGGAAAACCTAAAGCTCAATGAGGCCCAATCGTTGCATTGTCCATCTTGTAGAATATAGTTAGCATTTAATACCTTTTTGGTACCAACTTCTAGTTGTGAAACCTTGAACAGAGTAAGAGGTTTGCTCTTATGTTCAATATTCCACTATACAAATCTTTGGGCAAACATTTTCTTGGTGTTATCATTAACAAAGTGACAATATCGCAATTTTCCTTTGACCATCTCTCAGGGATTCCAAAGGCTCTTAAGAACTATAAATGTTGTAGGGATAATAGAATATCTATTAATCAAAAGATCATAGAACGGCATATTTCTCCAAATTTTCCCTTGTTTTGGCATGGGAAGTTGGATGTTATTCCTTACCAAAAAATTCCAAGGATGTTCTCCCCCCCAGAGATTTGACTATTGATTTAACTGTTAAAGCAATCTCATGTTTTTTTAGATCTTTTAGACCTATTCCCGCTTGAATTCTCTCCTTACAGTATCGGTTCCATTTGACTGAGTGCTTCTTATTTTTTCCTTTTCTATCAAACCATAAGAAGTATCTAATTTTCTTTTTTCTTTTTTTGTCATTGAATTTGATAACTACTAAATAACCACACCAAAGCATAATAGAGAGTGTATAAGGACAAGATTTTTTTGCAGACTTGAGTTCTACATCTAACAGATAGAAACTGATTGTTCCACCTATCTAGCTTCACTTTAATTTTGATCTTACTCCACATCCACATATCTTGAAGATTGGGATTGATTGCAAAAGGAATCCCCATGTATATTACTTATTTTCTAGGGCCCCCTCTATTGAAAAATATGCTTCTAGAATAGTCAACTAGGGGCATTGTCATTCAATCCAAGCATTATAGATTTGACATTGAAAACTTTTTAAACACCTAAATCTTTATATTAAAACTCAAGCTTTTGAACCAAGTCGTCAACATTCTTTTCTTCTAAGTCCACAAAAATTGTTGTGATCAACAAATTGTATGTCTATTATCTCACTATTATGAGGAAGAGAAATACCTCTAATCTTAGGAGAAGTGATTGAGTTCCTAAGTAGATAGTGCATGTCATCTAACACAATTATGAAGAGAGCGGGAGAAAATAAGCATCCTTGCCTTATCAATCTCTCTAATTTAAAAACCTTAGATAAAGACCCATTCATATCTAGTTGTGTCACAACATCACTTAACAAAATATTGATCATCTTATAGGAAGAATTAGGAAATCCAAAAGCATCCAAGGTCATTCTTAAGAATGGCCAAATCACCTTGTTGTAGGCCTTCTCAAAGTCCAAGAGGAGGTTCTTCTTAGAATATTAAGCCTAGTTCATGGCCTCCCAGCTAGTGATCAAATTCTCAAGGATGTATCTTCCTTTGACGAATCTCGTTTGAGTGTTATTTTTAATCTAAGGAAGGATATCAATCAACCTTGTAGCTAAGGTCTTATCTAGGACCTTACAAGAAACATTTAATAATGTTATTTGTTGGCAATTGACACTCATTGGATTCATTTTGTTGTCATTGATAGCAACAAGATTTGATAGGAATCATTTACCAACATTATGAGGCATTTACCGGCAGACATTGGCTTTGGAGCATTCAGAGCTACACTGGAACCGGCATCCCACACTTCAGGAAGCCGACATTGGGAAGATTTATTTAGAAAATCATTTTGTAATTATTATATAAAGTTGACATTGTATATCTTTTGTAATGCATTGTAAGTTGACATAAGGCATATTGTTTGTAATGGGTATATAGGTTAGTGTGTTAGGACATTATGATATATAGATGGGATATGAAATCATTAAGGGTTATGCGAGGATAGAACTTGTGAAGATTGTGGAATGCAATGATCATTTGTATGTGAATGTTTTATCATGCAATGATCTGTAAATATTTTGTAAGACATTCATGGAGGGAAGGTAATACCGGTAGTAATGTTTAGGGTTTATGAACCGGTACAGAGAAGAGCTATAACCGGAACTCTATTTGGCATAGCAGATGCATGTTGTGAGTTCACTTTCTTTTTTTTACTTCAGCCGAAGCTTGTAGTTAGTGAGGCTCTTTAGTGATGAGCATTGTGCTCTAGGAAGTGTATCTTCCTGCATGTGCATGCCCCCATCATATGTAATATCTTTCATATGGCCAGTGAATTGATATTGTGGGTCACAAATCCCACCATGGTTTTTCCTCTTTAAGGTTTTTCACATATAATTTTGTGTGTTATGGTGTTCATTCATGTGGATTATTCATTTGCTTCTAGTTATATGTTTATTTGTTTAGCAGTTTATATGTGTTTGGTATAAAAGCATAAATCTTATCTTACCCACAGAACACTGATTCACCCTCCCCCCCCCCTCTTAGTGTTCAAGGATTCCAACAATTGGTATCAAATCATGGTACCTTGGAGAAAGTTTAATAGCTTGAGGAAGATCCTGAAACCAAAATCTTTAGGCATGGCTGTGGAGAAGCAGCTTGAGATGGCTCTTGACAATTATGATGCTGAAAGGATGAAGAACTTGAAACTGCAAGATGAACTGAATTCTGCAAATGAATTCATTCTTGTCCCACAAGAAAGGTTATCATCTGCTCAAGCTAGAAGGAAGGAAATTTTACAAAAATAAGGTGATGATAATGCTCTCAAGGAACAATGTCAGAAACTGAGTCAAGCAAACATGCTCACGCAAAATGAAATGCAAGACCTAGCAATGAGGATGTCTAAGGATATTGAGGATACAAAGAAGAAAGAAGAAAACCTTGCTACATCTCTGAAGAATGAATCTAAGGAATGTGACAGATTGGCTCATGAGAATGATATGTTGAAAATTAGTTTGGTGCAATCCCAGAATAATGAACAAGAACTTGAAAGACAAGTAATATCTCTAAGAGATGATCTGACTACTGCAAGTGAGTATAAAGAAAAGTTTACGATTAGTGTTGTGCAATTGGATGACTTGTTGAAAAGGCAAACGCATACTGATGATTCTAGAGGACTTGGATTTCTACAAGGTGAAAGCTATGGTACTGCAGATCAAACAATCGATGTGTAGAACTCATCAAAACAGAGGATAGCGGTAAGGAAATCTAATGTTTATAAATTCAATGGTAGATGTTAATTTTGCAATAAATTTGGGCATATGGATAAACAATGTAGAAATAGAGAAAATCAAAACTACAATTTTGTTCCCGGTCAATGCACAAATTGCAAGAAGTATGGTCATAAGTCAAAAAACTGCAGAATGAATGTTAAATGTCATGCATGTGGAAAGTTTGGACATTTCGCTAATGACTGTAGGTCAAGGAATGATATCAGACATGTCAAAGCAATTCAGAAGAACAATGTTACATGTTATGCATGCAACAAAATAGGTCATATTGCTAAGTACTACAGAAGCAAGACTCGACCGGATAGCAATGATAAAGATAATGAGAAAGGAAAGCAGAAGGTAGATAAAATACAACAAGATCACACCAAGAGATGGGTTAGAAAATCTGAAGGATCAAGTGGAGATGGATCTACACCAGTTACTCCACCGGTAGAACAGGGTATTCCTCCACCAGCAGGAAATTCCACCGGTAACTGAGGCATAAGCCTTAGGGGTTGGCAAAGTCATTGCAAAATCTTGCATATTACCCCAGAGGAGATCTAAGGAGATCTAAAAGAGATATGGAGAGTTGTGTTCATCATTGATGAAGGTTCACCCGACACAAGACTGTGAAACCGGCATCCGGTAGGGTTGTTCGTGAAGCATTTATTACAAAGAAATATTAGGGTTTTATTCGCTAATAAAAAGGGGTAAGTGTATTCATTTTCACTCACCAAGCATTCAAGAATTCATAGCGAAGAAAAGGTGAATTAAGAGCGAGAAAAGCATTATGAAAGGACTTCAAGCAGTTATCTAAGAATCACTCAATCTTCCAACCGACGTTCACTTTCAGGTATTCTTCGAAATGGCATCTGGATCTTCAGCTCCTATTTTCATTGCAAACTCCACTGTTGTCAAGGTTAAGGATAGGCTGAGACCCGTATTCAATGAGGTTCCCCAGATTGCTAAGAAGGAAGACTATGTGGGAGCATTTTCTAGGGTTCCTGACGGTGTGATGTATGTTGAAGATATAAGGGCATACATTCACTACACCCTGGAGGATCTAGGCATGGAGGAGATAAAAAGCATGTATCAATCCGTGATATTGGGCAGCTCTAGAACCATCAAACCGGAATTCAAAGCAATTGAGGATCTAGGGTTAATCGGTATTCTATACATACCAAAATTCAAGGATGAGGTCATCAGATACGTTTTGAGCAGGGTTCATAACGAGTTTATCTGGCTAGATTGGCCTTACATGATCACCAAGGAGGCTATTCAAGCAGTCACTGGCTTACCCAAGGTTGGTCAAGAACCTGGCAAGAAAATTTCCAACTCAGAGGTCAAGAAACTCACCGGTGCAACTCATGATCACAGATCAATGAGGATCAGCACAATCACCAAGACTGATGTGAAATTTGCAAGCATGATAATTGGTTATAAGGTAACTCAATCTAGCTGATTGAATTCTATTTTTGGTTCATGCATTCATGCAGTATATCAGATATTAAGGAATAATGCAAAGTATAATTTATGTAAATGGTTGAGGAGTGAGTTAATGATAAATCTTGGAAAGATTAAGGGAGTTAAGAAAGGAACTTTTAGATATGGTAATCTCATTGTATGTCTGATGCTTTACTTCATGAATGAGCTACCTGGTCTTGAAAAGAAGCGTTGGGCACATGACATACCGGTAGGTATGCAGATTAAGGAAGCAATCACTGGTCTTGGTATTGGCAGAGATGAAAAAATTTGGGGTTACTTCAAATCATTTCAGGAAAACATGAGGTAGAGAGAGAGGTTATCAAAGAACATTGTGGAGAAATACTCCACTGACATCTATTTTATGGTGAAGACTGATGAAACCCTTATGGAGGCAGTTGAACCAAGGACCGTCTGGGTCATAGAGCTTGGATATGAGGTAGATGACAACATCATGGACCTCTATACAAAAATGTTGCTAGATGCCCCATTGGATGACAAAACAGAGCATTTTGGCACGGCACAAGAGAAGGATTTTGAAGTCAAAATTGGTTTTAATAGGAAGAGAAGGGAGAATAAAATAGAGAAGATATCTACTTTTGTGCAGAATGTCTTGCACAGAATAGACACTGAAATGGGTTCTGGATCTAAACCGGCAAGAGAACCAGCATTGGCTAGTATTCTGGAAGTGAAGAAGCCCAAAGCCTTCATTTCCCCCATCACCTCTGATTCTGACCCTGAGGATAATGAACCTCTAGCTTTCAGAAGGGTACAGAGGAAGAAGGAAGATCAACCACCAGTAGAGAAGAAGAAGGCAGAGCCTAGGAGGAGACTTGTCAGAAAGGTAACAAAACCTACTACACCCCCACCTCTGGCAAGGAAGCTTACACAAAAGAGGAAACCAGTTACATCTACTCCGGTAACCCCAAGCAAAAAGAAGAAGAGTGATGATACTGAGTCTGGTAAGGCCAAAATGGCCTATGTTGAGCTAATTGATGAAATTACAAAAGATGGAATTTTGAAAAATGTATCTTTGTGTTATAAGAATTTTGAAAAATGTATCTTTGTGTTATAAGAATTTTGAAAAATGTATCTTTGTGCTATAAGAATTTAGAAGAAAATGAGCAGAATGAGATAGAAGAGACAATTTGGTTACATATAGACATTTATAAGAAAGCATTAGTTGAAATTTTGAAGGAAATACCTCTATCTTTGTATAATAAACTAGATGTTAGAAGACTTGACGCAGTCAAGAGGGATAGGGAGATCAAAGAGGTAGAACTTTTGACTTTGTGTGGTGCTATTAGTAATGATGAAATGAAGAAATGTATAGATGTTTCTAATAGGACAATTTTCAGTAGCAAACCCTGGCAGATAAGTTTAATGATGGGTAGAGTTAATGAAGTGATAAATGAGACTAGTGAAGGTTGGGCAAAATTCTTCCAGAAAAATCCAGATTTTCTTACATCTGAGGAAGAGTGTGTTAAGGCTACAATTTCCACCATTCCTGACAAATTAAAAGGGAAAGGTATTTTGGGTAGTTCAACTCCAATTTGACACAACCGACAGTAACTATAGATATACAAAATCAACCGGCTACGGAGAGTGTACAGTTCATACCAGCAGAAACCATTTTTTAGGAAGGAAATGTATAGGTTACAGGAAATATTGTGGATAATACTCCACCGGCAGTAACTGACACTGCACCAAGTGGTGAAGCCACTATTGCTAAAGAGGATAAGGTAGAAGGAACTGAGTCTATACCGGCAGTCAATATTGACTCCCTGGCAAAGGTTTTGGCAATTGACACTTCTCAGGTTGAGAAGAAATCGGTCATTGAGATGAGTCCAACTAAATTGATGATGATGGCTACTCAAAGATTATTAAAGGAAGGTATTGTAGACAAGGGAATAATTGATCAATCAGTTATAGTGTTACACAAATTAATCCCTGATTGTAAGATTGAAGATGGAGGAAGTCCTTCTAACAAGCTCAAAACATTAACAAAGCATATTTCTAACAATTTTCAATCACTGAGGCAGATAGCAGACCGACGGGCTTTAGAAAGATTCACTATAGCTAAAAGAGCAGCTTTTGATCAAATCATAGAAACAAAGAAAAAGAAAATTGAAGCCAAACTCATTCTTATTGAGGCTTCTTTAAAACAGTGTACAAATATCTACAGCGTTTGTTGTAACATTGAAGGAATTACAGCTAATGTAGATTGCAAATTTAAGGAATTGTATGATAAGATAGCTAACATTGCAAATTCTTTTGATGGATTAACATCACTGACAACATCTGTTGATGTACAAATTTTGTCCTTGGAGAACCAAATTTTTGCTTTGGAGAAGGAGAAAGATAAGATCATTCGGAGAGCAAGAAGTCTTAGAGGACTTGTAAGTCCTAGATTAGATTCATTGGGTGTACATAAAAGAGACTGCATGGACATGATTGCTAAACCCACACCGGTGAAGTCAAAGAGAAGGAAACACTAGCACACTTACTAAGTGGACTAGTATCCATTTCTGAAACTTTCAAAACCGGTTGGGATACATATCTTCAGCTATTGGATAAAGCTTACCCCAAAATTTTGAGGATAGTCAAGCTCTAGTGAAATAAACAATAGTTATTCATTCTTTTGTTCTGAATTCTTTCAATTCTTTCACCGGTCTTTGGCATTGATACCAAAGGAGGAGTGCAGGAACACATGGGAAGGATATCAGAATATCAGGAGGAGTGTATTGCTCAGGGGGAGCATACTGGTAGGATAGTCAAGCTCTAGTGAAATAAACAATAGTTATTCATTTTTCTCTCTAATCCACAGCCACATATCACTAAGGTTGGGATTGACTAAAAAGGGATGCCCAAATATTTGACCTTGTGATCTGGACACCCCCCCCCCCTGCCCCCCCTAATAGGATAGAGTATTTGCCAAGCCAGGGAGGAGGTTGGTGATCCCAATAAAGCATAATAGATTTAGCTAAAGATATCTTGCTCCCTAAGGCCCCACAAAATATGTCCAACTTTTCCATCAGGGAAGCAAAATTGTCTTCAGACAGATCAAAAATAATGGTCGTATCATCCACAAATTGAACATTGGATAACTCCTCTCTATTCGTCAGGGATAAACCTTTCACCTTGTGGGATAAAATATTGTCTCTCAATAGGTAATGCATTGCATCCGTTGCAATGATAAAGAAGGCAGGGGCTAAGGGGCATCCCTGTCACATAGATCTAGAGAGCCCAAAATTTTCAAACATGAGCCCATTCACCTCAACACAAGCACTAGCATCAATTAGCAGAGTTCTAACCATCTTGCAAAAAACTTCAGGGAAGCCTTGACCTTCCAACATCATGAAGACAAAGCTCCATTTGGTCCTATCATAAGCCTTCTCAAAATCGAGAGCAACATAACTCTGGATTGACCTAAGTCTTTTGCCCAGTTCATGGATTCCCAACAAGTGACAAGGTTTTCTAGAATGTACCTCCCCTTAACAAAACTTGTTTGGGTGTGATTTAACACTCTGGGAAGAATGTCTTTCAATCTTCTTGCAAGCACTTTTGCTAGGATTTTATAAGAAACATTCAGGAGAGTGATTGGTCTCCAATTCTTGATAAGAGATCTATCCCCCTCTTTAGGGAGTAGCTTAATGAGACCACTGTTGATCTCTAAATTTGGGAGAATTTGAATTTGGGAAAATTTGAACTAATTAGAAACTGGAGGGAAATGATATTAATTTAATTTAGAGGAAATAAATTAGATAATTAAGTAATTTCATTAAATAATTTAAAGAAATTACTTAATTATGGGAAATTAGAAATTAAACTCAATTAAATAATAACGATTATTTAATTAAGGTTGTAAAATCACAATTAATTAAATAATAATTAATTTTAGGAAAGGGAGGTTGAATGATTAAATGATTTGAGAGAAATTAAAAAATTAAAAATGATGAAAAATGAAGAAACATTAAATTAGAGAAAATGTGATTAGATTAATTAAAGAATTAAAGAATTATTTAATTAATTAAGATGAATAATTATGTTGTTAGTAATAGGACATTTTTAAGTGTCTACACCTTTTACTTGAGGAGGTGCAGTGTCTTAAGTTGGTAGGAAGTGATAAAGTCATATCTCCTTTAGGTGGAATTGAGGTCAGTTTATCTTTCAATGCCTTAGAAATGAACGATTTGAGATGATCATTCCATTGGATCATCATCATAGTCTTTGAAAATCAAAGATGGAATATTGATTCTAAGTATAGAGAGTTGTCAAACGAAGTGGAATGCTTGAGGAAAGGGTAGGTAGGGCTTTAAAAATTATGAGTAAACCTTATTAATGCAAGAAAATCCCTTGAAGTAGATCAAGCAAGTCACTGAAGCAACAAAATGAAAGAAATCAGGTCACTTCCAATTGACCTTGAAATCCCCAACCTACTTGTGACCACTGCTAGTTGGTCACAAAACCTCTGACCTACTTGTCAACACTTCCAATACGAGCCTAAAAGTTCGATTTGATTGCTATCACTTCCAGTAGGTTACCAAATCCATGACCAAGAGTAGAATAGAGAATTATCAAACCCTGAAACAGTTCAATTCAAAAACTTAAATCAAAATCAAGCCTTAAAACATTAAAAAGTCAAACATGAGAAAATAAAACACCAATCCATCCCATCAAGAGTGCATATCAAATTGAAAAGAAACTTTTAAAATTAGGTGGAATCGGTATACATCAAACATGTTTGATGTTTTCCTTGTTATTTTGCAAGCAACTAAGGAAAGAGGATGAAAGATTAACTCAAACAAGAAAAGGAATTCGCTAGAAAGCACAAGAGGGAGTTGATAACATCGCTAGGTTAGAATCATCATCACAAAATGGAGGTTAACATTATAAGGAAATAAGCATCAAAGATATAACTATTCAAGGAGATCATATCATTCAAGGCTTGCACCACAACATAGAGAAAGACTCCATCACATGGTGGAAGGTCCAAGGCATTGCAACACTCCAAGATTCGTCAACATTGCAAGGGAGAGATACTCACCATCATAAAGAGAAGGATATCGGCATCAAGGGTTTAGACATGAGGGAGAGTGAAAGTAATGAATGAAAGGAAGCAACCACGTGGAAGAAAGAGTAAGATCAATGCATTCGAGGCAAGAAAGAAAGAACAAGCATAAACATCACAAGGTATACATCAAATGCATCACTAAGGTGAAATTTCCAAACAAGAGAATGAAAAGTGAGATGATCAAGAAGAATTAAATCAAACTCTTGTGATGAGTTACAAGGAGAAAGCTGAGATAGCGTCCAATCATCACCAACTCACCTGCAAACAACATTCCAAGTTGAGGCATCCAAGTCCAATGCACCTAACTCATACAAGGCAAATAACTACAACATGTGGGCACAAAGTTTGATGTACCTACTCTCGTCATTCATTGGTCAACCATTCAAAGAAGGACATGTGTCCCATTTATTGTAAATTTATCATTGGTCAAACATTAAATGTTATGTAATGGGTGGAACAAACCCTAATTAGGGTTTTCACCTTGTAATCTTGGTTGTTGATTGTGAATCAATCTAAGCCACTCATTGTAAAGAACTATCTATATAAGGCTCAATTTCCTCATTTATAAAGGTTAATAGTTCAATAATAGTTATTAGTCAAATAGTTAGATAGCAACTTGAGTAGAGTAAGAGAAAAGGGAGATTGCTGTCAAGACTTTGTTGCAAGAAACATATTTTTTCATTGAAGATATGGTAAACTTCATGTGTTGAGTCAACATTTTGCATGGTCTCTACTTTTCATGTATTTTCATGTTGGTTAGATAGATGGAAGCTATTATGGGTGATTAATGGTGAAATTCTTATGTTCATACTACTAGTATTTCGCTAATTGTGAAGTATCTTGCATGGTCAACTGAACTCTCTTCATGAGCTTAACTTCAATTGCTACTCACTCATTGATATGCATTATATTGATGGTGTCTATGTCATTGGTAGTAACTTGAACATCATTTTGCTGTCCTTAGACGATCGCACTAAACTTTGTGGATTTGTTGTTTTACATGGCGAAGCAAAGTCTAGTTGAATTTCACCAAGTCATTCATAGTCTCTTACATTCTAGGATTAAATTTTCTTCCTAAACCCTATCTCTTTTTATCTTTTTTTAAAGTTAAGTGAATTTTCACATTCCAACGACATTCAAGCATTCAAGTATCAATGTAAGTTCACCTTGTGATTCCAGAAATATCACATCATACAATTGGGTCTATTCAAGAGCACATCAAGACCTGACATTCGAAACCTTGGAGTCATCCCATTTGATCATGCAGTTTAGCACTTGGGAGGATTTTGTTCAAGAGAGGATAGAAACTTTTTGTGTGTGTGTTTGTAAATGTCATAAAAAACACATTAAAAGGGACATTACAATGATGGGCAGTGAAAACTTCTCTTTGAATGAGCAAATTAATCCTTTGACTAGCAACCTCCAAACTCAACACTTCTCTTGCCTTTCTTCAAATCAGTGACAATTATTGAGAAAGAACAACAACCATCCTTTCTACTATTTGCAAGTGACTTCATCTACAACACTTCACTTCTACTTTGCTCTTGTCCTCACTCATTTATAGGATGGCACTCACCACTCCCCACACGTGAATCCGATACCATGAAGGAAAAAATGGATCAGATGAGAAACTCAAAATTGAGCTCTAAGATTGTAGTCTCATTCATTTAATTTATTGGTAAATACATCTCAAATTCTATTTTCATTGTAAATCAGAGTTAGCTACTGTAGATGGAGAAAATCGAATCTGAGATCTGTTGTGACGTATTCACACATCGTCCCATCACAAATGGGGACCCCCGCTTCTTTTAAGCATAGTCGTAGGATAGAGTGTCTTAATTTAAAGTTAGATTCAAAATTTAAAAATACAAAAGAATTTTAAAAATTTTAAAATACAAATAAATTCAAAAATTCAAAAAAAAAAAATTAAAATTGAAAATCATGAAAATTTGGCTAAGGCATGGAAAATAAGCAGTGCCTCTCAGTAGCACTGTTGCTTTTAAGTAGTGCCTCTTGATGTCACTGTTGCTTTTAAGCAATGCCTCTTAGTAGCATTACTGCTTTTAAGCAGTGCCTGTTGATGTCATTGTTGCTTTTAAGCAGTACTTCTTGATGTCAGTGTTGCTTTTAAGGAATGCCTCTCAATAATATTACCGCTTTTAAACAGTGCCTCTCGGTGTCATTGCTACTTTTAAGCAGTGCTTCTTAGTGTTACTATGCTCATTAATATCCTTACTATTTTTAAGCATTGCACTTTTTCGTGTATTTCTCATCACTGTTTAGTCGCCCAATCGGGATGATGATGGTTCACAATGCAACGATATCTCAACACTTAATAATCGCACAATACCTCTCCCGCATCACATTCGATACGAGGTTTTGATTAAAAGCCAATTCAAGCGTTCGACAAGGAAATTTGATAAGGACGACCATATGAAGGTGGGTATTTAATAATCGTCCCTTTGTAAAGAAATGAGGGTGGCAAGCTTAACAACAATATGTTTAACGGTGCGATGAAGATGGAGGATTGAATTCAGCTATGCAAGATCGATAGCACCAAATTACCCAAGTTGACAAACTCGAAGTCTTTCAAAAATCATTGGGGATTGTATTTAATAAGGGGCATCAACCATTATAGATCGATAGCAAAGCCGATTGATCATTGGGTGTCTTGCTTTGAAAATCGATGTGTGCGAAATCTCTCACGCACTCTGGTTTGCAGTGATCGTTTATATTTGACATCCCCATATTGAAGAAACCACCCATGTTTACAAATCGATAGGAGAAGTCGCATTTCTTTAAGGCAAATCATTTAATGGAGACAGAGGTCACAGTCAAAGGTGGTGACATGAGACATCATTTGTTTGTGAGTACAAACTGAGGGCGATTTTGTTCACTTTTGAAAGTGAAATTGTCAATGGTAAACATCAGCACCATATAACGATTTTGTTTTGAAAATCAATTCCACAATCAAAGGTGGCATTATAATCAATTGTTGATAATAATATATTAAAATGATCGTCGATAGTGACATATCAGGATCAAAACTATTTCATGAGTTCAGATGGTCAACTAAGTTTTGAAGATTTGCATATGACCGGTGATCAACCAGCATGGGTATACACTTGATTGAAATTCGGTCACAATGCAGAAATGTTGATATATGAGTTCACCTTAAAGTTATATGACAGATCTGAGACAAGTTTCTCATTCTATGGGGGATCGAACTTCATGTTATGACCGATAAAGTTTTCTTCATGAGGGTTTTGTTGTCTTCACTTAGTTATATTGGAATGATTTTGCTTAGTAAGGGTCAGATTTACAACTAAGAGTTTTAGCTTAGTGATTGATTATTTATTTGCAAGCAAATCTTATATCGAAACTAATTTGAACAAATTTCGCAGGTGAAGGTTGGCAATGAATGCAAGTGATCAAGACAAGAAGAGTTAATCAAAGTTAGAAGATCGATTCACATCAAGAGCAATGTTGAGTATCAAGAGATATCCTTCATTCATTCACACTTGTGATGAGTTACAAAGATCGAGCAAGCTGAGGTGGTGCCTAGTCATCATTTAACCAATCGCATCCAATCAAGATAAGGTGTCTAGATTCAATGAACCTAACTCATCCATTGAAGGGGACAATTGCTATGTGGACACAAAGTTCTATGTACCTATCATCATCATTCATTGGTTGAATTTCCTAAGAATGACATGTGTCCCTTAAAATGTAAACATATCATTGGTCAAGCATTAAATGATTTGCAATAGGGTCTCTATGTTGTAATATTGGCCATTGATCTCAAATCAATCTGAACCACTAAAATGTAATGAGATTACTATAAAAGGCCTCACTTCTTCATTTGAATGGTTAATAGTTAGAAAATAGTCAATAGCAAATAGTGAGCAGTTCAAGGATAGAGAATAGTGTAGCAGATAGCAATTAGACTAGATTAGGAGAAGGCAAATATTGTTGCCAAGACATTGTTGCAAAAGACAAGTAAACTTCATTGAAGATATGGCGAATTCTATGTGTTGATTCAACAATTTGCATGGTCTCTATACTTCTCAATTTAATTTCAAGTTAATTAGATGAATGGAAGAAATTTGTATGATCAATGGTGAAATTTGTACATTCATACTACTAACACCTTGCCAAGGGTAAAGTGCTTTGTGTGGTCAACTAGATTCATCTTAGCCAAAGCTTAACTTCAAATATCGCTTCTTCATTGATATGCATCAACTTGATGGTGTCTATGTTTGTAGTGGTGATTTGAAAATCATAAAGATGTCCTTAGAAGATTGCACTAGCCTTGTGGAGATGTTTGTTGCATGTTGAAGCAAGACTTAGTTAAAGTGTCATCAAAGATCATCCATTGCTCCTACATTCTTAGCGTTAGATTACTTTTCTCAACCCTTATCATTTTTCCTTTTTTTTAATCAAGTGAAATCCCATGTTTTAGCATCACTCGAGCATTCAGGAGTTCAACGTAAGTCCCCTCGTAGGTACAACAAATCACATCAATACAACTAAAGCTATCTAACACGTTAAGACCTAACATAAAAGAACCTTGAAGTCATCTCAAGTGATCCTTTGTGAATCTTCAGCATTGGAGTCTTTACTCAAGAGCGGATAGAGTATTCAATACTTTATTTTGTGTTCAATAGTGCATCAAAACACCATCAACAAGATCTTATGGCACAAGATCCAAAGGATATCAAATGCAATGAAATCAATGTGATAATCAATTAGATGATGAACAAAATGATCAAATAGCAAATTAAAATGCAAGAGAAAAGATTCAAAATGCAAGTATGCAAATGATAGAGAGATTTGTCAAGCTTAGAAATGGGAAGGAGCAAGGTATTTATAGATGTCCTTAGGGGTGGATCAAATACCAGAGTGAATGTGAGATAAAAGATTAGCTTGGAGGTGTTTGTCCCACATGTATTAAGTGAATGTAATTGATAGAGGTGAAATAAGATAAATAGGGGATGAAATAGATATGAGAGAGATTTAGGAAATTGATGGAAAAAAGGATTTAATGAAGAATAATGTTTAATTAATGGATTGTATTATTAAATGGAATTAATGGAATAATGAATATATTATTGATTTAATGGAATAATGATATGGATATGAATATTAATATAATGAATAGTATAATGGAGAATAATGGGATAATGAGAAATGAATATTATTAATGGATCCACTTGATGATGTTGAAAAATTAAGATTAATTAAGAACATTTTAATGAAAAAATTTGTGTCTACAGCTACAACATTAATGGTGGACGCATGAGATGAGATAAGGTTCACAAGATCAACGTGGAGCTATTGAAGAAAATGTTGAGCAACTGATGGACTTGTGATTGGTGACATCATGGTTTGTGTTGACAATCTTGGTGGGTGATAATTAATTTATCTTTCCAACATAAAATGACTCTTGATCAATAGTGTTCACTTTTTCATGGGAATGTTTCAATTAAGTGATAACTTTTCATTATTTAGTGACATTTCATTAAACAATACAAAAAAACAAATCATCCTTTTTTATGGCTTCAATTGTGTCACTGGCTAGGCTCTCAAACATGCCCACTCTCTTCATACACTCTCTTGTAACTCCAACTTTTTCATCTTTTCTCTTTGTAATCCCACATTGCTACTTACTAAAATAATTATTCCACACTAAAATCCACACGTTTTGATTTTGTAATTGGGATTAACACACACTCAAACTCTTCAATTAATGGTTACCTTAAGATTTGATAGATCTAGTCAAGTCAAAAGTTGTAATGGCAAAGCATCCCTATTTCCAAACTTTGATCAAGCAATACAACTTCCAAGCCTTCCTTTCTATGACTCCTTAAATTCATCTTAGTTATTTATTTGATCTACCAATCCAGTCAAGTATTCATTTGTTTTATCAATATGTGTATTTATTTTTTCAGATGTTGCATTGTAAATGAGCAATGAAATGATGTCTCTATTAGAAAAATCTCAATGTTCTCCACAACTTCACAATTATCATTTTCAACAACTATTCCAACATGCTCATCTATAATCAATTGCTTTCAAGGCGGCCAATTCTCAATAATTTTAGCAATACACCGCTTGGCAAACACCAATTTAGCTACCCTAGCCTTCTAGTCCCTTATGATCTTTCTCATCTCTCCTAACCTATTTCAATCTCTACTCTTCCATGTTCATTTATATTACCATCTTGATCTCTCAACCTTTGTCATGTGTCTTTGATCTGGAATTTCATTAATCCTTCCATTCATCTCCAATGTTGCACTCTAGTCATACCTTAACTAGTCAATTCTCTTTGGAGATCCCTTAGGGATTCCTTGCTTTCATCTATCATCTCCTATGTGCCTAAACCCCCTCTCACAAGGGTAGAACCTAGAGTATTCTGCTGCAAGCCACAAAAATTTGTTCCTTCTTAACAATAATCAATTCTTCTTTAACTTCACCACTGCAAAAGATTTTTTCTATGTTTTGGCCTTTCCTTACTACTTTGTCAGGTCCCAGCAATAGAACCATATGACCATATGGTGGCAAGAATTGGATGTAAACCTGAGATCTACTCTTTTATCTCTTGAAAGGTGTATTTATGTTGATGATATAGCGTTGGTAGAAATCCTACAGGCCGACTCAGCAAGATCAAATGTGTGAATGGCCTATTGGCACATTTGATGAATCTATCAAGTTATATTAATCCTTTAATATCTTTATTAAGTCACATATGCATTATCAGGTTTAATGATTAAACATACATTATCGAGTTTGACTTATCAGATTTGTTTCAAAGGGGCCAACTTTTGGTTAAACTCTGCCACCCCTCATTTGAAGGCATGTGATGCTTCATGAAGGTCGTGCCTCCTTGATGAGAGAAGACTCTTGGATATCTCCTTTCGACTGATATATATGGATGTGGTCTTCCCTCTATGGAACTGAGATCGAACAGCAAGTTCGATCATGTACAAGCAAATCAATTGATGGTGAGAAATTTATGTAGCATACTCGGGGGTGACGATAAGAGCTTATCGTCTATGGTTAGGAAGGCAACAAATCTCATGTTTGCCTGTGGTTAACGAGCACTACCTTAAAAAAAACATGGTATCAGAGCCAAGTCCAGGCTAGGAGCCCCAAGCATACTAGAGGTGTGACTTAAGGGGGGGTGTTGGTGTTGGAAATAAGCCACACTCGGACCGACGATGGACTGGTCCAAGAGGGGCCAGTAGCTCAGTGGTAGAGCACTCCAGCAGTGTATGGAAGGTCCTAGGTTCGAGTCCTTGTTGGTCCATGTCTCGACATGGTATCAGAGCCAGGTTCCTTCTATAGATCCTAACCGCTTGAAGGTAGATCTTGTGCTCTTAGGGGAAATTCAATCAGAAACAATTGCAGATTTATGATCTCTTCTAGATCGAAAAGCGACAGAGGATAATGCAACGATTACACTCACTAAGCTCTGCCCTTCACAATGGCATCGGTCAAGCGTTTAAACAAATCAGGTGCCAATCAGGTGATCGAGTCTCCCCAGGTTTCGAGAACAAGTATGATGGCCCAAAACCCTTTTCATTTCAAGTTCTGTGGGGGAACGCAGACAGCACCCTGTGCAAAAGTTGTCTGTTGCCCAGTCACAGGATTTCGCCCAAGATTTCAAAGCTCAACATTGTCAGCATTGAAAGATGTCGGCTTGTGACTCGAACTCGAGCTGCTGTGGCTGAAGAGGTTTCTGTCCTCGATACAAATTCTTTGAAGAAGAAGAAAGGGCTAGAGACAGAGCCTACAGCCCTGTGGAATTGGTACTTGGATTGGCTTTCTCAGCACAAGGAGCTCGAATTGTATATCAATGTCAGTTGAATCGGGTTTACAGATGAATTCGTGGAGGCAATGGAACCCAAGTTTCAAAGCGCTTTTAAGGCCTTAGAAGAGCTGGAGGCTAGTTTGATTGCCAATCTGGACGAGGGTCGCATGGTCGGGCATTATTGGCTTAGTAAGTCTAGTATTGCTCCCAATCCTAATTTGCGGTAGCAGATTGATAGAACGCTTGATGTTATCTGCAAGTTTGTTGACGATGTAATCAACGTCAAGGACGACCTCTCTGCTCAAAGCATCGCCCAATTCTTGTTGCCAGCTTCCCAGTGTGAATTCACTTTGAATTTGGAAGAGTTGCAAAAGGATCTGTGGGCAGCGCAGATAGATGCAAGAGTTGCACGTTGCACTGGCACTACTCTCATCGTGGTCACGGGGCTAGTTGGGGCTTGTGTGCCTGGCAGTGCTGCCAAAATTATGCTTTTCATTGGCGGTCCCTCTACCCAAGGTTCAGGCACTGACGAATCTCTTTTCAAGGTAGGAAGATTGCTTGCATTTCTTCACAGAGGAAGAATCAACATTCAGAGGGAGTCTAACATATCGTCAGAAGTAACCTTGGACGAAGAGATCAGAAGGTGGATATTTGCTTCAGAGGGAGCTTGTTTTTCAGCTTCAAAGGGAGCCTATCATTTCAACTTCAAAGAGAGCCTGACATTTCAGCTTTAGAGGGAGCCCCGTCATCATGAAGATTTGGTTAATGCATTTTTCTCTGTGATGGAGAAATTTGACGTGAAAGCCCTTGTTAATGAGTTTTTCTCTGAGAGAGAGAAGTTCAAGGTGCAATCCCTTGTTAATGATTTCTTCTCTGTGAGAGAGAAGTGTGAGATGCAATCCCTTGTTAATGAGTTATTTTCCTGTGAGAAGCTCGAGGTGCAATCCCTTGTTAATGCATTCTTCTCTGGGAGAAGTTTGAGGTGAAAGCCCTCGTTCCCCCCTCTACAAGTAGATATGGTGGATCCACCCTCTGCGAGTAGGCATGGTGGAAATGCATTCTTCTCTGTGAGAGAAGTTTGAGGTTTCAGCCCTTGTTATGCATTCTTCTCTATGGGAGAAGTTTGAGGTTCCAGCTCTCGTTCCACCCTCTGCAAGTAGGTATGGTGGATCCACCCTCTGCGAGTAGGCATGGTGGAGATGCATTCTTCTCTATGTGAGAAGTTTGAGGTTTCATCCCTTGTTCCACCCTCTACGAGTATGTATGGTGGATGTCATGTGAGAGACTGCATGACTTAGCATTTGTGTGTATTTAGCCTTTGGGAGTAGCCATTGTGGTCAAACATCACGATGAGGTGATACGCTTCTTTCATTCACATGAGTGTAGTCATTATGTTAGTCATCGATGAGGTGATGTGACTTGTAGAGATTAAGAAGGATTCCTCCCTAGCTAAGAGGGAGTGTTGATGATATAACGTCGGTAGAAATCCTACAAGCCGACTCAGCAAGATCAAATGTGTGAATGGCCTATTGGCCTTACACATTTGATGAATCTATCAACTTATATTAATCCTTTAATATCTTTATTAAGTCACATGTGCATTATCAGGTTTAATGATTAAACATACATTATCGAGTTTGACTTATCAGATTTGTTTCAAAGGGGCCAACTTTTGGTTAAAGTCCGCCACCCCTCATTTGAAGGCATGCGATGTTTCATGAAGGTCGTGCCTCCTTGATGAGAGACGACTCTTGGATATCTCCTTTCAACAGATATATACGGACATGGTCTTCCCTCTATGGAACTGAGATCAGACAGCAAGTTCGATCATAATCTGGCAGATCGAATTCATGTACAAGCAGATCAATTGATGGGGAGAAATTTATGTAGTGTGCTCGAGGGTGACGATAAGAGCTTATCGTCTATGGTTGGGAAGGCAACAGATCTGATGTTTGCCTATGGTTAATGAGCACTACCTTAAAATTGTTGTTTATAACTAGGGAAAATGGGTTCGGACCCATTTAGGACTGGGTCCTATCTTAAAGGGGTAGCGTGCCCCCAAGACAAATTCGGCTCCATCCTCCACGCCTCACTAAAAGCAACACGCCACAAATTGGCACCAAAAGGGACTAAAGTCGACCTAGGATATATGGGTTAAAGACCCATATAAATAAAGGTTAAATTGCAAATACAAATACAATTCAGTTATCCATAAAATCAGCGAATTAGCTCTGCAAACAAGAGGTGTGAAATCACTAAAGAAGGTTGTGCGAATTTATCCAAGGATTGTGTGAACTTGTCCAAAGATTGGGCGAACTTATTCAAGAGGATATAGGGCATTTTGGTGCAGTCTTGAAGCATGCAAAAAGGGCAGATCTGATATATAAAGATGAGATTCAAAAAAGCAAGCTAAGTATTGTATTTGTGCAATAAGAGTGAATACATAATCTGACCTATGGGTCTTTAATGCTAGGTTTTTCCTCCTTGGAGGTTTTCCCAGGGTATTTGTGTTTGTCTCTTGGTTCCTTGTTTCATTCTTGAATTTACTTGATTATAGTTTACTAAATTACAAATCTGATTAATAAACTAGGGCATAATCAAATGTTACAAATTTGATTAATAAACTAGGGCATGATTAAACGTTACAAATCTGATTACTGATCTAGGGCACAAATTTAACATGGTATCGGAGCTAAGGTTATACTAACCCTCAAATTTCAATAAGCTCTTACCTTCAGGTTGCTATTCGTCTTTTATTAAGATAATGACAGGGGTGAAGTTAGAGGGCATCATCGGGTCCTCATTAATGAGTCATTCTTTAATTCATTAAAGATTGTGGAGATTCGAGTGAAGAACCAAAGAAGGAAGTAACTGACATTTCTCCTTTCAAATTTTCAGATCTCTGGAATGCAAAGTGTATACTAAGGAGTTATTACCTTATTCAAACCTTCAGAGTTGTTGATTTGCAGAATTGGTCTAAACCTTAGATTGGTATATATTTCATGATTCTTAACCCTTGATGTGATCCGATCCAATTTTAATAATGATTGAATCTTTGATGGTATGGTAGATTTATTTTGCTACTAGACATGCAACTACTATTTTGTATTGCTAACAAAATCAGTTGTATTCCCACCAATCTTCAAACCCTAGTTGACTATGCTAAGGCACATCAAGAGGAGATTGTGAATTATGGCTTTTGAAGATAGACTACAAAGATAGTTTCTTTTGGAGAAGCTTTCGGTTCCAGTGTCAATTTTATCTAAACATCAACAGGTGTATTTTTCTTAATTCTTTATTAACTTTGTGATGAGAGACTTTATGATAATTGAAGGTTAAGTATTCTTGTTGAATAACTTTGTCAATTTGTTTATATGGGGTTTCTTTGTCAAGTTGTAATAATAAGGGTTTCATAATCAATATTTGCTTCTTATGGGTTTGTGCTTACTTAGTTTTGTAAAACCCCTGTTGGGTTGTGTGAAAGAAAAATGATATTCTCTTTGAATTAACCCGTGTTGGGCCAATCATGTTTTGAGGTTCCCTGTGACAGGTGTTTATCCTTGTAGGTCTACAAGCAAGTTTGTGCCTGTGTTATCTCGAGTTACCATCCTTATATCATCCATGTTGCATTCGAGCTCATGTCATTAAATGTTGTGACAAATGCAGTTTTATTATGTGTTAGTTATCTGTTAAAATAACTGCATGACAGGTTGCTTTCAGTTAATTGGTTATGATGATGCTCTTTCCTACATAGTAGAAGTTAGAATATATTGTTGTAAATAGCATATGTAGGAAGAGTGAATGATGAACAAGTCAATGGTCTCCCTCTGTGATTAGCATTGAGATCTCTTCAGGCTGAGGTAAGCATTTTACTCGTTAATTTCTTCTACTTCCACCAAAGCTGAATATAATTAGGATCTTGTTCAACAAAGTATGAAGATTATGTTCTACTTGATATTTATCAATCATATGTATGTAGACATACTATATCTTGTGATTGGGTTTCTAAGAAATCTCAATTTCAGTTGTTCAGTTTGAAAGATGATTTGGCTTATGTATTTTGCTTGCTTGAATCTCACGCCTGTTTTTTTTAATAAGTATATAAAGTGTAAAGCGGAAAATCGCGATCGAACCCTAAGTGTTCCCCCCACCACTCCAAGGAGAGAGAAAGGAGGTCACTAGGGTTGACGGTTTTCACTTAGGGGAGACTTTACATTCAAAAGAGGGGTTGAAACCCACAAGATCCAATCCCACACAATGCAAGATTGGATTCTAAATGAGTTTCAAGGGTTGTGACAGCAAGGCTACCCTCTTTTGTAAAGAATGTAGATAGAAGGATTGAGCTAGGAATGCATGTAAAGTGAGAAAGATTCACTTATAAACAAAGATAGGAATATAGGATGAAGCTGCGGACCTGGAATTAGCAGTAAAATGTCGAGACGATGTTGTCCTGCAAATTTGAGCAAAAGTTGACGGGACGATGGCGCCCAGCATGCACACGGTCCTCCGAAAAATCCGCGAAACGAAGGGGGATTTGTTCGTCTCTGCACAAGGATTCCAGATCTTCAATTACAGCCGCGTACCTGCAACCTACACACAGAAAAGAGAGGACGATTGGGGGGTTAGGGATTAGGGGTTTGCCCTTAGGTCAAACCCCGGTTTTGGAATTAACCAAGAAATGAGAATGCTGTAAATGTAAATGATTGTAATGTAAACAAGTACTGATACCTTGTTGTAAGAATGTTTGTATTCTTACATGCGAAGGTGTAAATGTTGTTGTATGTTGTATGTTGTATGTTGTATGTGATCTCCTCTTCAATGGTTGAATCCTTGTCTTGAATGCAACACTTAGCCTTGAATGGAGACTTAGAATGCTCAATTCCTTGAAGGAATGCTTGAATGCTTGAATGCTTGAATGTTTGAGTGTTTTAATATCGCTTCCGTGTCTTGCACACATATGTCCTTCCTCCTCAAAATGGGAGAGGAAATGTAGTTTATATACTTGTCAATTAGGGCTGATAGACTAATTTTTCTGACCTTAGGCCGACCAGGAAACATTATTTCCCGAATTGCAAACATAAAGACCTGAGGCCCAAAAGAGACCGGGCCCAAAATAGGTCTAAGGACCAAGGTGCTGGGCGCCATGGTCCTGGGGGACCAGGGCGCTGAGCGCCATGGTCCCACCTCCCAAGACAGTAGGGTGCAAGGAGGGATCATGCCAAGGTGCAGAAAAATGCAGTTTTCGATGTCATGAACAAGTTTCGGGGTCTCCATTCAGGTTCAGTGTTGTGTCGCCATCGTGAAGACCCAAATGCAGTCGAAATTGCAAGTGTCGCAATTTTAGGACGTTACATAAGGATCCTTTCAGGCATGGTTATTCGGATGGGAACTAGTTTGTATCTCACCCTCTCAAGGTTAAAGATGAAGGTTTTTTGAAAATCCACCTTGCAGAAAGTGAAAGTAAGAGAAAAGCAAGTAGCATCTTCAGTTTTATATGATTTATGGTTCCTTTATTGATTCTTATTTGATTAAGGATTAAGAGGGAGTCTAATCTTCAATAAAGACTTAGTATTCAAGAATTGACAATCATTTGTTAAGTCTAGAGTTTTGTAAAGTTCTAACTTCCTTTTTTTAAGTATTTTGGTTTTTGATGTGATGATTTAACTCTATTCTCATCATTGGAATATAAAGAATAATTAGTGCAAGGATCTAAATTTATTGTCTTCTAGGATTAGAAATATGTCAAGGATCTAACCAAATTATTCCAAGTCAAGTATACTTTTGATATTTAGAATAATGGATTGTAAACCTTTATGAAAACTAACATAAAGATTAAGGATGTCTGTAGCAAAGTCTGATTTGGCAGATCCATCTGAAGACAAGCAGCTGATTGGTGGATGCCTCAGCTAATTCATGATCAAGGTTGAAGCATGTTATTGCTACCAAGCATATCTTGTTGCATTTTGAAAATCTCAAATGATTGTGAGCAGAGGATTGTAATCACCTCAGAAGGCTAACTCGGATTCTGAAGTGTCTCAGATAAGGGAAGTCACTTCAATCTCTTGTTGTAACTTGGATACCCTATGATCTCTTAGGACTACAGCAAACAGTCCTCAGTCACACTGAGTATTGTTGAAGCTGAATTCATTGGAGCATGAACTGTATCAAGGAAATTGTGTGGTTTTTCAAATTCTTGTTGAATGGTTTCTTATAATTATTTATTATCAGAGTCGTATAGAGATACCTGAAAATTCAGTGTCTTATGGCAGGATAATCTTGTGTTGCAAATGTTCTCACCAAGTCTTTTGAAGCTTGAGTACTTCAGAAGATAGACTTGGAGCTGTGGAGAACACCGCCTTGATTGAGGAGTCTCAACCTCAGTGATGCATTGTGGTTCATCAACCACCCTCTGTGGGTAATGTAAGGTGGTAGTGTAATCTTCTCAGGGAGAAGAGTAATGGTTACCATCCTCTGCGGGCAATGTAAGATGGTAGAAAAGATGGAATTTCATCCTATGCTTGTGTGCTGGATGGAAAGTGTACAAGATGAAAGATTATGATTTTTTGATGTTACATTCTTCTCTGGGAGAAGATTGAGGTAAAGGTAATGCATTCTTCTTTGGGAGAAGATTAAGGAGAATACTCGTGTGCAAGTAAAGTTGGTGCTGCAATCTTCTCTGAGAGAAGATTGAAATGGAAGCTCTTCATCATTCTTAGCAGGCAATGAATGGTGTATATGCGTGATAGATATCATGGAAAGAGTCCATGATGTGCATATATATACTTGTGTTTGTATTCATGTCTTGCAGGTGTACATGATAAAGTTTTGGACTCATCCTCTACAAGCAAGGCAAGATGAATATTATAAAAGGATTCATGATGAGTTACCATTATGTGATTTGGTTACTTATTACTTATGGTTAATGGCCACTTGTTGTGATCCTCTCTAAGGAGTGTTGGTTGAGTTCAGATTACATATTGCACAATAAATGTATCAGGAAAAGTACTTCGAGTATCTGCTTCAACTTGGACTCTGCAGTGATCTCTTGGGCATATAGAAAGCAACCTTCCGTAGCATTGAACACTACAGAAGCTAAGTACATTGTAGCATCTGTTGCATCCAGAGAAGCAATGTGGCTTCGCAAACTCCTTGTTAGATTATTTGGTCACGCTAGTGGTCCTACCACCATTCATTGTGATAATCAAAGTTGTATAAAGATGTCAATAAATCCTGTGTTCCATGACCGGTCCAAACATGTGGAAACGCACTATCACTTCATTCGGGATATGGTGCAAAGAGGTGCCATTCAACTAAAATACATTAGCACAGATGATCAGGTTGCGAACATTCTTACCAAACCCTTATCCAGGGTGAAGTTCGAATACTTCAGAGACAGACTTGGTATTGTGGAAAATGAAACCCTAATTGAGAGGGAGCTCCAATCTCAGTGACTATCTGTTGTGCTTTGATCATTCTTTGTTTGTGTGCAAGAATGAAAAGTATCCAATCTATGCTTGTGTGCTAGATGGAAAATTGTAATTATGTAAAGACCCACATGTATTACACTTTCTATGCTTGTGTGCTAGAACCATCCTATGCTTGTGCGCTAGGTGGGAGATGTAATTCTATGTTTGTGTGCTAGATCCATTCTATGCTTGTGTGCTAGATGGAACTCTAAAGGTTCAAATTATGTATTCTCTTCTTCCCTAGTTAAGAGGGAGTGTTGTTTATAACTAGAGAAAATGGGTTCGGATTGCCTTAAGGCAACATCCGAACCCATTTAGGATTGGTTCCCATCTTAAAGGGGTAGCGTGCCCCCAAGACAAGTTCGGCCCCATCCTCCACGCCTCACTAAAAGCAACACGCCACAAATTGGCACCAAAAGGGACTAAAGCCGACCTAGGATATGTGGGTTAAAGACCCATATAAATAAAGGTTAAATTGCAAATACAAATACAATTCAGTTATCCATGAAATCAGCGAATTAGCTCTGCAAACAAGAGGTGTGAAATCACTAAAGAAGGTTGTGCAAATTTATCCAAGGATTGTGCGAACTTGTCCAAGGATTGGGCAAACTTATTCAAGAGGATATAGGGCATTTTGGTGCAATCTTGAAGCATGCAAAAAAGGCAAATCTGATATATAAAGATCAAATTCAGAAAGCAAGCTAAGTATTGTATTTGTGCAATAAGAGTGAATACATAATCTGACCTGTGGGTCTTTAATGTTGGGTTTTTCCTCCTTGGAGGTTTTCCCAGGGTATTTGTGTTTGACTCTTGGTTCCTTGTTTCATTTTTGAATTTACTTGATTATAGTTTACTAAATTACAAATCTGAGTAACAAACTAGGGCATAATCAAATGTTACAAATCTGATTAATAAACTAGGGCATAATCAAATGTTACAAATCTGATTACTGATCTAGGACACGAATTTAACAAAAATCAACAATTTATACATCAATTATAGTGATATGAGAAGGTTCAAAGCTTATACGGTGAATTACAAAAAAATGCAGCAAGATAATACAAGCAAAATTAAATGAAATCATATACATCTACATACATGATATCCTTCGCGTTCTATCAAATACTCAATATCCTATTATGTGGTCCTCAATCAAAATATGTTTCTCTATATAATGTCTAATTACAATCTTTCCTATCTCCTCCTTGTCTATTCTTTAATTGATCCTCCTAGCTTCATCTATCCCATCTTCTATTTGTATACAATCATACGGAAACGTGTCCCTTGTCTTTGTGATGTCTTTTGGGTGTGCTACAGTTGCCTGTGTCACATTTTGCTTGCAACATATTTAGCTTGCTCTGTTCCTTGTAATCGAATCTTTCTTGCCAACAAACGATCATCCACAAATATAATAATCCCAAAAGCAATATGTTCATCTTCACCTTCCCTAGGAGGGAAATTTCTCCATCAAACTTCTCCACCATCCTTTTTTTTTTCACCTATTTGACAAGTCATTTTTTTAAAAAATCCGAAATTGCCCACTTCAGTAAACCTGTATTTATGCTGCAGAATTTTCCAATCCCTGACCTAGCTCTCACGCTCTTGTTACAAGGAACTTAGCTCTAATACCATAATTAAAATATGACCTGCATACCAATGACAGAGAATGCAAACAAAGAAGAGGAGAACAAGGTAAATAGATGAAAAACTATCTTTTATTCAAATGATTTGTTGTATATAAATGAAAAAAACTTCTTTCATTCAAATTGTTATATATGAAACAGAGGCATAGAGATAGACTCCTCTAATCATGCCATGGATTAGGGATTAACAGACTGAAACAAGACCGCTCAAATTAGGGCTTCATTGACTGAAACAGGACTGAATGAATTACCACTAATTTAGCCAATTACTATACTACCAGTGGTTTCAGCCAATTACTCTATACAATATCGTACTATGTTGGACCCACAGAATAGAGACGGGACAGGAATATGGACCCATTCCCAACAATTGACAAAATACTTTCCCAAAAGGCGAGAGCATATATCTTACATGAAATCAATGCTAGTTGAAAGATGGAGTGGATGGAAGCTACTACATCATACAGTCCTGATCCCATGTTCTCATGTTTTCATACAAATTTTTAATTATGGGAAAAGGATAAATTGGAATCTTTCTCTATCTCAACAACTGCATATTGGAAAAAATGACAGATGGCTACACAAAAAAAATTAATCTCATTTAATAATACGATTTAAAATAACTGCTTAAAAATAAACAGCAAAATAAATATTTATGGGGTCACCAGCTCCACAAATTGCTGCTTAAAAAGTTAAAAAGTTGAGCAATAGCTGCTAACCAAAATAAACTAAGCAGTCGCATGAGAGCCTACACTGAAAAAAACTGTTGCAAATTAAAGAGAACCAACCGAATTAAAATTGTTGAAAAAAACTGTAGAGTGTAAATTAAACCCCTTTTTCATAACTATATTTGAGTGAGTAGCTTATGTGATAGAGACTGTAAAAGCTCTGTGATTTTATCTCTTCTCTGAAAAGTTGTGCGTACGTTACAAAGAATATTTGTACATATTTTTCTATAATTATTCTACAGGAAGCTTCTATTATGTGACTCTGACTGAAATACATAATCAATTTTGTGTACCCCTGCTGCACTAGCAGTTGAAAAGTGCACAATGCAATAAAAGGAGACAACCAATTGGAATCAGATCTACATATATGGATGTAGAAACTACCACACTATGCTTCCAAAACTGAAAATGCTAAATACATGATCAAAGACCATATCAAATCTCAATTGGGAGCTTTCATACTTCATGTTGCAACAATGTCATCAATAGACTTAAAATCTCTTATTACTTCCAGGACAAACTGCATGAAAACTGTAGGACATCATCTGTTCTACTTCTATTAGTAAACATGATATGCATAAAGCCAAAAACAACTTTTTACAAAGTTCGGAGAGGGTTTCCATGGAGAGGATGAGAGATCCCATTTTTAAATTCCCAGATGATCCCATGAAAGGTGCTAAATTCTGGAAATGCTAAACATAAAACTCCCTCTATTGAATTAGGAGCATTTACTGTTTTGGAGGAAAAGTAGCTGCTGCAAAAGGGAGGAAGCCAAAAGGTATGCTTCACCTGCTCAAGAGATTTTATTGCCACATAGCAATGCTTTCATTTTCCAATCGCATTTCTGATTAGTGAATGCAACATTGGCAATGGTTTCATGGATGAAGGTTACGGCAACTTTCTCAGATAACGTTGCGAAAAAATAGCTGTAGCATACAGCACATTTGTCTTATGAAACATGAAACTTCTACTCTTTGAACCTATGTTCAATTTATTCCCAGATTCCAGTGAGAGAAATCCGGAAACAAATCACCATCAAGAAGTTGGCATTTGATCATATATGATTTCTAAATTATTTCAATCAAATCTGCAAAGTTCCAGCCCCTCCTTCCCCAAACCGCTCAAAGTCTGCTGCCAAAAGTAATTATGATTACAATTATAAATTTCATGGGATCACCTGACCAGGGAAACTAGGTGCAGTGTGCCCGCAGTGGGTTTGCCTCCATACTACAGTTAATGGAGCTCGTAATATAATACATGAGACCGATTCATGGCAAAGAGCTCCTGAAATTTATGAGATAATCTACATAAGCTCTGCAGATTGGTCCAGGGTTGACATTAGTAATCATTAAACAGGACTCAAATAAGATTGTGATCTCTACAACTGAATGATTATTTATTATAAATCTAGGAGATTGTATACAATAAATAACCTTTTTCAGGATCTTAAGCATACAATGGCCAGAAGCTGCTCAGAAGAATAACCACGTTCTGCACCGAAACCACTTTCAACCAACGACGATTTTAAACTCAGTGCTTCATTACCCCACAACATTGGGTACTGTTAAGCCACAACAGATGTGCATCCCATACTTCATTATTGTTTGGTACCCAAAACCAAAATAAACTGAGCAGATACAATCTAGAGATCTAAGCAATCAACAATTTTAAACACAACATCTATCATATACAGCACCAAAAGAGACATCTAAGCAACAACAATTTTTACATCCAATACTTCCTCGTGTAAAGAAAGTAACAACAATCTCGCATACAACAATTTTTTGTTTCCACAACACCCAAAACAAAATACAAATACCTGATTTCACAAAATAATAAGTAATTACAAAATCCCTTTATTAGATACACCTACCTTTCGACCAAGAATGCTATCCACTGCAGCTATAGAACAGAAGCTAATAACCCTGTGAAACCTATTCACAGGCACAGGCAGTGGCGGAATTTTCATCCACCTACACTCCAATCTTTCTGAAACCTCACAAACACAGGCTGGATACATCTTATGGTGTTCCTCATTAAAAACATAGATCAAACTCCCCAATCCCACACACTTCAAACTTGCAAACTTGTCCTCCTCATCATTGTCAAACAAAGAATACAAGAGCTCCTTGGGCATGGAACCCACTTCACAAAGGCCCATTGTTTCTTCGTCAATTTTCCACAGATCAAACCCCGGGCCATCAGCAGTGTTCTTCAGGCCAGCTAGGATCAGCCTACCCTGGCAGGGAATGAGAAACGAAAACAAAATACCTGCTGGCCTCAAAATCCTTACCATGTCCCATGACCTGAGCTCCAAATCAAAGGCTGACATAAAACCAGAAAATATCCCGAACACATAAAACTTGCCATTCAATAGCGCAGATGTCAGCCACTGTGACGAATTCCCTGACCTAAATTCCGCAGGCAAGGGAGCACAGAGCTCCCATTCATCAGTACCCGAATCATAAATCTCAACAGCAAGCCTGTCCTCTATATCCACCAGGCCACCCACAAACCGTGAACCTCCCACTACAATGAAGCCATAATTTTTCTTCACATTGAACACTCCAACCAGCGGCTGCCTGCGCGAGAATCTCATAGGAGCAGTTTCCTTCCATGAGGCAGCAAATACAGGCGCATAACAGAATCTTGAACAATCTGACCCAGTTGTAGCGAACAAAAACCCTCCTGAACCTGCAAGGGAATCTCCCGCGCACGATTCTGGAAACGAAGATACAGGCAAACGGATCCACTTATGGGCTTCTGGATCGAAGCCAAAGGCCTGGTTGTTCTTCAAGAATATGTTGTTTTGGCCGTAAAGAAAAAACCAGGGCTTTTTATGGTCTCTGAGGCGTGCTCCAAAGGAAGGCTCAGTTGCAATCGCATACCACTGTTTGCAGACTGTGCAGCAGCTGATTATGGATGATATAGGCAGACAAGAGAGTATAAACTCTGTTGTATCTGGATTCAGGCGGCTCCAGCCCTCGTGCTCTGTACATCTGGGTTGTGAGCAGACTTTGTCCATTGAAAAATCTGAGAGTGCCCAAATGGAATGTGGATCGATTAAATATGTGGGTTGGGTGTAGAATTGGCTGAAACTGGGTCGACTGAGCGTATACGGATTTGTGCCCAATTGACAGAGCCCTCTTAATGATTTCCAAATGCAAAGAAAGGGAGACGAATTGAATACAGTGTGACTTGTGGCGTCAGTTTACGTAAGCTTGAATGAAAGTCGTGCAAGCAGCACGAGTTAAATAAGTATGTGGGTTGGGTGTAGAATTGGCTGAAACCGGGGAATTGGACGCATATGGATTTGTGTGTCGAATAAACAGAGGCCTCTTGCAGATTTAGTTAAATAAGTATGTGGGTTAGGTGTAGAATTGGCTGAAACCGACAAATTGGGCGCAAATGGATTGTTATGTCCAATGAACAGTGGCCTTTTGAAGATTTATATATCCAATTAAGGGGAAAAAATGAACAGAGAGACTTGTGGCGGCAGTTAACGTAAAGCTTCAATGAAAGTGGCGAAGGCGGCATTACAGAGAATTTGAATGGAATTCACCTTGGCTCCAAGGGATAACTTGTAAAGCAGGGGATCCTTCCCCCTAAACAGTCATAGTGCTGGTGGAGGTCTCACCTCGTGTCCATGAGTGGATAGGTTGTGTGTCCTTTATTTTTTAATTTTTTTTTTTTTTTTATTGACATGGTTTTTTTTTTTAATGATGTATGATGTGAGGCTTGCATTCAGCGAGATTTATCTCTTGTAGGTTCATTTGAAATCGGTTGTGTGCACTTCATTTTTTAATATTTTATTTGTTTTATGGACATGATTCAGCTTTATCTCTTATAATGTCTGAGGCTTGCACTCAACAAGACTTATCTATGATGGATTCATTTGAAACCATTCAATTTCACCAACTTCACTAAGACCGGGCCATTGATATTAGATTATTGATAAATTAAAATAATTAAAACAAAAAGAGGGAGATGTGTATATATGAAATAAACAATTATTGTTATTAAAATATAAATAGAATATAATTGAAAATGCAAGTTGAAATATATGGATCAATAATTAAAAATAGCAATATATATAATTACATAGGATATGGGTTCTTCTCATAAGGTGTCGGTTAAGTGGTGGTGGTGTTGTTATGATCACCTAGTTTCAAACCCCCATTGGACCATTGTATCATAGGCTTGTGCCTTCACTGATCCAATATGCTCGCAAGTTTGAGCCTCAGTTTGTGATCTCAATGATACATAGCTTCGGTCAAAAGTGTTTCACATGGTATCACCCCATTTGTGACATCAGTGGTGCCACATATTATGATATTGATTTCTCTCGTTGCCTAATAAAAGAAAATGTGTCATTACCACAACCATTCAGTATCATTTGTGGTTATCGACTCATTTAATTTTGTAGCTTTCTTGATAGACAAACACTTTATTATTTATCTACACAAAGTTGGCTAAAAGATTTTCTCCAAAGATTTTTTATAGTTCAAACACAAAATAATTTAAAAGTCAACAAAGCAAAGCAATTGTATGGAAGAGGATTTTTATTGAAGCCAAATTTATTTGCATATCAACTAATTCAGTTACTTCACAATAGAAAAGGACTATTATGATAGATATAATACTGATCAAATTCATTGAAACAACAACAAAACATTAATAGAGATGAAACTTGATCAAAATAATTTAATGCATTAAACATGCAATATAAGAAAAGATTAAAAATAATTAGATTTATGGACTAATTGTTCCCAATATGATCCACCAAGAAGAAAAGATAAATGATATTTTCTAAGGTTATATTACTCATCAGGGAGTAGAATCACTATAGTTTTATTTTGACATCTTGTTACAACTTGCTTCTTTGTTTTCTCAACTAAAATAGAAGACTCCCTACAACAAGATTTTGGAAGAGATCAAACCTCACTTTTTGCAATTGAATGAAGTAGATGTTAGATGTTGCACACATCTACAAAAGCTATTTAACTTTCAAGTATAGACTATGTTTAGCCATTGTATACTCCTTTACTTGCTAGTACTTGGTTTCTATAGCTAGTTCAACTATGTTTAATGTTGCTTTGTAAATTGATATCTATAACTCTTTATTATTTATCTTATTTGTTTGCAATTTCCTTTGAACTGTTATTATTTTTGTATAATTAACTTTGATCAATAAATAATAAAAATTAAAAATTATTAAAATAAACAAGTGTAACATTTTTAAAAAATTTAATTAAGAAAATTAGCACTCTTTCTATATAATTGTAATGTTGGGAAAGCATGCAAACTAGGAACTAAACCTACTTCCTTAACGATTACGTTTAGAAGGAGAATGGATCCACTCGGCCCAATCACAAATTTGATTGTAAAGGACTGAGCACAAGGTGAATTCAATACTCATTTGGTTGGTAGTTGAAAATGAGGAATGGAAATATGTAAAATGAATGTAAGATCTAGGGCTAAAGGTGTGAAGTTGATAGTTATCAGCATGCAATAATAGTCTCAGATCAAATATGCAAACATAAAGTATAAATCTACATACTTATGTTAGAAATTTGTACTCGAAAAATGTCGGACAATTTCACTCAGGTCACCCTTGTCTGGGAGCTTCATTGCAAGCAACAGATATCTTTTCAGAATCAAGATGTTAATCTGAGTGTTTCCTTGAAGTTTCGTTAAAAAGGTGTCAGACAAATTCACCTAGGTTGACCTTGTCCTCCATTTTCTGCCTCTACAAAAGTTGAGTCAATACAAATGTTTCAATACATAGTCACTCATTTTAATTCTAACTTATCCCCGTGATTGATAAAAATCAACATGTCATCACCACAACCATTCAACATCATTAATTATTATAGCCTCCTTGCATTCATATCTTCATAAGTAGACAAACACTTTATTATTTAGCTACTCAAAATTGACAAAGAAGATCTTCAAGATTTTTTGTAGAAAATTTTATGTCTTTTCATAATAAAATGAATATTATTATTTTTTATGGCACATCTAAATGTATAGATCTTGATAAGTTTTACGGAATTGTTGACAAATGGAATGAAGCATATGGACCCCTAATGTACACTAGGTCTATGAGTTGCAGTTACCATATAAGTCAATAAAATGGAATGGCATAGACATGAAGCTAAAAGATGAGGTATGACAATCAACATGAGATAAGAATAAAGAAACATTGAACTTAGAGGAAACCATTATTATGATGAGAGCGAATGATGTCAACATAGGTAAAGTGAAGAAATGTTTCATTTGGAGAAAATACAACCAAACCTAGAGATAATACTATGGAAGGGGATGAGGAAGGAGATGAAAATGAAATGGAAGAGTCATATAGTGAGAAAAAAAAGTTAAAATTTAGAGTTTATCCTTCCTAATGATGTGGTTGATTGAATTGTTGAATGTCAACATAGGTATGTCATTTTATTTTTTCAAATACCATACATGAATCTCATTTTACAAATGGGATAATTAAATTGGTAAAATAGGAGCTAGTAAATTAAAACCTTGAGGGGCTTAGGAAAGGGCTATGTGTCATGCAAGTTTGAATTAGCTAAGCATGCTCAATTTGTGCTTCAATGTGACTCTTGGTTTATCTATGGCCATATTTGTTACTTGCAATCTTGGACCTTGGATTTCCATCCTAAAAGTCCTTGAAGACCTCGATATCCTCTATGAATAGAGCTACCATTTTTTAATGTTTCCTTCAAACCCTTCTTCAAGGAAATAGTTTCACAACTCAAAAGAGTTTTATTGTGTAAAAATAACATAGACAAATTTAATAGCTTAAGGGTAAACCCTAGAATTTTCATGGAAATCAACCTAAATAATCAGTTACCCAAGAATATTAAATTAATTAGTCTAGGGTTTGAGTTTTATCAACCATTAGTATATTTAAATAAACCTAATGCTTAGATTTTTTTTCCATTGAAGTCAAATGATAAGAGATTATCCTATTAGAAACATTGGTTCCAAAACTTGCACACAATCAATCCAAAAACTAACATTGATCTACAATATATATTATGTAAATCTTGTGTCACTAAGAGATTTTCCTATAAAAACTAATAGATTTATTCAGCCATAAATATTAGCCTCCCCTAGTACACAACAAATACACGCCCCTTATCAACCTTCTATAATGCCTAAAGCTTCTTTTCATTCACAACAACAAGTCAAAACTTTTTTAGATGCTAAAAAATAATAATGATAAGTCTAATAATAATTCTTCCCTGAATTATAAGATTGTATTATGATGTATGGCAAGAGAATGATAAGGAAGAGGAAAGAACCTCCAAGGTCTACTAAGCCTCTAAATGGAGATACATCTTCCTAAAGTTATCCCACGTCATCACCTTGGCATAATTTGAGGACTAGTGATAAAACTTTGACATCTTCACCCTCATTTGTGAGACAAAGATCAAGGTCTCCTCCTCCTGCTTTAAAGAATAAAGACTTTTTGAGTAGTCTATTACCCTTGCTAATTATTTTGATGTTTTCCACAAGAGGAAGATCTTCATAACTTTTCTTAATCATGAATTTAAAAATTCTTTCTTGGAATGTAACAAGGATATCCCTCCCTCGTCTCAAATATGGGGTTGAGGCTATAGTTAAGTGGAAACATGATATTATTTTTTATAGGAAGTCAAACTTAATGTTTCTCGACTTGTTATGTTTTTATCCAACTGTATGAAGAGGTCATATTTTTCCATACATCACATAGAGAAGGAAGAGGTGGGGTTGTTATTGATATTTATTCATGGGCCCAGAATTTATGTATTGATAAAGGGGAGGACCCTTTACATAGTTGCATATGTGACTTGTCTTTTATCAATGGACAACCTATTGGATTTTGTTCAATTTATGCTCCTAATATTGTAAAATAAAGATACGAGTTATGGGAATGGATGCACAAAAACCTCTTGAGTGTTTATTGGGTTATAGGAGGCAATTTTAATGTGGTAGAACATTATAAAGATCCTATCTAGTCTAGCCATGTAAAGTTGATAGTGAGAAATTATATGAATGACTATATTGTCATAATACAATGGGGGTTATAGATCGAATTCATGAAAAGTATTCAAGTCATGGCCATAAGTGATACACTTGGACTAGTTTTAGATTTGGGATGATAAAATACTTAGCAAGTTAGATAGGTTTTATATATCTCCTAACCTAAAACTAATTTAGGATTCCTCTAGGAATTGTGTAAAAATAGATTATTTTACTTACCTCTCTAATCACTTGAATCTTATATTTTGTACACGTGGAAAAAAGTGGATTGGATTATCAATTATCTTAAAGCTTAATACTTCGCACCTTAAACACCCTTCTTACATTGTTGCATTGGTTGGCATTTGGAACTCTATTACTAAGACAAAAAAAGGGGGATTTTTATGGGGAATGGTGGCACTATGATATTTCTCAAGGGTATGTTCACAAAGATGGTGCACAAAAAGGGAGTCAAAAGTGGCAACTTTTTCTCAAATCAGCTAAACTTGAACTTGAAGGAGTAATTTGAGACTCATGTGCTTAGAATTTGAAGATACCTAAAGAGCAACAATTGTAGTACTCTAAACCTAGTTTCTAAACAACTAAAGTTTTTTTTAAATAGATAATACTGAGAGGATCAAATGCTTCATGCACACAAAATTGTTCCTATTTTTTCCAGCAAAACATAACATAGTGTTTGATGTGTGCCCCTCAATCTTTTTAGATGCATTTAGTATTTTGAAAAAAACCCATTGGTAGAAATATAGTTAAGTGTGAGTATTATAACTTGTATACATTTTTTGTATTTTTTTATTGAGTTTTTTTCCTAATTTTTCAATGTGGATGCATCTTGACAATCACATCACTGAGCATGTGTGACACATAACTTTGGTGTAAGAGCACCCTCAGGACCTAATATGCCTACAAGAGGAAAAATTTATATTTTTTCTTTGTTTTGTGTTGTTTAATGTTTGTAAGGTCATTTGTGACCATTCATGATCATTTTGGATCATTATGTCAAGTTGTTGAGTCATGAACCCGAGCCTCCGCATTAGAGTGGTATCAGAGCCCAAAAGATCTGGGTAGAAAAGAGTTTGTGTGTGGTTGGTATTTGTGTATTCGTTAAGGTTGAGAAGATAACCTGGTGAGTAGTTGCCAAAAGACTAGGAGGGCAGAGAGGAGGCACCTAGGTGAGGCAAGGACAAGATGAAGCCAGAAGAGAGAGAGTTGGTGAATGCATTGAGGAATTATTTGCAAGGTGAGGGTTCATGGAAGAAGAAGCAAGAAGAGGAAGAGAGAAAGAGGAAAGAAAAAGAGAGGAGGCAAAAAGAGATTAAAGAGTTAAGACAAGAATTGGAACGAATAAGGAAAGAGATGGAAGAATTAGAGGCAAGAATGCAGCAAAGTTGACACATGACACTTAAGAAGAAGATAGTATGGCCTATCCAAAGGCTAAGACAAAAGAGGAGGCAAATGAAAGAGGTTGAACCAGATGTGAATAAAGGAGCACCCCTGATGGAGAAAGGTGAAGAACAAACAAAGGAGGACAAAGAAGAGATATAGTTGAAGCAGTCAATGAGGGGGAATCACATTTGTGGACAGTATTTGTAGCCATAGAGAGAGAATGGTATGGAAAGGTTGGAGTGGAACAAATTGGGATGATGATAGAGGAATATATGAAGGATGAGGTTGATAAAATAAATGTTATTGGTGAACCAATGGAAAAGAATGATAGTGATCATATGGATGATCAGGTTGTTGATAAGGAATGGCAGGAGTTACCAAGAGGAATTGAGAAGCAAGATGTAGATTTCATTGTTGCTAATCCAATTATTTTTGTCAATGAATTTGTTGTTATGTTTATTCCAATGCAGGAACCAATAAAGGTAGGTTGGAAAAACCAACACAATTTTATTGACATGTCCAAATACTTAGGCAAGATAATGGGAAGACCAAGGGTGAAGATGAAGTATAAAGATGGTGCAAGTACCGAGGTTGATGCATGTTTCCAGTACCTAGTGCATTGGAAAGGCATACCAAATAAGAGGAGAATTTGAAAATCAAATCAGAAGGAGATCAATCATAGTTTTGTTGCAGGTCCTCACTTAAGGGACTTGAGTTTCATTTCCCAGGGGAGCATGGTGCAGGAGCACCCTCAGGACCTAATATGCCTACAAGAGGAAAAGTTTATATTTTTTTCTTTGTTTTGTGTTGTTTAATGTTTGTAAGGCCATTTGTGACCATTCATGATCATTTTGGATCATTATGTCAAGTTGTTGAGTCATGAACCCGAGCCTCTACATCAAACTTGCACCAAAATAATAAAAAATGCAAAAACAAAATAGTTTCCAATGTGTAAAAGATGAAGTGTAGAACAATATTATATTTCTTTAAAATTTGGATAAGTAGTTCCAAAGTTATTAAAAAACGTCTTTGATAATCATAGAAACATAAGGGAAAGAAATTAAAAATCAATATGTTAATGTAGTTAAAATCTTAAAAAATTATATGGTTAGAAAGATTACAAGACATGCAAAATTATGGTGGTAATTTTGTTAGACTTGTGTGAATATTGTTGATATTATTGTCATTGATGTCAAACTAGCTATTCGGTTTAGATCAGACAATATATGTAGCCCGAATTGGTCTGGATATCAGACTAGATGTTGTATGCAGTTAGTATGTGTAATTTTTTTTATTATAGATAGATGTTGTTATGGATAGATGTTATGATGCAATATGATGGGGGTAATATAATAAGGTAATCTCTAGAAGATCCTTGTTCCAAAATTTTGAGTTCTCATTGATCCCAATATCAGTTATGTGTCCTAGTACTAGTTGTTTTGATCGTATCAATAGTATCTCTTCGAGTTTCATGTTGCAGTATCCTTGGTACACATGGAGTCTATAGTTTGGAGATATTATGCTTAATTTTGTTATAATGGGTCAGTATTCTTGGGTCCAGATGACCCTGGCTCACTCTAATAATCTCGGCATATGCATGGAAAATGATGTATGCAAAGGGAAGCGTGTAGATATCTTGTGGAGACCGACATCAGTGTCTTGCTAACGTGTTGGGCATGGTTGACACAGTATTTTGTATTTGTGTCATCTGGTATCTATATGTAGTAGCATAAGGTATATGATCGTATGGTATGAAGGTGTGTGTGAGAAAGAGATTGAGTATGTTCTTGAGATATGCGAAAGAGAGTTAGCAACGAAGGTAGCAGTGTGTGAAGTGTGAGTTGTGGACAGCGAAGATAGACAGTGTTGTGTAGTGCAGTAGTCCTTCACTAGACCTACTGCAAAACAATTGTATAGAGATCTCTAACTAGATCTATTGTAAGAGTTTGTAAATTGTAATCTGAGCTTAAACTTCAAACTAATCATATGCATTTGCAGATGCAATCCTTTTCAATTCAACATTTTCTGTTGCAGTGAGGATTTTGGTAGTAAGACTTTCCTTTGTATCTTTGTAGTGAGCAGTTCGGCAATGAGCTACTTTTGTAATCTGGCAATGAGCCACCCCTTTTGTAAATACCATATAACTAGTTATATTCTCCTGAGATTTAACACTCTCCGTGGTTTTTCCCATTTGGGTTTTCTACGTATAAAATCTGGTGTTTGTCTTGTGGTTATTGTTATGCCCTGCATACCTAGCCCCATTAGTTTTCTTGTCTTTAAAATATGGGTCCCCCTTATTTTTCTTTTTGTAGCTTTGTTTTTTTTAGTTTTTGCCTTAACACTCTAGAACCCTAGAGTCCCAAGTTGCTCTTTGCCTATTTTTTTAAGTCTTACCCTGGAACCTCGGAGTTCCGAGGTAGGCCCTTCTTTTTTGTTGTGTTTTTACCCCGAAACCCTAAACCCCAGAGTTCTAAGGTAGGTTTTTGTCTTCTTGTGTTTGTAAAAACCTTGGAACCTCATAACCCTGGAGTCCCAAAGTCTTGCTTTGTCTTTTGTTGTTGAAGCGTTGGAATTCTGAGTTCTTCGTGTTTTATCGTTAGTCACTTCGGAACCTCAGATCCCCAGAGTTTTGAACTTGTGTTGTTTTCTTTTACTTCAGAGTCCCAAAGTTGTCTTGTCTCTTCACCTCGAAACCCCAGAACCCCGGAGTCCAAAGGTGAGTTTTTGTCTTTTTTGTGTTGTGACCTCGGAAGTTCGGATCCCTGGATTTTCGAGGTGTGTTGTTGGTTTTCTTTTTTTTTACTTCGGAAGTCTGGAACCCCGAACTCCCAAGGTGTGTTTGGATTTTATTGTTTTCCATCTTGGAAGTCCAGAACCTTAGACTCCCGAGGTCGTGTTTAAGGCACCATATGGACGGAATGTCGGGGGTATAAATAGAGGAAATGAACTTTTTTGAACTCATTTGTGCATTCAAGTTTTTCAACCTCCTAGCTCTGCCTCCTGACTTCGTGCCTCCGTGTTTCCGAGTTTTCGAGGGTTTTCTTCTGCCAAGTTGGTAGATTTTTTCGCCCTCTTTGTGTCTCTTGTTTAGATTTTCTAGTTTTTAGCTTAGATTTTCTTTTCCGGTTTTTTTTTTCTCATTTTGTGTGTTTAAGTTCTTCCCATGTGCCTTAGGGTTTTCAAACCCCAAAACCCCGAAGTTTCGGGCTCTATAGTTCTTTTCACCTTCAAACCCCGGAGTCCCGAGGTTGATCTTTTTTTTGGGGTCATTCTTTTAACTCGGAATCCCAGATCCCCGGAGTTTCAGACCACCTTTTGACCTATGGATGAACTACCCCTAACCTCAGAACCCCAGAGTTTAGAAGTTCTTTCCTCTTAGGCCACTGTTTTAACTCGAAACCTTGGATCCCCGAAGTTTCAAACCATCTTTTGGGCCTTCACTCAGACTACCTTGGGACTTCGAATCCCCGAAGTCTCGAATGAGTTGTGTTAACTTAGTCCACCCCAGAGTTCCGAGTTTATTGTTTTGAGCTTGTCCTACTTCGGAACCTCAAAGTTCCGAGCCATCTTATTTTAGCCCATCCTTGTCCTGGAACCCCAAAATTCCAAGGTCAATTATTTTTGTTTAGGAGTTACTCACCCCGAAACCCCAGAGTTCCGAAGTGGGTGATATTATTGATATTTTTGGATAATGTGATAAGCTAATTTGTGATTCTTTCATGCAAATCAATTGGATGGACCCAACCTCTAGCAAGAAAGGCAAGGAATTGGATAGACTCCCCAAATCCATGAAGTACCATTATCAAGGGCAGGTTTATGTTTCCAAATTGGATGATCAAATCAAATGGGTAACTGACATAGATGTGGGACATGTTGAATTAGAGGATATTAGAACACAATTGGATAAACCAAGGCTAGAGGCTCCTTATAGGAGAATCAAGAGATCAGAGCTAGTAGAAGCAACTATTTTTCCTCAATCTATTCAAGCCCCCAAATTCCTTATGACCGTGGCATAATTCTACAATGCAAACACTAGGAAGTGCACCGATGATCAAGGCAGGACAGTAATAGATTTGTCAGCGGATATGCTAGGATTTGTTTTTGGTATTCCTTCAAGAGAGGAAGAGATGTTGTTGACAACTGAGGAAGTTGAGGAAGTGTGGAATAGGGATATTGTCTCTTGTAAAAGACACATGAATGAAAATTGGCTCGAGGAGGAGAGGAAAATAGGATTGAATGCCAATGACATTATAAGGGTTGATTTCAAGGAGCCACAACATGACCTGATTATTATGATGAACAAGGCCTTTGGCAAGACAAATTGTTGACATTTCCAACCATGGATGTTTCACTACATGAGTACTATTTTGATTAGAAATAAATATTTTGATTGGGATCAAATCTTATCAAACAATATACATAAGCAATTGGTTGATGTGCATAGATCGAAGAAATTCTTCTTCGCTTCATATGTTATCTGGGTAGCTGCATGAGCAGGCAAATTTCCAAGGTTGCAAACAGAGGGCCATCTCGGAGATGAGGAAGGACAAAAGAAGGTGTGGGAATATTACACTCAACTCCCTCTAAGAAATGCAAAGGCACATTACAAAAGAATAAATGATGCCTTCCTTTTCCCTGTCATCATCAAACTCATAGTTGATACAGTTTATCGAATAAGCCCAGAAGCCATGGCAATAATCGGTGAATGAGCATGTTGGTTCATTCAGAACCAACTTTCCACATATATTAGGGTCAGTGGATTCACAGGGAACCCTATGTTGCTACCAAGATACTGCAATGACCTCATTATACTATTAGAATATGTCAGGCAGATGCTTGGGCTACAATCTTTGTTATCTTCAAAACATAAGGCAGGTATAGATTTTTCAGTTTCTATTGGTTACTTTTCTTGTTCCAAGATTTAGGTGGCCAAGACAGTGGAGTAAGAGTTACAAGATTTAAATTTAAAAGAATTCAATTATGCTCGAGAGTACTATGGCCCATACGAAAAAAACTGAAACAAATAATGCCAAAAGCTTATAATGGGCATAAGCCAAGATTGGAGGATTTTTGGGCCAACCTCCAAGATAATTTTGAAGTCAGAGAGAAAAGGTATTCCAAACTCTCGGTGCCACAAATAAGGAATTTTGAAATAAAGACCAATCTCCCTAAAGAATTGAGGGGTGATGGTGAATTGTTAGATCCTACATACAAGGAATAAGAAATTGATAAGAAGCCCCTCTCTCCAATCAAATGGTCAGGGCCTAAAGAGGTGGGTATAGATATAGTAACTCGGACTATTATAGATGGAACTAGGCAGTGGCTAAGTTGGTGGGAAGCAAAAGGAATCAACCTCTGGTGTTCCTCGGTCAAGGGCTCATAAAGAGTATGCCTACAGTTGAAGGTCCAGCTCCAGAAAGAATACATCTACGGACCCAGAAGAGGTTGTCCAACCTGAAGAAAGTACTGAGGAACTCTAGAAGAAAGTCAAGGAGCAAATGAGGAAGGCTGAAATTTTGAAGAAGGTTGTTATTTCAAAGTAAGAGAAGGGTTAGGAGTTGTGCCATTGGCAAAGGTACATCTCATTAGGACAACAATTGGGAAAAGTCTAGGAGAGGGAACTCAAGAGGAAGATGAACAAGGGAAAGCTGATGAAAGTACACAACCTTCTCCCAATACGACAAGTGCATTTACTCAGCCCCCGCCAACAACAACCACACATGCTCCAATTTTGACATCAACCACTACAACCCCTTTGCCAACACCACCCGATGTTTTTGTAACAACATTAGCAACATTACCTCCAATAACCACAATATTGACTCCCACTTTAGAAAAGGTAAGCATTCATAACATCGAGTCGAATTCTGACAAAGAAGATGAGCAACTTGTGGTACAGTTGGTACAAAGAAGGACTGAAAATAAGAAAGAAAAGAAGTTTACCAAGCTCAAGAAATAGGCATCGGTTGATCCCATGGACATTGATGAACAAGGTCTACTAGCTGAGCAACCACTTGGGGGAGAGAGGGAACAAAATGAGTCTGAGGATTCATAGGATGAAAGAATGGTCTTAACTCCAAAAGACTAAGAAGATCTACTAAAAGAGATAGCTGCCAAGCAAGGTATGGAGGAAACGAATAAAGGTGGTAGGGAGTTTGAAGAAGAGATAAGTAATAGGTTAGGAGAGTTGCATAAGAAACAATAGTTAAATGTTGATGTCACTCTCCAAACCGCCCAAATTTCATCGGCTACTTCAACCCAAGATATTAAAACTCAGAAGCAAGAAGGAGAGGAGAAAGATGAAGTAGAAGAGCAGTCAAACATACACATGGTGATTGTCGATATCATGCCACATGAAGGTGAAAAGGATAAGGATGTGCCACAATGGATAAACTTCACCTTCGAGAAGAAGAAGAAAGTTGTGCTACCAAAGATTACACTAGAACAAGCCATCACTGAAGAACCACAGAAAACAAAGAAGGCAAAGACAGTGCATCATTTGTCAAGAATAGGTCCTGGTGAAGTGATTGTTGATGTAGAAATTCCAAAACAAGCTAAAGGTCAAGACTCCCCAAAATACCAGGTGTCACAGGTCAAATTGGGTAAACAGACCAAGTGGGGAGAGCTAGATACATTGGAACTTTCTACTACTGTCACCAAGGGCCAAATAAAAAAGGAGCACATCTCCCACTCAGAGGTTAAGGCACAACTAGAACAATATAAGAAGTTATTGGTAGAGATGGGTAAGCCCCTAGATACACGTATAGATGACAACCTACCTTCAACCTTATCACTCCCAGAAGGAGATATAAAAGCACTGGTTGAAGTAAGATAGGTGGCAGCTACAACAAAGGCATGGGCACAAACAAATGCCTCTAAAATTAGATTATTTTTGCAAAACACCATGAGAGAATATGAAAAGGCCATGCAGGTTGGAGGAGTGTTAGCTTCTTGTTCTTAGCAGTGGGAGCGGAGGCTCAAAATTTTTGGCAAACAGTTTCAAGTTTTGAATCTTGGGTAAGAGTTTATACTAAGAGAAGACCTCTTAGGCGGAGAGAGTTGTAAAAATTTGCAATCCTACATATACATTTTGGAGTTGAAGATTAAAATGCTCCAATAGTATGGGAAGGATATAACAGGTATTCAATCTCCCCTTCTCAATGTAGTAGAGAAGTATGAGAAGTTTTTAGAGCAGTTGTTAGGAGTTTTTGGGCTTGGTATAACCAGTGCTGGACATATGGAGGAAGACAAGGTACTTCACCAATGGGATACATATGAGATACATTATTTTGCAGCTCCTGCTTAGTTTGATGTTGCGTTAATGGACAAGTATACGTATTTGATAACTTAGTGTCAACAAGCCTCAAAAAATAGTAGAAAAGTTGGAAGGTAGAAGAAAGAATGCGGAGGAGATTTTGAGGAAGTATAAGTTTAGAATCAAAGATGTTGCTAACCCTCTTGCTAAAATGATTGCATGTATCATTAGCAACTACAAGACCTATAAAAAGAAGTGAAAAATAAACATACAGTTGCTAATGATAGAATGACTTTTTGAAGGAATTTTGCATGACACTACACTGGAACTTCAACTGCACCTCCAACTTACACTTTAGTTTTGAACAAATTTTGCATGACTACGAAAGCTTGGCTCATGTAGCACCGTTTTCGTAATGCTCACCTAGTCCCAATTTCATAATAGTTAACTAGAGTCTAAGGCAGAGACTTGCATGTCAAGTGTAACTCCTTGCTTTTTAGTTCTTAATTTAGATAGATTTATTTCCTAGAAAGTAGGACAATAAACTCTATAAATTGGAGAGTTTGATTCATTTGTAAGGGTCCACAAATTGATGATTTGAAGCCCACTTAGAGATTTTAGATTATTTTATGCAGATTGTTATGAATTAGAATATTTTTGTGATACATTCTTTGAAGATAATACAAGAAACAACTTACAGATTGCCTGATCTATGCATATGTGCTATTAATTTATTCATTGCAGTCTGGTTATGTCTATTGTTTGAAATCAACAACTTGTTCTGGTCTTATGTTTATTGCTTTATGAATCATACTGCGCACGTAAGTGGTGTATGAGAATTACTGGGATAGATGATATTGTGGTGATATTCTTGCCACTAATTTGTGAGGTTGTTGACTTTGAAGGTTTATTGGAGGTCCGTTATCGAATGCTGGTTTAAAGAATATTGATGATTTTTGGATTGCAAGGTACTAATTGAGTAGTTCATTAAGTTGCGATTGCAAAAGTTTCATTGTTATTTTCTTGTTTCCTTGATCTATCCTTCACATTTTATTTCAAAAGAGTTTTGAATCATAAAATACAAAAAAAGTGAAGTTATTGGAAGTTATTGGGATTCATTCAACCAGCAGGCCCCTTAACAAGTACAGTTGCATCAACCATTGATTTGCACATCACCGTCAAGACCCAACTATAAAGACCTTGGAGTAGTTAGTTTCTTGAAACTTATTGCTTTTCAGGAGAGGTGGTGAGTGGTCACATAAACTCCATGACTGTTGGTGAGTGTGTTAAAACACTTGTCAATAATTGTGTTCTTCATATTTATTCTTCATTTGTTGTTTTATATATGTTAAGTTTGTTTGATGAAGATTGATATCTTTGTGGAAGATTAAAGTATGCAGAAGTTGAGAGAGTGAATCTTAAAGTTTAAACTAAGGCATAAGGAGGTTAATAATCAGTTGAAGTAGGCGAATGAGACTAATAAATATCTAATGAAAAATATTGAGGAAAAAGACAAGATAGATAAATTCCTAAAGGAAACAATAAAGCAAAAGTTTGATGAATGTGAAAAGCTTGAGCAGGAGGTGAAGAATCTAAAGGCAAAAAATAAGATCCTTGATAGTGTAGACACTCAAAATTGTCCAGTCTAATTAAATAAATCTTTTATTTATTTAATTATCTAAGCTTTATTCTTCTATTAATTAAATAAATCTTTATTTATTTAATTAATTCATTTATCCTCTTCTAGCCTTATTTCTCATTTAAATAAATACATTTATTTATTTAAATTATCCATTTCCTAAATTAAATAAATATCTTATTTATCTAATTGATCCCACTTCTTCTATTAATTAAATAAATCTTTATTTATTTAATTAATTCATTAACCTTTTTCTACACATGACACATGTCATTCATCTCTTAATTCCTACACTACCTACCTCTTTCATTATTTTATTATTTCCTCTACCTACCCTCTAATCATAGCCGACCTCCTTTTTACACCTCTCAATCTTATCCCTCCATTTCTTATTGTGTTTTCTATTTAAGGAGATGCTTCCTTCATTATCAAACCCTAATGACCTAATGAGCTAATCGACAATCTTGAGGACTTGGCTACACTACGATCCTACTTGCAACCACATTCCGTTCTTTGTTGAGCTCTTGTGCATATAAAAATCTGAGAGCAAATATATCAAGCAAGATCAATGGAGATAGGAAGAATGGAGATCAAAACCCTATTGGACATGTGATGGTATAATCGTATAATCTTTGTGATTTCATTTGATTTGCATTGTCTTAGGTAATCTTCATATGTTATGGTGGATCTTTGTTGTTGTTAGGCTAGGGTTTGGTGGTTGAATTCATTTAGCCTTTCAATTTTGTTATTATTGTTATCCATTTTCACCATATACATTTTGGAACGCCCGGTGGGACTCTTGTCCCTTTGCATTTAACCTCCTTGTTGCAGATTTTGTATTTTGAAGTTGCAGATCGAACGTTTTCGACAGCATTTTTTGGTATTTCCGCGTCTGCGTGCTTTCGGATCGCGTTTTTGATTTTCGGGCGCGTCTGCGACAACTTAAATCCCGTCTGTGTTATAGGCAACATTTTGTTTTGCAGGTTTTGAAACTTGCGTTTATGCCTTGGAATCGTGTCTGTGATTGTTGGAGCCGCGTCTGTGTTTTATAGCCGCGTTTGTGACTTATAGTCGCGTCTGTGTCTCACAGAACCGCGTTCGTGTCTCAGAACCGCGTCTGTGTTCTACAGTTTCAAATTTTGGGATTTTTATTTTGATTCAATTTTTGGATTTTCCATTTAGAGTTTCAGATCTGGTTTATTTTGCGCTAACATTTTCAGATCTAGCTAACAAAATTGGTGCAGCTTGTCTTGAAAATAAAACGTTTGGTTCAAGGCCCCTATTTTCACAAAGTCTTTTGGGTTTAAAATTTACCTAACTTGTGTGCTTGCAAGAAGGGGTGATCATTTGAAACAATCCAAACTAATAACAACCTTTTGTTGCAGGTCCTTGGCAAGGGTTTTGACTTTTATTGTGTGCCTTGTTTTCAATAGACTAGCAAACACTTCCATTGGTGCACTAAAATTGAATCATTGTCTTTTGTGTCTTGAGCAATAGGCTCTTTTTGTTTAATCTTTAGAGGGCCTGTCTTCCCGTGTGGTCATTAGGACTACTAGTGAGAAGAGAACGACCCAAGTGGTAGCGAAGAAAACCCACCTCTTCCGAACCACTATAATCAAACGTATTCATGGTGAAAACTATGAATAACGTGTGCTGATTAGTTCATACCGACACTATGTCTCCCCATAAACCCGTTTGAACAAATTTATTTGATCATTTGTAGGGTGTAACCCCTACCAGCTGGGAGCCTTCTGTATTAACAGAGCTGAAAGTGCCGCATGTATGGCCACACAAGCGGATGCCCTTACTAGCACCTTTTTGTTTTAGAAGCCCAAATCCTTCTAGTTGTTGGGGCAGGAGGTCGGACCTCTGGTAGTGGCCCACACACATACGGTTCTTAGTAGAGATACAAAGTTCGCCATGGGGAGTTTTCATGGGGACTAATGCTTGGCTAACCCGAGAAGTGAGTGCCAAGGGTGGAGCTAGTGAGGTCAAGCATCTAAGTATCTGCTTTGAATAGCGTAGGCTCAGGGGTAAAACCCTATGTGGGATCAACAACTATTGTCTTGGCTAGCCATAAGAATTGTGCTTGACTTATTTTAAACATTCAAACATTCAAGAACAAACAACAAAACATTGTGTCTTTTATGTCTTCAAGTGTATGCAAAACAATTTTACATCAAACAACACACTTTCTTGGAGTCATTTTGAGTCTAGACACTTGCAAACATTGAGTCCTCATCAACATTGTGTCCTCTTGTCACGAAAAACAGTCAAACTGTCAGATTTGGTCACAACAAAACGACTTCACAGATTGGAAAAAATTGCACAAATTTTACAAAAACGCGTCTGTGTCTGTTCTAATCGCGTTTGTGCCGTATAAGCGCATCTGTGAAGGGCAGAATCCCGTCTATGTGTATAGCAGCATCTGTGTTAAATAGAGACACGTCTATGTCGGGGAACCGCGTCTGTGAAGTATACAGGCGCGTTTGTGTTTAGAATTGCAAAAAAATTTATAGTCCAACAAACAAAAGAAATCAATTTCAAAATTCTTGAGCTTCCTAGGTTGTTTCTCCAAGTTTCATTTAGCATTCAACCTGTCTTTGGGTCTCACACAGTCCATTATTGCTTTACATCTTACATTACATTTACACTTGTCTAAACTTGAGTCAAAAGGTCGCTTGCTTGTCCTCATCATACTTTGTCAACACACTACATACAACAACACTTTGCTAAGTGGTCCCTCATCAAGGTTTCTTACCTTTGGGTCTCATTTGGTCTTACTTAGAGTCAAGGTCAACTTACCTCATCAAGAGAAACTATCCTCTCTTTGGAAGCCACACCTACTCTACTACATACATACTTGGTCTTACACTTTGGACATTGCAAGTACACCTCAGATTCATTTACACTCCATCCAACTCTTGGTCTTCCATACTTTTTCCATTTTCATCTAGTCTCACACATCTTGGTCAATACCTAGTTCATGGTTGAAACCCGTCTTCAAAAATCTAGGAGAGAAACTAAAGAGGCTCAAGAGTCCACAAACATGAGTTCTTATGAGTATGAGAATGATATATTTTTCAATACTGATCACACTACATTGCCTAACATGGATGTCTACAGAAACATTCCAAATGTTGAGAACACGGACACTACAAACAACAATGCTACACACAATGACAATATGGACAACTTTTCAATACATTCAGCAGATGTGGAAGAATCCATTATGAATCCCCATTTCAATCGGTTGGTTGAGGAAATAACGAGGAGGGATAGACAATACTTCTTACAAATGATGGCACAAAGTGGAACCAAGATACCTCATGATTTTGACATGTCTCAAATAATGGAAAATCGACCTTTGCAACAAACTCACTCCAACATGGATCAAAGGAGGCCTAATAGTGGAGGAAATAGAGGACCATATATTGTACCTGAATCACCATCGTCTTTGCTTCAAAAACTAGAGGTCCCACATACACATGGTCAAGCATATGATACTCACCTTCACCGACCATTATGGAAGTCTTATGCAGACAGATATGCTCAATCACATACTCAAGCTACGGATCAACCAAAGCAATTGGACATTCAAAGGCATGCTCAAAATTTGGACACAAGGAAACCCTGTGTCAAATTTGGGGGCAACACAACAGAACATGACATGCCTGTAGAGTATGGTATACATGCACAAAATAGATATGGTGTTCCTCAACATGAATCCATACCAAGTGGTCCATATACACAACATCACTATAGATCTCCTCCATATGAACATGTGTATGATCAATATCATCCATATATGCAACAAGCTCCTCCTCCAATTGGTGCCTCAAGCATGGGGTATGGTCCAAGAAGTCGATCTCCACCTAAGAGCAATTTGGAGCAACAAATCAGGGACTTACAAAAGAAAATGGAGGACATAAATACACCGAAGCCAACATACACAATGAGAGACATATGTCCTTATCCATTCGACAAGAGCATTCCAATGCCTCCATTTCCTACACACTTTGTGATGCCTAAATTTGATAAGTATAGAGGAAAAGGGGATCCTAAGGCACACATAAGACAGTTTTTCACAGCTTGCATTGAAGTAGCTTCAGAAGAGACATATTTGATGAGATTATTCCCACAAAGCTTAGGTGATCAAGCTATGGAATGGTTCTCCCAACTCCCACCTAGTATTAAGTCATGGGGTGACTTAGCAGAGGCTTTTATTCAACATTTCTCCTACAATATAGAGACAGACATATCAGTCACTACTTTATGCAACACCAAGCAAAAAGAGGGAGAGTCTTTTGCATCATTTTTACAAAGATGGAGAAATCTAGCCAGCAGATGCTCTTGTGAAATTCCACAAAAACAAATGGTAGAAATGTTCACACAAAATGTTAACAAAGACATTGGCTATGATCTAAGGAAAGCTTGTTTGTCCACCTTCAAGGACATTATTGAAAAAGGCTTAGCAACAGAGAAGGTCCTAATTGAACAAGGAGTCATTAAGATATTCAAGGAAAATAAAGATGACTTTAAAGGAAAGGACAAGCCAAGATTTTGGAATAAAAACAAGAACATAGTCAATGATGGTGTTGTTGATGCCAATACAGTGCGACCCAAATTCATCTTTTCGGGCTCAAGTTCTACAAACAATCAAGTGAATACTCAAACAACTTCTAGATCACGAAGGAAGTACACTCCATTGGGAGAACCACTTGAGTCAGTCTTCAAAAAGCTTGTGGCAAACAAGGTAATCACAGTTCCAGATTTTCCTCCATATGAACCAAAGGTTAAACCAAATTGGTGATATGATGATGAGCATTGTGAGTTTCATAAGAGCAAGGGTCACAAGACAGGAAATTGCCATCGACTGAAGAACATCGTACAAGATCTCATTGATAGAGGTGACATTGAGATTGAGGGACACTCATCCAATCAAGAACATGAGATGTTTAAGGAGTCGTTCCCAAAGCATGACAAGGGAAAAGCTAAAGCCACGGATGATCAAACCAACTATACTAGAGCACCTTACAACTGTGATTCAACCATCAATCACATCTCGATGGACAATTATGTCTCTACTATTATCATCAAGGACAAAAACCCTGAGAATCCTACTCAGAGACCCAAGATTGTCCTAAAAGGTGTTGGATCTTCTTCCGAACCTACTTCTGAATGTCATGTTACAACTCGTCGAGGTAAAATTACTTTGCCAGGTGCTTCAACTAAAAATACTGCTTCTTCATCAACCAAACCTGAGTATGACCTTGTAGAACAATTAGGGAAGACACCTGCGCTCATCTCCATTCTTGAGCTCCTATGTATATCCCCCGCTCATAAAGCTATTCTTGACAAAATCTTGAGAGACATCGTCATTCCTACTGATCTGAACGTGGACCAGTTTCAAGCCATGGTGGGATACCTTTCCGTTCCACATTCCCTTACATTCACAGAAGCTGATGACGCCTCCGTAAGTCAGCCACATAATGCACCATTACACATTGAAGCCTTCATACACAAACATAGAATCAAATGAGTCTTGATAGATGGAGGAGCTGGTCTAAACATTTGTACATTGAGCACCATTAAACAATTGGGATATTCTGACAAAGCTGTGAATTCAACAAATCAAATCACCATCAAGGCATATGATGATGAAGAGCGCTCATCCAAAGGCACAGTCACCTTACCTCTCAGAGCTGGGCCAGTTACAAAGGATGTGGTTTGTCAAGTCCTAGATCTAGACCTCACTTATAATATATTGCTAGGACGTCCTTGGATTCATGAAATGAGGGCAGTCCCATCGACATATCACCAATTCATTAAGTTTCCTCACAATGGAGTCGAGGTAACAATTAACGGTGATCCTAATCCGTTCATATATTGTAATAACCTAAGATCACATACTGAGACCATCATTCCAAGTAATCGTGAAGCTGTTCCTTCTTCAGCATACATTGATCCTGAGTCATTGAAACCTTCGACATCAAAACAAGGTGAGCTTAAAGGCAAATTTTAGGACAAAGGCATGGGAGAATACACTTTAAATCAGACCATGTACTTACGGCAAGTCATGAGTTCTCCAAAAGAATATGGAAGACCACATCCTAACAAGCAAATAACCATCATGGTATTCAAATGGGACCCTACTACCTTTCAAAGATGGGGCAAACTGGAAGAGGAAGGTTTATACAAAATGCTATACAAAGACATTGAAGATGACACACAAGGTTACATCAATATACCTTGTGAGAAATATGGCAAAGGCTTCAAGATTCTACAAAAATTCGGGTATGATGGAAAAAGCCCTCTTGGGTTACGAAAGGAAGGCATCATGGAACGTTTACAACCTGAATTGACTGTAAAAAGGGAACACTCAAAGGGACTTGGTTTTCTGCCTTCCAAGATCCACACTAAAAGGACAGAAGAAGCATTACAAATAAAAGATGCCAAAATTCAACAAGAGGATCGCTATTCCACAGACTCCAACGAATGGGAATGGGGTTCAGATAAATCCTCTAGTGACTATGAGCTCACCAAGACATTCAGAGAGCCAGATGAACCCATAGAAGAAGAGGAATTTTATAAAAAGTTCAAAGTTGGTCAAGAAACAACCTATGAGGATGCTACACAGTCTTTGTCTCAAGGTTCTAGGTTGAAATCACATAGGATGAGAACACCTATCCCAGAATGCACTACTAGTGATGACAATTTGGATTCGCTCGCAATCGAAACTGATGAGGAGAGTGCCATCGATGACCTCGATGATTACCTTGACATACTTGAATATAACCGCATCCTCACTCTTAGTCCCGCTAGCTTCGAAGACATTAAAGGCCTTCCCCTTGTTCACCACCAACTCATTGATTGAGATCATGAAGGACCAGCACAGTTTGACACATTCCAAAATGATGAAGCTGTTATTGACTATCTTGGCATACGAGACGACCTTCCCCTTGGGGACCATAAAGCAGGATACATTATAGAACTCAACAACATGGCATATTTTGGTGAGGGTGTCAGACCTTCCAGTCGCAAAAATGTGAAAATAAGAACAAATCAAGGGTCTTATGGCGAAAACCACACTGTGGCACTGTCTGATCCCAAAAAAGTAAAAAGAAAAGACGTATCTGAGGGTGAAAACCTCTCTGAGGCACCCGAAGATGGAAGGCTCGATATTCTCCCAACATCATATGAGGAAAAGTCATCCATGTTGGTAGAGGAGACTATCAAGAAAAATATTGGTATAGAAAAGGTTCCACACAACATATTTCTGGCTCAATCATTGACAGAGTCTGAAAGGTCAAAATTCATAAGTTTCTTCAAAGAACGACAAATTAACTTTGCATGGTCATACACTGATATGCCTGGACTAGATCCGGATTTGGTAATGCATCATTTGACAGTCAAACCAGGGGCAAAGCCAGTGAAACAGAAATTAAGAAAAATGCATCCACAAGTGGCATTACTAATCAAAGTAGAATTTGAGAAGTTATTGGATGTCGGATTCATACGCCCAATTGATTATCCTGAATGGATCTCTAATCTAGTGCCTGTCAGTAAACCGGATCGCAACATCAGAATATGTACAGATTTCAAAGACATCAACAAAGCTTGTCCAAAAGATGACTTCCCATTACCAAATATTGACTTGATTGTTGATCTCACAGCAGGTCATGAAATGTTATCATTGATGAATGGATTTTCTAGTTATAATTAAATCAGGATCGCACCTAAGGATCAACACAAAACATCGTTCACTTGTCCTTGGGGAACTTTTTGCTGGAATGTCATGCCCTTTGGGCTAAAAAATGCAGGTGCTACATATCAAAGAGCCATGACTACTATCTTCCATGACCTCATGCACGTAACCGTGGAAGATTATGTTGACGATCTGTTGAGTAAATCAATAGACAGAGATACACATTTGGACATACTTTCAGTCGTCTTTGATCGGTTGGAAAAATACAAAGTAAGATTAAATCCCAAGAAATGTGTCTTTGGAGTAACCTCCAGGAAGCTCCTAGGATTCATTGTGTCCAAAAGAGGAATTGAAGCTGATCCAGCAAAAGTCAAGGCCATCTTGGAGATGCAACCCCCTAGAAATATCAATCAACTTCGATCCTTACAGGGAAGACTACAGTCTATAAGGAGATTCATAGTGCAACTTGTAGATAAGTGTAATCATTTTCAACACCTGCTACATAAACACATCAAATTCAAATGGGATGATAACTGTCAACAATCTTTCCAGACGCTCAAAGATTACCTACTGAATCCACCAATTTTGATGCCACCAGTTCTAGATCAGCCTCTGTTACTATACATATCAGCTACTCCAATAGCACTGGGGGCACTCTTAGCACAACAAATTGTTGAGGGCAAAGAAAAGGCAGTATACCATATCAGTCACACATTGGTGGGATATGAGCTAAACTACACACCAATTGAGCATGCATGTCTCGCCGTGGTCTTTGCTTCACAAAAATTATGACATTACATGCTCACTCATAAGACTAAGTTGATTGCAAGGATAGATCCATTGAAATACCTTCTCAACAAAGCAACACTTACTGGGCGACTAGCCAAGTGGGTAATGATCCTGAGTGAATTTGACATCGAGTATGTGGACAGGAAAGCAATAAAAGGACAAGCCATCATAGATCAATTAGCAGATGCCCCCATGATTGATGATGTTCCTCTAAATTCAGAATTTCCAGATGAATCCATTTTAACAATATCACATGTAAAGCCATGGCAACTATACTTTGACGGCTCATACACACAGCATGGGGCAGGAGCTGGCATCCTCTTTATAACTCCTCAAGGAGATTCTATACCAAAATCATACCGCTTATCATTTCCTTGCACTAACAATATAGCGGAATATGAGGTATTAACAACGAGATTACGAATTGCAATTCAGTGGAAGATCCAGGAACTTTGTGTTTTTGGGGATTCTCAACTTGTCATCCGTTAAGCAACTGATGATTACCAAACAAAAGATGAAAAATTAATGCCTTACAAACAAATGGTGGATGATCTGAAACAACACTTCACAAAGATAGATTTTGAGCAGATACCAAGAGAGTAGAATCGCACCGCAGATGCCATGGCTACAATTGCTTCATTGATCGATCTACCTCCAAATGAGACATGCTATGAATTCTTGGTGGATAACCTTTTGGTTCCTGCATATGAGATCACTCCTACTGAAACGATATGTGTTGTCGGTCTCGAGTCCCAGTTATATGGTTCCATCTTCACATGCCTTCGTGATAATACCCTACCACCTAATCTATCAAATAACTAGCGCTGCACCTTCATTCGCCAATCCTCTCGATATGTCATTTTAGCTGATATCCTATACCGGCGAGGTCTAGACGACACTCTTCTTAGATGTCTAGAAAGCAACGAAGCTCAGATTGCATTATGAGAAGTACATGAAGGGATATGTGGTCCACATGCTAGTGGTCCTACCTTAGCCAAGAAACTCATTAGGACTAGATATTACTGGCCCAATATGGAAAAAGACTCATATCAGTTTGTCAAGAAATGTAAGCAATGTCAAATTCATGGAGACCTCATACATGCACCAGCACAAGAACTACAACCACTTACGTCTCCTTGGCCCTTTTGTCAGTGGGGACTCGATCTCATAAGCAAGATTCACCCTCCTTCTTCTAATGGTCATAAATTCATTATCACTGCCACAGAGTATTTCACAAAATGGATTGAAGCCGTGCCTCTCACACAAGTCATTGGAAAACAAATTGCTACATTCATCCTTAACTATATCATTTGCCGATATGGTATCCCTGTTTCCATTATCACTGATAACGGGCGTCCCTTCAAAAATCAGGATGTTCGTGAACTCTGTGACCGCTTCCATATTTCCCATCATTTCTCCACACCATATTACCCCCAAGGTAATGGCCAAGCTAAGGCGTCTAATAAAACAATCCTTAAAATCCTCAAGAAGATAGTCGACGATGCTGGCCGTAACTGGCATATCCAACTTAATCCTACACTTTGGGCCTATCGCACAAGTGTTCGCACACCTACAGGAGCCACACCTTATTCACTTGTCTATGGCACCGAAGCCATCTTGCCTATTGAGGTCGAGTTACCCTCTTTATGGGTCTCTTTGAAAAACATCATCAATGACAAAGATTACAAAGTCTCTCGCTTACAAGAACTTGAACTACTGGATGAACGGAGACAAACTGCTTTTAATCATCTCAAGGCTTACCAACAACGAATGAGTCGCAGCTACAATCACAAGGTCAAACCTCGCACATTTGAGGTCGGTGACTTGGTTCTCAGAGAAAACCCCAAGAATCAGCAAGACAAAGAGAAGAAGGGCAAGTTCAAACCAAATTGGCTTGGTCCTTACATCATTACAGCAGTATATGGATCCGGGGCATATCAGCTCTCAACTACAGAAGGTGAACCTTTGGAGGATCCTATCAACAACATGCACCTTCGAGGTTCTACACATAGCTCTTCAGAGTATCCTAATTCAAAAATACAAAAAAATACAAAAATACAAAAATACAAAAAAAAAATTATAAAACAAAAAAAAAATCGTTACGTGGTGAAAACCTGGCAAACAGGCGCCTTGTGACACATAAAAAATTAAAAAAAATTAAAAAAAAGTAAAGAGAAATAATTTCATCCAACGGTGAAAACCACTTCAGTGGCACCCTGGGAAAGTACCATGGTGAAAACTGGGTCACCAGTGCCATGTGTAGAGACATTGCTCCTCCCTCCTTCAGGATCCACTTTCATCACTTCACTTTGCACACACTCACAACCTATTCGTTCATAATAAACTTACCCATTCCCATCATGGCTTGTTATTGATCTACCTAAGATTGGTTAGCCATTCATAATAAACCTCCCTTTCCATCCATAATAAATCGAATCCTATCTATGGCTATGGCAAATCCTATGTCTAGTGATGGGTGTGGAACTAAGAACATCACATGTTTCGAGGAGTACAGTTTCTTCCAGCTTCCTTCAGTCTATCCGCGCACAATCTGCAATAAAAGTAACATCTGCATCGCCAGTCTGCAATAAAGTTTCATCTTCTCCGCAATAAACTATCAGTTTCATAGATTCAGTCAGTTTCAGATGAGACACGGCAGCAACAATGGGCTTCAAAAAACTCAAATATTTCAACAAACTCAGACAACATATGGTTTAGTGCTATCTATCATTTTTGTGAAAGTAAACATTGTGACCACAATCAAATAAGACTTATACAAGTGACAAGAGACACTAAACTTGAGGACTACGGTGGATGTTGGTGTCGAGTCTTGGTTTTCTTTTGATTTTATTTTTTGGTGACATGTCTTTTAGCTTTTCTGGGATGTCTTTGACTAGAGATTCTATCTCCAGGATGTCTTTGACTAGAAAGGCGAGGATGGGGTATCGTCACCTATTTGTATTTGCTATATGTGGATTGTCTTTTAGTAATGCTATGACTTGTGCAAGGATATGAGGACACTGTGAGTCTAGTGTGAACTGGGGCATTCCTTGTTTGTGATTGTCTTATCTCCATGCAAACAGGTACAATGACTTTTTGGGTTGAACATATGCCTCGATTGTCATAACCTACTTGCCATAATAAAGCTCAATGATGATAACGCACAAGAAGCTCTTTCACGTTCATATATTCTATCTTTCATCCCCCTTTCTTGATTGACTTCCATCATCCTTCTTGAGTCCGTGTAGCCTACTATCACATGACTGAGTATAATGACACACCAAAAACATTTGCATTTCATGTAGTTGCACCTGCATTACCACATATAAGCATTTCATACATACATACATATAGATATCACAACTGCATCACATCCTGCACACAACACATGTTAGCACATCTTACATTTTCATCATGTAAATAGTTCATTTGCATTATCATATTCATCTGCATTACATACATTCACATTTGCATCATGCATACACATATACAACATAAAAGAACAAAAACATTGCATTTCATTATATACATATTTGCATCCATACTATAAGCATCACACAAAACATACATCATAAGTACATCTCATCACATAGGTACACATGCATATAGCTGCCGCAAAAATGAATAATCTCATATATATAATCAAAAGTGTCATGATACAATGATGTCTAAATCATATGGCTACAAAAGCACCCGTAGGTGTCTACATCATCATACAAAAAATGGTACAAAATTGATACAAAGGGAGCCCTCTGTGGCTATGATGAACTCCCTCCCTCGGAGCCACCTGACCTCGGTGGAATCTGAGCCCCTGAAGGACCCGCCCTAGGATCATCCTGTCTGTCCCCTCTATCTGGTGGTGGTGGAGGGCCCATAACCCCACCACTCGATGCCTATCTCCTCCGACTCCCTCCCGTAGCTGTCGCTGTACGCGATGGTCTATGGAAGCTCCTCACCCGTTGATCTGCTGGCACTGCACCATAGTAGAGGTCCCTCTAGTAGGCTATCTCCTCTCCTGCCCATAGGACATAAGCGTATCCTACCCCTGTATCCTCAGCTTCCTATCTCCCTGCCCTCAGTGTTGTCTCAGCCTCTATATAGTGCTGGATAGCCTGATCCCGCTCCCGCTCAGTATCTCTGAGCCTCGTCCTGAGCCAATCCCTCTCCCTCTCCAGCTCCTGGATCTCATCTGCCTGGCCCTGATAGATCTCCCTTAGATCTAGTAGCTCATCCTCCACTGGGTCAGCCCCCTCTGCCTCTACCTGTGGCTCCCCCTTTGCGGGTGCCTGCCCCTATGCCTGTACCTATACCTGTACTGGTGCCTGTATGGGTACCTATCTCTGTCCCTGCCCCTGTGCCTGTACTAGCACCTGTCCCTATACTTGTCTCCATCCCTGCCCCTATGCCTGTACTGGCACCTGTCCCTGTACCTATCCCTGTCTCTGTACCTGTCGAGGGCCCTGTACTGGCAATCCACCGCGACCCCTCACCACCCAAGCTGGTCTCTCCTTTCCTCCCTCCCTCTGAGGTGCAACCCTCCTCTCTCCAACTACTCCCCTCTTCCTCCGTTGGCCCCTGCCCCCATCACCTCCACCATCATCATCATCCCCACCCCCATCTCCATCAAATAGCTCTCCAGGATCTGTCAAGCGGGGGAAGGGATGCTCTGCCCAGTATGTTGTATACTCGGCATCCATGTCGGCATCATCGACCTTTGGCCACATGTCCCAGGGTAGGGGCACCATCTCTGCTAGCTGTGCGACTGCCTGATCATATGACAGCAACGGCCCAAACTGTGCCTGATCTCTAACTGTGCGGTCATACATACCTGAACCCCGTGGCATCCTCTGAATCCGGCCAAACTGTCAGTAAACCCTGTCTACCAGCTGTCTCTCTAGCACATAGGGCATCCGCCCAATCAGGTACCTGCTCCGGAAGGTGTAGGGCAGCTGCATTGCATCATCCTCCCACTCCTCACAGTCCAGATATGGTCTCCATATGACCACATCGATATCGTCCAACACTCGCCGCCAATGCTCTAACCTGCCAATCCGCGGCTGGGATGTGATCATATCATACAAATGTACAAAGCTACGTCCATGACCTCTACCCCTGAAGTGTATCGGTCGGGTAACCGGTAGATGCTCGTAGGCCCATACCTGTAACAGTGTCATTCCATAGCCCAATCCCACTGATCCATGATAAATAAACTGATGAAGCTCATAATACAAATGGGCTAGCACACACGGTCCCCAGGCATATCTGATGTGCTGCGTCACCAATGTCTCCAATGCTCCTCCTCAACCCATAGCCAAACCCTGTGTCGCCCTATCTGGACACAGGAACCCACTAATAGCTCCTCCTATCACTGCCGGTAGCGCTAGTCCTGTGGCTGTCATGGTGTCCCATGCCACGTGTCCTGCCCTCATCTCCGGTCCAGGGTCCTGAAATACTCGTCTCAAGGCCTCCCTGTCTCCATCTCGATCGTATGGGATCAGATCTCCATCGATTGGTATCCGCAGAATCCTGTATACATCCTCCAAGGTGACTGTCATCTCACCCATCGATAAATGGAACGTGCAAGTCTCTGAGTGCCATCTCTCGGCCAGTGCAGTCAGTAAACCCATGTTTGCTCGAAACTCAGGCACATACAGTACATGTCTCAAACCCATCTCCTCGATAGCAGCTCGCTCCTCAGCTGTCAACTTAGGTCGCAACCTCTGAGTCGATGGGAATCTCTCCCGTGACTCCAGCATCGGCAAATACTCCTGCAGTCAAGCAAATCAATCGTGTCAGTCATAGTGACATTCATTATTTATCACAAAATGCTACCTTTTATCTAAATGCATATGGCTATCTATCTTAGTGACACTCATTGTTCATCACAAAGTGTTGCTTCTATCCTAGTAGTACTCCCTGTTCATCACAAAGTACTACGTGTGTGACACTCACTGTTCATCACAAAGTGTTACTCACATTTGCACTCCCTGTTCATCACAAAGTGTTGCTCACACATTTTGGGTACTCCCTATTCATCACAAAGTACTCTATCTTGGTACTCACTGTTCATCACAAAGTGCCTTGATCTATCCTAGTCTTCCCTAGAGGACATGCTTGAGTGTATCCTCTCAGCAGCTTATGTTCATCACAGAACTACCGATTTGACCTAGAAGACAAAAATTTGCATTTTGTTTAACGCAAACGCGCTTGCCTGACACAAACGCACTTAAAGACTGCACAGACACGTTTGGATAACACAGACGCGCCTGTATAACACAGACATGCCTATGCTCTGCATAGACGCGCCTGTGCGACGCAGACGTGTCTTCTTGACACAGATGCCCTTACATTTCACAAACGCGCCTGCATTTGACCTAAACGTGGTTCTAAACATAAACGTGCCTGGCACAAACACAGACACGCCTGGCGGACACAGACGCGCCTGGCACCAACGCAGACGTGCCTAAACATTTTTGGACATTTTTGGGACTCTATTCTAAGCACATTTATTGCCCTACCTACCATGCATTAATGACAACAATAAATGCATCGAAGTATGAGGAGGTTTTGTGGTACTTACTGGCTCTCCTGCCTCTGCTGGCCTCTGGAATTGGCGAACGCAGCCGAATCTGTGAACGAAAGCCATCGCTGCTGACTGCTGCTGCTCTATTTTCGCTCTGCACTCTGTTCTCTTGGATGTGTGGATGACAATGAGGATGTATTTTCCCCCGTGGTCTATCTTATAGCCTACCCTAGCCCTCGCCCTCGTTTCCCGAGTCAGTCTTCTTTATCCCGTGACTTTGTCACTTTATTCGATCAGTCCATTCTATCCCATCTTTCTTATTGAGAGATTGTCTGCGATCTTTTTAGACATTTTCATCCAATCTCTCGAGGGGGCATATCATTCCCATCTTGGGGCAACTCTGTATCAGTTCATCTTATCTTCTTTGAAACAACGCGACAAGCCGCATTGTCTCAAAGAGGGGCAAAATGTAGACACTCAAAATTGTCCAGTCTAATTAAATAAATATTTAATTTATTTAATTATCTAAGCTTAATTCTTCTATTAATTAAATAAATCTTTATTTATTTAATTAATTCATTTATCCTCTTCTAGCCTTATTTCTCATTTAAATAAATACATTTATTTATTTAAATTATCCTTTTCCTAAATTAAATAAATATCTTATTTGTTTAATTGATCCCACTTCTTCTATTAATTAAATAAATCTTTATTTATTTATTTAATTCATTACCTTTTTCTACACATGACACATGTCATTCATCTCTTAATTCCTACACTACCTACCTCTTTCATTATTTTATTATTTCCTCTACCTACCCTCTAATCATAGCCGACCTCCTTTTTACACCTCTCAATCTTATCCCTCCATTTCTTATTGTGTCTTCTATTTAAGGAGATGTTTCCTTCATTATCAAACCCTAATGACCTAATGAGCTAATCAACAATCTTGAGGACTTGGCTACACTACGATCCTACTTACAACCACATTCTGTTCTTTGTTGAGCTCTTGTGCATATAAAAATCTGAGAGCAAATATATCAAGCAAGATCAATGGAGATAGGAAGAATGGAGATCAAAACCCTATTGGACATGTGATGGTATAATCTTTGTGATTTCATTTGATTTGCATTGTCTTAGGTAATCTTCATATTGTATAGTGGATCTTTGTTGTTGTTAGGCTAGGGTTTGGTGGTTGAATTCATTTAGCCTTTCAATTTTGTTATTATTGTTATCCATTTTCACCATATACAGATAGTAGTAAGCTCTTGAAAGATTTGATCAATATGCAACAAGTTAATTCAGACAAAATTGGACTTGGTTTCCAACCTGGTATGTGTTCAGATTATAATGATAAAGAGAAAAACAAAGAAGTCAAAGCTGAAGTGGAGAAAAAGACAGAAGATGAAAGAAAATCTTAGAATCAGAATTATAATGCAAGAAGACCATCAGTTCGACAACCTAATGCACAAAAGTACCCATCTTTTAATGCCTTTTGTTTTAAATACAATAAATTTTGATATAAGTCAGTAAATTGTAGAAGCATTCAGTGTTATAGTTGCAAGAGGTTTGGACATAAAGCAAGTCTTTGTAGAAATCAAGTTATGAATCAAAATTATAATCTGGTTTAAGCAAACAATAAGGTTTACAACTTTCATGGATATTGTTACATTTGCAATAACTGTGGACATAAGTCTAATCAATGTAAACACATATCACATCCGATAAGACCTGAAAGGAAAGCTATCAATTGTTTCAAATGCAAGCAATTCAAACATTATGCTAATCAATACAGAAGTGGAAATGGGGAGAAATATGTTCAAAAGAATGTGATGAAGTATGGTGAATCAAAGAAGAAAGAAAATTTGGTCTACAGAAAGAAGAGTGAGAACAAAGGAAGTGAGCCTAATGTACCAGAATCCAATGCAGGCACCTCTTCCTCAAGTAACTAAGTATAAAGCTTTGGGAAAGGGGGAGTTTGTCTATAAGAAAAATATTCTATCATCCCCATCTAAGTGGATCATGTCATTGATCCAGCATGACAATTATTTAAGTGTTATTTAGTAATCAAAGGAATTTTTGTTGACATCATCGACAAGACAGTTGGCGGCAAAACCCTAAGAAAGTGTTTTTGGCAAGATAAGTATCGACTTTTTGAATTCATTCTTTCATATCAGTTATTTGTGTTTAAGATTATTGTGAGCAGTAGAGGAGTAGCAAAGTAAGTAGTGCAAGGAATCATGGAAGGAAAATTGATCATCAAAGAATCTAGTAGCAAGGAAATTTAGGTTTTGGACAAGGTGCCCTTGGATGAATTTAACCTAGAGAGAATCAAAGATGTTGAAGCTGGTTTGAGTGATGTTGAGTTGTAAAGGGTAAAAAGATTGGAAAGCAAAGGTTTTAATCTTTGAACAAAATTCCCTTGGTTTGATAATGTGGAAGTTATCAGGATGATCCTTAGTCGTGTGCGGGATGACAATATTGTGTTGGATAAACCTTATCCAATCATGAAAGAAGTTATTTTTGTGATCATTGGTTTGTGTGATAGTGGAGAAGTTCCGGTAAATAAGTCAATCTTGAATAGAGAAGTGGAAGCCCTAACCAGTGTAAAGGGGGATTGGTGAGCTTTAATCATTAACACAATCACCAACTCTATGGTGAGGTATGTTTCCTATGGCATCTCTTATAAAAACTATTCAGGAATAGGGAAGGTGTCACCTCAGTAGTTGCAGTATATTTGGCACATATGCTTACAATGGAAAACAAATCATTCAACTTGTGTGAATTATTGAAAGAATTGTTGTTAGATAATATCAAGATGACAAAAGAGAAGAATTATGCTCTCCAATTTGGGTCATTGCTTGTAAGTTTGGCTATGTATTGTTTGGGATCCCTTCCAGCAAAAGATAATGTCATATGGGAGTCCGATGTTCCAATTGCAAAGTAGATATTTGGATATTTGAACAATCTGAATAATAAAAAGGAAGCTTGTGATACCTATTTCAAAGCATTTATGGACATGTGGAGTGTTGGCCTAGTATTTGTATCTGTCATTTCCAATTCTGGAGGCTCCTCCTCCAAAAAGAAGAAAAGGAAATAGATTATTCTTGTTAGTATTTTGAAGCCAAAGAGAAGCAAGGAAGAATATGTTGTTGTGATTGATGTTCTAGAACCCCTTGTAGCTAGAGAAGATTCAATTGTTGCAAAGAAGGAAGCTGGAGAATCGGATGATTAATCTAATTTGTTGAAATTGATTGACAATGTGGATGGAATCAAGAAGATTGGTGTGGTGTGGCTGACTTCAGTCAAGTCAGATAGAATTGAAAGCATTTTGTTGAATGATTTGTTCTAGAACAACATGAGCCTTGAAGATATTAGTAATATGCTTCCAAAATCTCTGAATGAAATTCTAAAGGAGAAGTTATCTGAGTAGTCAATTGAAGAAAAAGGTTTGAATATGCATAATCTATTGAATGAATGTGTTAATGTGCAAAAGATCTTATTAGCATTGTAGTGTCATAAAATTTCTACCCTAGAAATTTATGACTGCATTAGGGTCCTCACACATGCGAACTCGAATCCTCTAGCCTGATCGGAGACCGGAGAGTGCTCGGCTTGTGAAAATTGCTTCTTCCTTGGCCTCTGCATCATTCTTTCTACACTCTACCCTAGAGAAAGGGGTAGGATAGGGATGTGGTGCCCCTATCCCCCCTTGGACAGGGGCGTGGCTCCCCTGCCCCTGCCCTATTTTGGGGCAGGACCTTTCTAGAGCAAGCATTGTGGGTTGTGCAGTGAGCGGGAAATCTCCCCGATGTCGGCCCGTGATGAAATTTAAATCCTTCAAACATGTATTTAAAGGGTATTCCTCCTATCATTTGCATGAGTTCAATAAGTTGGAGAGGTCAAAATTGGATATGTTCAAGTGATCGAGCATTCAAGCATTCTTTTCCAGCATTGAGCATTCTCAAGTCTCCCTTCAAGGCTAGGTGTTGCATTCAATTCAAGGATTCAACCATTGAAGAGGAGATTGTCTTCAACATTCAATTCCACACAAACATTTCTATCAACATTGCTAATACAACCTCCCTTGAGGTGATTTACAATTCAGCCTTTCATTTACATCTACTTGCAAGCACTTTCTTTCATTACTTGGTTAATTCCAAAAGTGGGGTTTGACCTAAAGGCAAACCCCCAATCCCAACACATTTTCCCTCTTTTTTGTGTGTAGGTTGCAGGTGCATAAATGTACTTTTGGATTTGGACTTAATTTGTAGAGGTGGAAAAACCCTTTTCATTTCACAGATTTCTTGGAGGAGGGTGTACATTCCCGCCATGATCCGAACAACTTTTTGTCAAATTTGCAGGGCGACTTCATCTCGACATTTTATTGCTAAATCTAGGTGCACAGCTTCATCCCATATTTAGATCTCAAGTTGTAATCGATTCTTTGTCACTTGTGCACTACATAATTCAATCAATTTCCTTTCTAAATCAAACAAAGGAATACGGGGACCATCATAACATCCTTAATTCATTCAGAATTCAATCTCTCATCTTTGTGTGGAGATTGGATCTAGTGAATTACCCCTTATCTCCCTAATGTAATGGTGAAAAGTTTTTGAAGGATAATCAATAGTGAAACTCTCATCTCTCTTTGAGGGAAAGGGTTAGTTTTCCTCTTGATCTATCACTCATCATTTTCCCACCATTACAAGCATGTATTGAGGAATTGAGGAATTGTATTTGCAGTGCTAGCATAATATATAGGTATTGTATCTCTTGGTCGATAGTTGCAATGAAACACAAAAAAAAAATTGATGTTATTGAAGATGAGTTGACAACCATAGGCAAAGCTTTTGATTTTCTAAATGATAAGGATGATAAGCAGAGGAAAAGAATCATTTCTCTTCAAGATGAACTCTTATTGTTGCAAAGGTAGAGAGAAGACTTTGTGAACATGTTTTGGAAGGTTAAGGAGATTGTTGAGGCCAAATTGAATCATTTTCAATGTTGCTTGGGAACGCAATTGAGTATGAGAAGAACCTATCTTCTTCGGATAGTTTTTCCCATGCATTTAATCTATTAGTAGAGTGCAAAAGCCTTTTAGTTAGCATTAAACTAGCCATACGCTCTTGGGAAGTTCTTCTTCTAGATTTGAAGGAGAAATACAAGTTAATCTTTTCGAAGAAGAGCAGTTGAAGGTTCTTGTGTGGTGTTTGGGTTCTAACATTTTTGCAATTGTATATATTATGTTTTTCTTCCTTTTTTTTTCATTTTTATTCCTTTTTCATCAAAGGCATCCTTTGTCCTTGATGTCAAAAGGGGGACAAAGGAATGTGCTTTCTTGGATTTGAGGAGTTGCATGAGTAAGGGGTAGTTGTATGCAGTTATGTTTTGGATATGTTTTGCCATCAATGACAAAGGGGGAGATTGTTAGACTTGTGTGAATAATATTGATATTGTTGTCATTGATGTCAAACTGGCTATCTGATTTTGACCGTACAATATATGTAGCTCAGATTGGTCCGAATATTAGTCTGGATGTTGCATGTAGTTAGTATGTGTAGTTCTTTTATTATGGATAGATGTTGTTATTATGGATGAACGTTATGATGCAATATGATGGAGGTAATATAATGTGGTAATCTTTGGAAGATCCTTGTTCCATAATTTTGAGTTCTCATGGATCCTAGTATCAGTTATGTGTCCCGGTATTAGTTATTTTGATCATATTAGTAGTATCTCTTCAATTTTCTTGTTGCGGTATTCTTGGTACGCCCGGAGTCTATAGTTTGGAGATATTATGCTTAATTTTGTTATAATGGGTCAATATTCTTGGGTCTGGATGACCCTACCCCACTTCGGTAATCTCAACATATGCATTGGAAAATGAGGTATGTAAAGGGAAGTGTGTAGAGATTTTGTAAAGGCTGACATGAGTGTCTTGCTAATGTGTTGGGCTTGGGAAACACACTACTTTGTATTTGTGCCCTCTAGTATATATATACATATGTATTAGCATAAGGTATATGATGGTATGGTATGAAGGTGTGTATGAGAAAGAGATTGAGGAAGTTCATGACATATGTGAAAGAGAGTTAGCAGTGAAGGTAGTAGTGTGTGAAGTGTGAGTTGCAAACAACAAAGAAAGACAGCGTTGCATAGTGCAATAGTCCTTCACTAGATCTGCTGTAGGAAAATTGCATAGAGATCTCAAACTGGATCAATTGTAAGAGTTTGTAAATTTTAATTTTAACTTAAACTTTAACCTAATCATATGCATTTAGAGATGCAATCCTTTTCAGTTCAACCTTTTCTATTGCAATGAGCATTCTGGTAGTAAGTCGTTCCTTTGCATCTTTACAGTGAGCAGTCTGACAATGAGACGCTTTTGTAATCTAGCAGTGAGCCACCCCTTTTATAAACACTATATAACTAGTTATATTATCCTGAGAGTTAACACTCTATGTTGTTTTTGTTGGCATTTTGATGATGTTGTGATTGTCATTGATGGACACACACTTTTTTTTAGATCACTTTCTTTATGTATGAGTTACGCTCAACTGGTATTTGCTCCAACCGATATTATGTATTATAGTCTTTAGACTATCGGTGTTTTGTAGAAGATGTTTCCTGGTCACAAACTGACTGAAGACCTAAAGCGGTATGAAGACATCAAGCGGTTCGAGGATCTCAAGCGGTATGAAGGAACAAAGCAATAGTTAACATTTTTCCAGTCTTCACTTTTGACAACTGGTAATCGGTAAATTGTATGAACCGGTATTACTCTATGATGAGTTACCAACCGATATTTCTATGATGAGTTATCATCCACTGACACTTTGGCAGTGATTTTGTGTCATGTTACTAAATGTGTCTAGATGAACTGAACCTAGGAACTTGTAATGTAATCCTATTGGACCGACATGAAATCAGACTCCTTTATAAGGACCTCATGTCTAGGGTTTTAGATGATGAGGTTTTGTATGTGCGATCATAGAAGAGAAGATTAGGTCCATGTGAAGAGTAGGAGTGTGGAGATATTGAAGACTGAAGGTAATGCTGAAATGCATTAACAATGAGTTGTCATGGATGTAACCAAGCATACTGTGCTAGTATCTAGATCACTCACTTGTTGATTACTCACATCTTCAACAAGTTTGAAACCCTTAACCGGGTAGGCCTAGCAAAGCCTTTGTAAATCCTCTAACAAGGTGGTTCACAACTGTGAATCTGAAATCCTCTCACAAGGTTTTATTTAACAGGACTTATCTCCTAACAGAGATCTAGATTCCTAACATGATCTATTCTGGTGAAGAACATTGTATGACCTTAACCGGTCTGACCTTAACCGGTCTGGTTTCTATTCTGCAGATAGTTACTCGTGAGTTTCTGCTCATCGTGGTTTTTCCCATTTGGGTTTCCATGTCAAAACTTCTTGTGTTATGGTGATTGTGCTCTTGTGGGTGAATGCTTTGTTTGCTATTTGGTTTGCATTTATCTTAACCGGTTTATTTGCAAATCTATCATACCGGTTATCTGCTAAACTATTTAAGTGTTTGAGTTCAGTGTTTTTGGTATACTAATTCACCCCCCTCTTAGTATTCATCAATTGGTATCAGAGCCAGCCTTTATATAAGTCTAACCACTTGGAAGGAGATATGGGGGAATACACTGTGAGGGAACTTACTCATCATCTCACTCAGACTGAGAAAGCCTATGATGAACTCAAAGTCAAGTATGAAGCCTCTCTAGAAAAAAGAAGAGAGCATGCTGAGAAACTAATGGAGCTTACTGAAAATAGTTCTTCTGATGAAGCAGACATGGATGCCCTAGTTGAAGAAGTTGAAAAACTGAATGAATCCAATGCCACCCTGAGAAGAGAATTGGAAGAAGTGACTATCAGAATGTGTCAAGAGCTTGAGAACCGAAGGAAAGCTGAAGATCTGGTAAAAGACAAAGATCATGATATCTCCAAGATGAAGCGATAAATCAGTGCCCTTACCGCTCATCTCCAAGAGAGTAAAGTGGAAAAAGAAGAAATGAAAGGTGAACTAAACATAGCTATTTCTAAGAATGCAACCTTGAAGGAATCCAATGCTGCTATTTCCAAGGAACTCACTGAGTCAAAGGAAATACTTGCCAAATTCAATCAAAGTACTATTAAACTAAAGCAAAAGCTTGAATCAGCAAAATCGGCAAAGAATACCACTGGACTTGGTTTTTCCGGTTATGAGGAAGGTGAGACCTCTGGAACAAAAGATGTAGCATCAAAGAAGCAACCAACATCAAAGGATAAAGGTAAGCAAAAGTTTAAACCTGCTTGCTTTAATTGTCTCAAGGAAGGACGTACTGCTAATGTGTGTAGAAATAAGGCTTACAATAATTTTCCTTATTTTCTAAACAATAATCCTAGATCCAATAGATTCAATGGAAACTATTATGCATGTAACAAGTTTGGGCATAGAGCATTTTAATGTAGGTTTGTTGTGCACAACACTAGGAGATACCCTCCAAGGACTCAAGGAGTTATCCCGGAACCCACTGTGAACCAGAATCCAAACTGGTAGAATGCCTATGACCATCAGTCAGGTGGTGGTGGCTATCAAGTGGCAACCAGTTGGAGAGAAACTTGTTTGATCTGTCATGGTAGTGGTCACACTATTGCTACATGCAGAAGGAAGAATGGTAGAATGAACAATGGACCATGGAGAACACCTAGAATGATATGCTATCATTGCAACAAACCGGGACACCCTGCCAGAACCTGCAGAATGAGAAAGAACCTATCAGATGATATACCGATCACTCCAGAAGGGAAGATTGATGTTGAAATTGTTCAAGTGGGAATGAATAAAACATGGAAAAAGAAACCTGATGAAGTGTCACAAGATGAACCAGTTTTTGCACCTAGTGTGGAAGTCTCTAAACCGACAAACTAAACTTTAAAAAGGGCTTAGGGGGAGCATATCGGTGAAATATTTGAACCCCCAATTTATATCGGTAAAGACCTTAACTGGTATACATTACCTGTCAATCGGCAAAAGATTGTGAAGCGATAAAAGGAAAAATTAGGGTTTGTACCCTGGCAGTGGAGCATTTATTATGGTAGGTGAAGAACTCATTTAAAAGGAATTTTCAAAGCCATTTTCACTTATCAGTTTTCAAGCAAAGAATTTTTCAAGTGCAGAGCGATAAAGTGCGATTCGACTTGTGATTCAGAGAGAATTCAAATCTTGCAGGAGAATCCAGAGATATTTTCAACCTACCGATGAAGAACTCTAAGTGGTAACCATGCAGCCAAAGTGGTGTGTCGTGAGCTGCATTGGCAAACTCTAAATTTCAAAATTGTGAAGGTATTTCTCGAAATTCCAGTTAATCATGGCTTCTGCATCACACTCTAGCTCTAGTGTACCCATGGACTCAGCTGAATTTATTCAAAGGAAAATGAAATACAATGCCCTGTCCCAAATACCCGTCGGAGTCATTGTTGAAGAATATATTTCAAAGTACATTGACTGTAAATTGGAAGACCTAGGATCCCTAGTGATTCACTCCCAACTAGGTCTTTTCTGTGGGGATGACAAGAAAATCAAACCAGAATACAACATCCTAGAGAGGAAGAAACTACATAATGTTGTTTATTTTCTTGAAGAGTTCACGAAAGATCACATTCACATCATCTTGAGCAGAGTACATGGTGATAAAATGTACCTAGAGCGGACGCATGACATAACACCAAAAGTAATTCATGCAGTCACCAATTTTTACAACATTGGTGAGGTGCCAACCCTTAGGAAAGTCATCAAGATAGAAATAACTAAGCTCACCGGTTCTCTAAGCGACCAAAGGGGAATGACTGTCAATCCCATCAAGGATAACTTGGTTAAGTATGCATGTATGGTGATCGGCTACAGAGTATTTTATGCTAGTTGAATAAACTTTGTCCATGCTGCTGTGGTGAATGTCGCCCAGATAATGATCAAGGAGGACGCCTCATTTGATCTATGCACCTGTTTGCATAAGCAACTTCTATTAAACTTGAAGTCCATCAAATAGGACAGTTCCTTAAGATTTAGATTTGGACAACTTTTGGTAGGTCTATTTTTCTACTTTCAAGGCTATTTCCCGGGAGTCGGTGATATTCAATGGTCTGTTGACCAACCGGTCACCAAAAAAATTAGGGAAAGTCTCCAAGCGGTGGGAATTGGATATTCTGAAGTCTTGAATAAATACTTTGATGAATTCAAGTGGAAGATGAGTCAGAGGATGAGGATATCTGGAGATATTGTTAAGAAATATGAAGAGGACATTTGCTTTACTATAAAAGTAGATGAATGTATAATGGAAGCGGTAGAGCCCAGAAAGGAAAAAGTAGAACCTATGGGATATGAGGTGATGTATGACATGTTGGATGTGTATGCCTCTACTCTGATTGCCTCTCCTTTAGATGCAAATAAAAGGCAAACTGACACCTACTTACAGAGGATAACACCGGTTGAAAATCCTAAAGAGAAAAAGGGCAAGGCAGTACCGACGATATCGACGTCGGTTACCTTAGCAAGTCCTAAAGTGACCAAGCGGTCACTTGCCAAAAAGAAACCTGAAGTTGCTACTGCTAAAGTTTTTGAAAGAAAGCAGAAGACCAAAAGCAACTCACCGGAGTCTGAGGATACAAAACCAGAAGTGCAGCCTAAGAAGACCAGGCAAACAAGGAAGAAAGCAAAAACTATTGGTAATGCACCTGCATCATCTGCACTGGTAAATATTGACATCTCTTCTTATAAGTCGATGACACATTTTTAGAGGACTATTAAGAATATTAAAAGAAAATTGCTTGGTGATTTGAAGGAGTGTTTTGATGATTTTACTGATAGTGAGAAAGAAGAAGTAGAGCAGGAAATCATTAATTATTTATGTGTTTATGACCGGTCGCCATCAAAAATTAGATCTAAGGAACCTGATTCTTTATACAATTCTTTAGATAAAAAATGGCGCATTGCAGAATACTTCCTTGATGCTTCAAGCTCTTAATTGTTTGAAATCATGGACTGGTACAAAAGTCTCTTCTTCATGAGAAGAAGAAGACTCTTTCTACTGGAAGGCAAAGCCTTAGAAGTGGTGAAAGACACACGCTTCCATACTAAAGCCGTTGTGAAAATGCATCAAGTTGCTCAAGCAAATAGAGAAGCTGAACATGAAATGAAAATCAAAAAACCGGATGAGGCATTTGATGGTGAAGGAGAACTAGCTACAGAACAGGTTGACACTATTGATGTGGATGCGTTAGATGGTGAAGATGTCACTCCAGATGCAGAAAAGGAGAAACAGGATAAAGAAAAAGAAGAGAAGCAGAAGCTAGACAAGGAAAAGGCTAACAAAGAGAAAACAAAGAAAGAGGAAGAGAAAAAGAAAGAGGAAACAAGATGAAGAGAAGAGGAAACAAGAAGAAGAGAAGAGGAAACAAGAGGAGAAGAGGAAAGAAGAGGAAGCAAAGAAAGAAGAGGAGAAGCAGAAAGATGAGGAGAAGAAGAAACAAGAAGAGGAGAAGTGGAAAGAAGAAGAAAGAAAGAAGGAGGAAGAGAAGAAAAAGCATGAAGCGAAGCAAAGGGAGAAAGAAGAGGAAAAAAAAAAGAGCGGAAGAGAAGAAGGAAGCAGAAAAGAACAAACAAGTAGAGACTCCAAAGACAACCAGTGGTCAAGACAAACTGGCTGACATCACCAGTCCTATTGACCTCCAATCTGCAAATGAATCGGAGTTGTTGCAAGGCATAAAGCTAGCACAAGAAAGACTAGAAACATTGAGGAGGAAAAAGGAGCAGGATGTCATTCACACTGTGATTAACACCCTTACTAGTTTGATTCCAGGTACCAACCTCCTTGGTACCGATTCCTCTCTAGCCAAACTAAAACTTCTATGTACAGTTGTAAAGGACCAGGTACAATGCTTGGAAGAAGTTGCTGAAGCTAATGCATACAAGAAGCATCAAAAGTCACTAAACACTGCCTTAGTAAAGAAACTGAATGAGCTCCGGTCTCAACTTCAGAAACAACAGAAGGATATAAGAGATGCTATGGATGAGGGGAAACTACTATTGAGCAAAATAAGCCAACCCCATCCATTTTGTGATGATGTGCTTGCACAAAAGGATAAACTGCAATTTGATTTGTAGGCATACATAAGCAACTTTAAGACGTCGTATGATTCTTTCACTACATATGGATAAATTTTTCACTGGTATCAACTTTAGTCTACCAGGATAGAATTGGAGATTAGCAACCGGACAAGAGATTTGCAGGAGCTTCAACTAGTTTTATTACCCAGACTGCAAATTCTTCAGAAGTGCTTTCTCAATCTAGAAGCTTTAACGGTAACTCAAGAGATGAGTACAATTGATGCCATGGAAGAACAAGTATCATAGATGTAGATAGAAAGTGAGGTTGCTACCTCCTTACTTGAGTCATGGTCATTAGCCATGAAGACTTTTATGCAGGATTTTAAATCTATTTTTGATAAGTTTCACTCATTATTGTCATAAACATTTACTCATTTTATTGTTAATGAGAAACAGGGGTTATTCTACATTACTTTGTCATTGTTGGCAAAGGGGGAGTAGTATTTAAAATTTTGGTGAATGTTATGTATACTTTTATGTTACCTTTTTAAGGAAGTAGTATACATTGTCATTTCTGCAAAAGGGATAGTGTATATGCTTATGGGGAGTAATTTTGATTATGGCATATTTTTGTTGTAAAAACACTTTGATGTCAAAATTTTCCTAAGTGTTGCCATCAATGCCAAAGGGGGAGGTTGTTGGCATTTTGATGATGTTGTGATTGTCATTGATGGACACACACTTGTTTTGAGATCACTTTCTTTATGTATGAGTTATGCTCAACCGATATTTGCTCCAACAAGTATTATGTATTATAGTCTTTAGACTATCGGTGTTTTGCAGCAGATGTTTCTCAGTCATAAGCTGACTGAAGACCTAAAGCGGTATGAAGACCTCAAGCGATACGAAGGAACAAAGCGGTAGTTAACATTTTTCTAGTCTTCACTTTTGACAACCGGTAATCAGTAAATTGTATGAACCGGTATTACTCTATGATGAGTTACCAACCGATATTTCTGTGATGAGTTATCATCCACCGACACTTTGGCGGTGATTTTGTGTCGTGTTACCAAATGTGTCTAGATGCACTGAACCTATGAACTTGTAATGTAATCCTATTGGACCGACATGAAATCAGACTCCTTTATAAGGACGTCATGTCTAGGGTTTTAGATGATGAGGTTTTGTATGTGTGATCATAGAAGAGAAGATTAGGTCCGTGTGAAGAGTAGGAGTGTGGAGATATTGAAGACTAAAGTAATGCTGAAATACATTAAAAATGAGTTGTCATGGATCTAACCAAGCATACTATGCTATTATCTAGATAACCCACTTGTTGATTACTCACATCTTCGACAAGTCTGAAACTAATAACCGGGTAGGCCTAGAAAAGCCTTTGTAAATCCTCTAACAAGGTGGTTCACAACTATGAATCTAAAATCCTCTCACAAGGTAGTCTTTAACAGGACTTATCTCCTAACAAAGATCTAGATTCCTAACAGGATCTGTTCTGGTGAAGAACATTGTATGACCTTAACCGGTCTGACCTTAACCCATCTGGTTTCTATTCTGCAGATAGTTACTTCTGAGTTTTTGCTCACCATGGTTTTTCCCATTTGGGTTTCCACTTCAAAACTTCTTGTGTTATGGTAATTGTGCTCTTATGGGTGAATGCTTTGTTTTCTATTTGGTTTGCATTTATCTTAACTGGTTTATTTGCAAATTTGTCATACCAGTTATCTGCTAAACTGTTTAAGTGTTTGAGTTCTATGTTTTTTGGTATACTAATTCATCCCCCCCCCCCCCTCTTAGTATTCATCAGTTTTTCCCATTTGGGTTTTCCACATAAAATCCGGTGTTTGTCTTGTGGTTGTGTTCTTCATGTTTATTCTTTATTTTTTGTTTTATATCTATTAAGTTTGTTTGATGAAGATTGATATCTCTATGGAAGATTAAAGTTTGAGAAAAGTTTTTATATTTGTGGGAATACTGATTCACCCCCCCTCTATCAGTATTCTGATCATTTCAACCTAATCAACAAATTCTAATAAGACTCAATATATAATGTGTAAACCTAATGATAAGCAAGTGGGAAAGAAATTAAAACTAAATACATTAATATAGTTCACATATTAAAAAATTATATTGTTAGAAAGCTTAGAAGATGTGTAAAATTATGGTGATAATTTTACCAAGACTTGATATATAATGTGCAAACCTAATGGTGAGCAAGTTGAGAAACAAAAGTGGTAGAAAAAATCACGTTACAATGAAGCAAATGAAGCATCCAAGATTAAGTACAAGCCAAAAATCATACATGTTTAAAAAATGTACATATTATTTGAATAAAAAATATATGTGCATGTTTTTATGAGAACAAAATGCATACATGTATGCTTATTAATCATAACACATACTTTTTTACTTATTAAGAATAACATGTATGTGCTTTCCCACATAAAGTTATTAAAAAAAAACCTTCCCCTCAACCTTAACCCCTCAACACTAAACCCTCAACCCTATACACTTAACCCTAACACCTATACACTTATCTCTAAACTCTATACCCATAACTTTAAACCCTAGATACTTTATACCTTCAACCATATACAATCAACCCTATACCCTCAACCGTAAACCATATAATCTCAACCCTACAAACCCTATCCCTCAACCCTAAGCCCTAAGATTTGTATGATCAACCCTCATCTCTAAAACCTACATCCCAAGCCTTTAACTCTATCCCTAAACCCTAGGCCCTAGAGGTTATACGCTAAACCCTCAACCTTGTACACTCAACCTTAAACACTAGTGCAGTCACCAGTTAGGAGGGACCTCAAAAGAGATCAATACAGACCGAACACCAAGAGTAAACACAATGAAAACAAGAGGCTTTGATGGAGGCAATGCATAACTGAGTAAATTAGATCATGAAAACTAATTACAGATAACTGGTAACATATGGGTTACAAGATGCGGCTCACTGGCCTGCTACAAACATTCTTAATTATAGAACAGGTCACTCTCGGACCTCCAAGACTAAGATCTATCTACTATGTTCTATCTAATTTCCTTTTGACTAACTTCTAATGCTCAATTACAATGATTTATATGATCCAAGAAGATCTAATTGGCCCAAAAGGGATCAAATGCCAAAGAACAAGACCAAACTTGTAAAACCAATAGGTCGGCCTTCGACAAAGAGATTCCTCCAAAAAATCAAAAGGATGAAGTACAGATCAAAGGGAAGGTTGGCCACATGCCAAAGAACATTGGAATCAATGTACAGGGCTCCACAAGCTACGAAAGGGATCCGGTAGATTCACCAATGCAAATAGGTCCAAATGGTTCCTATGCTAGAAAATTGTCTTGGAATCCGGAATCGATAACTTGCCAGAAAATGACCCAAATGATCCACAGTTTAGCAATAAGGAATATGATCATGTCATCAACAAAAATCCAACTCCACAAGATCTGGTGAGACAATGCAAGAAAATGCATAATGAAATGCTAAAACTGCCAAAACAGAAAAGAAATATTTTTGGTTGATGCAAGATTGCCAAGAACCGGGGATGCTCTTGCATCAAACCCTCAACCCTCAATAATTTCCTTAAAACCTAGGCCCTAGTAGCTATATGCTAAACACTCAACCAACCTATACCCTCAGTCCTAAGCCCTATACCCTATACCCTAAACCCTATAGAGGGTTTGTAGGCCCAAAAGCCTATAGGATAAACCCTCAACTCTATACCCTCAAACCTAAACCCCCAATTCTATAGGTCCTCAACAATGAACCTAATCCCTTAAACCTAGGCCCTAAGGGCTATATTTTAAACACTCAACCCTATACATTTCAACGAAAGCATTTCACTAATTTTAAATTTCATCACCAAATAAATTCTCTAGTCTAAATGACATCATTTAATAGCTTCCATCAGAGCACAAAACATTTGAAACAAGCAGGATTTTAAGGTAGGCATCCCTCATCATCTTCGTAAGATGAAGACCTGAATTGTTTTCTGGATTCTCTTCATATGATAATTCTAAAGGGAATAAAATTCTCACCATATTAATTTTCAAAGAACTAGGTACACGGTCTTTCACATGATCAATTACTTGCCTAAAAATCTTCAATATATTCTCTCAACCATTTACAAAATTAGGTGAAAATTATCATGGTGACTTAGCTGGCCTAGCTAATGTCCAAGAAGTTTTCCTCCTTCCCATACTAGAAGATCTCTAACATCTTACTGATGGACATATCTCAATAGAGTCCTCAATATTTAAAAGGAAACTCTCGTCTTCTTTAAAGATTTAGATATTTTTATTCTAAAGCATATCATTGATGACATCATCATTAAATCCTAGGATGCATCCAAAATTGAACATCAAGCACACAAACTTACAATAAGATGTGGATGTTCTGATAATAGACCATTTGAAGCTACCTCAACAAATTTAGTTGCTAAGGACACCTTTATCTTTTGATTGTGTGGATCAAATTTTTGCATCAATATCATCTTATTATCCTTAATTCCCATTGCACAATAGAGTGTGCAACCACTTTAATTTTCTTTGTTTCACCATCTTTAGTTATTATTGTCAAAGTGTACATAACTGCAAATAGTCTAGCATCTTCATAAGATGATGAATCCAAAAGATCTCTACCAATTTGATGTCTTTTATTGGTTGACAATTTGAAGTATAGATATGGAAGATACCCAACGATAATTATATGCATACATTTTTTGAACAAACTCTTTCCTAATTGTTCATGCAAAGCAATGTATCCTAAAACATACGCCTCCTTTTCCTTTACTTTTTTTGATATTTTTGAGCTCCAAGAGACTCGTACATTGATAACAATGATTCCAATTGTATTTGGGGATCTAAAGGGTTAGGATACCGTGCTAATTCAGTCTTTGTAGAATTTTTTTTAATAACTTATTCAATGAAAGGTTGTCAGGAATAAATAAACTTTTGGCCTTGTTTTTCTAATTTTACTTATATAGTTGAACGAGATTGACTCTAGTGCTTTAGAATATTTCTCCAAAATGAGTATTCTTGATCAGCTACTATATGATGATTTCTTATCTAGTCTAGCCACAAATTGTAGTAGTCCCCACTCCTAGGATGTAGAGTCACACCAAGATTGCTAGAAAAAAAGGGTAGCAATGTTTCTCCATAAAACTTTTCTAGGATTTGTAGCCTACCATAGAAGAGACCATTGTCATCATGAATTACACACTTTTTTGAATCCTTCCACTCAACTGCAATCCCATCACCATGTGGAATCCAAATTTTGAGAGAGTTCGAGTCACTAGGCCACCAACGAAAAAGGTGAAAAATATTTGTAAAGCCTTGTTATGACTTTAACATCTATTTTCATTTTGACTATTTTAGCAACTATTTCAAATCTCTTTCCAAACTCAACAACCACTTGAATATATTAGAGGACATCCTCTTTGGTAATATGTGTTGTCATTGATGTCAACTTGAATTTTGACAGTATGTATTGTCACTAAGGAGATAACTGGAGTATGTGTGGAGGCCAATGATGTGTTTGATGGTGCATGTGTATGTTGAAGATATTGGAGTGTAGTTGTGCCAATGAATCACCTGATGACATCATGCTTATCCAAATCAAATGGCATGAAGTAGATAGTATGTATTGACTTATCTATATGTTGTGGTTGTCTTGGATAAAGGTTACTTGCTTTGGGGGTCAGTTCTATGATTTTTGGCTTTAGTGATATGTTTGGTTGCCTAAGAAAATTTGTGTAAGTACAAAACATTCTAGTTCCTTGTGACTGTATCATGGTATTTTACTTTGCATTATTTTTCCCTACATAAATTTTATGTGCAGCTTTAGAATCAAGCTCTGAAGTTTGACAAGTATCATTCCACCAATTTTTAGGTTGCAATTATTTGTACAAAGAAATTTATAAGTGTTGGATCTAGTTCACAGTTTTTCAGTATAAGTTGTCTCAGTTCGGTCACTAGAATGCTCTGCATTCTACTTCAATGATTGGTATGGCCTTACAATTTTTGGAAGTGGTTGAAGAAATTGTTTTGGATAACTGACAAAAGTTTCAAAGTTTTTGTTGCTTCGGTGACGTTATTCCTCATAATGGCTTCATGTAGTTGGTCTAGTTTGCACAATACTTACTAGTTTGGTGATGTTGCTCCTTTACACTAATATATAATGATTGATATCTTTAGGAGATGTTGTGAGAATATTTGAGATGATCTTCAATATCTTTTTATTGGTTTGCATGTTGTTTTGAGTGTCTCCTTGATGATAAAGAGGTTAACTATGAATAGTATTGATAGTGGTATTGATAATTGGTCGACATGATGTGTTCCTTCATTTGCGGATGGTCCAAACCTTTTTCATTGATGTTGAAATATGTGTTATGATATGATCAGGGTTCAGTTATGTTCTTGGTTGATCCACAACCAAATTTTGTGGTTCATGTACATGTTTGTGGCCAACCTACTTTGGGTCACATGTTACATTTGATAGATCCTATTGAGCCAACCTGTTGGATATTTTGGATGGTCTAGAGGATATATAAGTAAGAACACCTAATTTATGGAAGTGTGGGTATTGATGTGAAGAATTTCTATGTGTGAAATATATCAATAATATCATAAATGATTATGAAGTATGTTGAATTTGTATGACAAAATAGTTCGGGCTACAAAGAGGACTACACTATAGGAATTTGTCAACTGCTTCTTTTTTATTAGTTCATATTGTGCATAATATTGCAATCTCATTGTACCTTTCTCTAGAGAAGTGATCTTCATATTACAAGAATTGTATCTTACCCTAGGGAAGGGCACTCTAGTATGCAAGCCCATTTAGGGAGTAATGAGCTTTCTTAGTAGTGATTCTAAAACAAACATTCTAAATATATGTTTCATTTATTGTGAGTTAATATTCACTGTGGTTTTTCCATCCTTTGGTTTTGCATGTAAAAATACTAGTGTTTCTGTGTTGTGGATATTTTGCTTCATTTCTATTTTGTTAATCTAAATTAATAGTTCTAAAAGTTAGTAAATGGATAAAAATTGATGTAATTTGATTCACCCCCCTCTCAGCATTTGAGTGTGTTCAACATTCACAAATTCATTCATTTTCCTCTTGTAGAAACTACATTTTATAAAAAAAAGGTCATTTAACTTTGAATCAATCAAGGAACCTCTCTACCTCTCCTTCCCTCCTTACCCTCATCTCTATGCCTACCTTGCTTCCTCTCTCTTCTTCTATCTCCCTCTTCTTATTTCTCTCCCCTATTTCTCCATTCTCTTGGTTTATACCTCTCCCTCTCACCTCCTCTCTCCCTCTCTAGTGTTGGCATTATACACTCAGATGAGAAAGGTGGATGTTGTCATTGATGGCAACAAGGTTCCATAGGTTCAACTGGCCATAGACTTCACCTATCGGCATCGACAGATACAACAAGGCTTATTCACATCGGCATCCAGTTTATACCGATAGAAGATTATACTGGCATTCCAGGCCAACTTGACAATAAGTATTGTATATGCAAAATAAATTGTAATGTAAATTACAATTGTATGGCCGACACATTGTATTGTAAAGACTCATATATTTATGAGTTCTTATAGGTCATTTGAATAGAAAGGAAGTGGTAATATGAGATAAGATAGGATATGATAGCAAATAGTTGTATATGCATTTTGATATGTTTATTTTGGAGTAAATAAGAAGCAGAGCAGAGCAAATACTATTCTATATAATCAGAATCATTTGACAGCATACCAGCTAAGGTTTTTGGCAGAGGCAAAACCGATATCAGATAGAGCATAACAACAAACTCATCGAACATTTTGATGCAAGTTGTAAGAGTTCATTTTTATGTTTTCATCAATGTGATTTTGTAGTCAGTGAGACTCCACTTTTTTTGTTGAGCAGTGAGCTCTAGGCAGTTGGCCTTCCTGCATGTGCAGGCCCCTTTTGTACTAAGTAATATTTATTCATATGGCCAGTGAGTAAATATTGTTGGTCACAAATCCCATCGAGGTTTTTCCCTTACCGGGTTTCCTCGCCAAAGTATTTGTGTTATGGTGTGCATTGACGTTGATTCCTTTTTTTTCTCTTTACTGCATTATTATTTGCTTACCGACATATTAATCTCAGTCACAGAATCGTAAATAAGTTTAAATCTTTCATTTATCGGTCAGACACTGATTCACCCCCCCTCTCAGTGTCTTTTGGATTAATAAATTATCTAACATATAGGTCTCTCAATCCCTCCCTCTTTACCTCTCTACCTCTCCATCCTTATCTTATTACCCAACTCTCTCTCCCTATATCTCTCTCACCTTATCTCTCCCCCTCTAGGTCTCTCACCTCTATATCTCCCCCCTCTCTAGTTCTTTCCCCCTCCCTTACCTTTTTCCTTGTCTTCATACCCATCTCTCTCTCCCTATATCTCTCTCACCTTATCTCCCCCCCTCTAGGTCTCTCACCTCTATATCTCCCCCCTCTCACCTCTGTCCTTGCCTTCATACCCATATCTCTTGTGAACTTCTCACTCTCATTTTCCCTCTCTTCTCTTTCTCACCTCTCCCTCCCCTCTCTAGGTCTTTCCCTCCCTTCCTCAGGATCTCTCCCCTCCCTCATTACCCCCCCCCCTCTCTCTCTCTGTGATAATTTTAAGACCCCCCCTCGAGAATAGTACCAAAATATCGGCAAATTTTTTGGTACCCCTAGAAATCAAATATAATGATTATTGGTGAATTTTTCCATACCCGTTGAATCAAATATAATTATTATTGGCAAATTGTTGGCAATCACCCAAAATTAGGGGAAAATTGTTGGCGAAGCATTTTTTCCCATGTGTTAAAGAAATGTATTAGGGATGGCGATTTTGCCTTGTAATGAAATAAATATACTGGTGAATTTAGACATGTTTTAATGCGAAAGGTTGTTTTTACTGGCAAATTCATACATGTTTTAATGCAAAATGTTGTTTTTACTAGCGATTTACACTACCGCACAAAACCAATGCATGTCATTTAGTGGCAATATTTTTTTTATTTGCAAATGAGTATTTTATTATTAATATCAATAAAGTTTACATAATTATCATAGTTTTGACCAAAATTGGGGCCTCCAAAAATTCCCATGCTCCTATACCACAAAACCACCTATACACAACATGCAAAGCTGAGCCTTTCTCTGCAATAGAACTAGACCCCATCCCACTAATCAATTTCCCCATTACATGCACCAATCCTAAATATAGAGGTCTACATGAAAAAACGCAGAGCAAAACCTCGCATACCCAAGACAAAAGGGGAGACCAAGAAGTTACATCATCATGGTCGACCACCTTTGCCAAAAAGTCACCACCACGTGACACGCCTCACCTAGAAATGCCACGGTTGCCCTTAATCCGCCACTCCACCGTTCTTTGCAGCCAAAAGAAAAAATATCACATTACATTATTTTACATTATACCACCTTTCTACTTCCCTTTGGATGGCCTCATCCACGTTTAGCCTTTTTTTTTTGCAGAGGTAATCCTCGATGGCACTGAGGCCTTCACTCATAGCTGCCCTACACACTTCCGGATTTTCATGCACACTCCAAAGAATAAAAGGATGAATAGAGCCACAGGGGTCCACTTGGCCTTCACCAATTTGGAACCAATCCTCATCATGAGCCAACAAACCCATCCCCATTCGCGCCCTGACCAGGATATCTTCCAAGCCACCTCTCCATTCTTCATGAACACAAGAAGTGATAACCCACCTCACCTCTAACATCGATCCTAATTCTAGACACCATACTAAGAAGAGTGATGAAATTTCCATATTTAATTTGTAATGAGCCTCCATCGCAAGATAGTCATGACCTAGGACGATTGAAACATTGTAGATGAAGTCATCATCCTTAAGACAAAAAATGTTTTTCATTCTGTCATGACTGACCTCCCCCCAAAACGGATCCATTTGTACAGAATTGCAAAGGGAGAAGTTGAGCAACATTTTTCTTACAACAACAATCACCACTGTAACTGTCTATTTTTACTTGATTTGGCAATTGAAATCCAAAAGGTTTTATAGCCAACAAGATAACAACAATTAAGTTAGCACACGAGTAATCTAAAGCCAAATATTTTTTATTTATTAAATTATGACATCTGAGTAAGTGGTAATAATTTCAAAACCTTAAGCCAATTGGAAATGATGTTACATAGATCACATTTCAATCAAATTAGTTGATGTGACTATAGTGTTATTTGATATGCCTATTTTATTCTTTTCTATGTGACATGTTCCCAATTCGTGCTTTCGCAATATTACAGTTTTGCCAACTGATTATTTGATTTGACTAATGCAGATACAGATAAGCAATATTAGCTAATGCATTAATATTGTTATAATGATGTTTTATACCCTTAGGCTCCTAGCCGCGAGTGATCTCCCCTATGCATGTAACTTAACCCTTGGATTTTGCAGGTGAGCGAAGTGGCTTTTAATTTTTTGGTACGAATGTCCGAAGAAACTATATTCATTCTCAAAATCACTCAAATCGAGATACGTGTTAGTGTTATTTTTTTATTGCTTAATGCATGAATATTGTCATACTTATCTTTTATACCAAGCAGTTCATGGATTCACAAAATAAGCTAATGCATTAAAATTGTTAATATTAAGATTATGTTGGTACTCAAATCAACAGGTTCCTATACTCTAGAGAAATAGCCACTGACTCATGGTTAAGCAATAGGACTGGATCTAGCCAATGAACAAAGTGTAGTGCCCTAACTACAAGTGTACTCAAATCAACTTTCTATAACTTTCTATTCTCACTAAAAAGTGAAACCCAAAGACTAACTTTGTGTATGCCTTTTCCCTATAGGATAATTTTTGCTTAGAATTCCTTTATACTGTTATCCCGGGACCACTTGGAATGCTTTGCTAACCACTATGGGGCAAATTCTCCTTGTGTTTTGCTTTATATTTTTACCCCAGGCCCTGCTTCCCTTTCCTCTTGAACCCTCCAGGATAACATTTCCCTATGTCTTTTCTTATCCCGGAGCACATTCTGTGATCTTAAAAAAATGATCGAGGCAAGGAAAGTGCTCTCTATCTCTTTGTAAAATCATCCCGGGACCTTTTGGAGCTGGCTAGAAGCTTCCCCAGGGTAATTTTGATTCACTGACTTGATTCTTTGGAGGTTTCTCTGAGATAACTTTTATCCCTTCATGATCATTTGTTGAGATTCACTGACTTGATTCTTTGGAGGTTTCCTCGGTATATTAATATGATTATAAATGTTTGTTTGTAGATACATGCATACATATATAATATATAATTGCATGTATATACAGATATGTGTTCTTATATGTGTGTGTGTGTGTGTGTGTTTTGCAGCAAGGGAAAACTAGGGTGGAGATAAATAGTTAGTTTAAGCATAAATAAACATGAAACACTTAAATAAACTTAATAAAACACCATTATACCTTCATAGTCCTCACTTGTTCCTCGGATTAAGCATGATGAGGTTGGAATAGCGTCTTTCTCCAACCTGATTGGATTTTCTCTTTGGTTAGATGTGATTGGCTCTCCAAATGTGCACAAGATGATTGATGGGTGGATGAAATGGATGGATAAATGGCTAAGTGATAGATGAGTATGGATTTGGCTATAGTTTGGGTGGTTTGGATGATTGTCTAAACTCAAAATGGGTAGCATGAACTTACTTGATTTGGAGATGTAAAATGAAGGAGTAGAGTCTCCAATTTATAGAAGAAGGAGAGAGGAAATGGAGGGCTCAGATTGATCCAAGATGGAGGGCCAGGATTGCATGTGAGCCCACAAATGGATCAAGAGAAAACTAGGGCATGCCAAATATACATATATACTAAGGCATGCCAATGGAGGAATAATATTGATCCAAGATGGACAGTCAGGATTGCATGTGAGCCCACACGTGGATCAAGAGAAAACTAGGGAAAACTAGGGCGTGCCAAAATGAAGGGAAAACTAGGGTGAAGATAAATGGTTAGTTTAAGCATAAATAAACACGAAACACTCAAATGAACTTAATAAAACACCATTATACCTTCATAGTCCTTACTTGTTCCTTGGATTGAGCATAATGAGGTTGGAATAACGCCTTTCTCCAACCTGATTGGATTTTCTCTTTGGTTAGATGTGATTAGTTCTCCAAATGTGCACAAGATGATTGATGGGAGGATGAAATGGATGGATAAATGGCTAAGTGATAGATGAGTATGAATTTGGCTATAGTTTGGGTGCTTTGGATGATTGTCTAAACTCAAATGGGTAGCATGAACTTACTTGATTTGGAGATGGAAAATGAAGGAGTGGAGTCTCCAATTTATAGAAGAAAGGTGAGAGGAAATGGAGGGCTAACATTGATCCAAGATGGAGGGCCATTATTGCATGTGAGCCCACACATGGATCAAGAGAAGTTGACAAGACAAGTGTGGAGTCCAAGAGATATGCCATAAAGGCATTTCTTGTCTCCACACTCCTCAAGGTTCATTGGTAATGCTTCCCAATGCACCTAGGGAAGACAAGGAATAAAAATATTACTTGGATGATGAGAAGGAGGGTCAGGATTGCATGTGAACCCACACATGGATCAAGAGAAGTTTACAAGACAAGTGTAGAGTCCAAGAGATATTACATAAAGGCATTTCTTTTCTCCACAATCCCCAAGGTTCATTGGGAAGGCTTCCCAAGATAAGTGTGCAATCCAAGAGATATTCCATAAAGGCATTTCTTGTCTCCAACCTGATTGGATTTTCTCTTTGGTGAGATGTGATTGGCTCTCCAAATGTGCACAAGATGATTGATGGGAGGATGAAATGGATGGATAAATGGCTAAGTGATAGATGAGTATGGATTTGGCTATAGTTTGGGTGCTTTGGATGATTGTCTAAACTCAAATGGGCAGCATGAACTTACTTGATTTGGAGATGGAAAATGAAGGAGTGGAGTCTCCAATTTATAGAAGAAGGAGAGAGGAAATGGAGGACTAAGATTGATCCAAGATGGAGGGCCAAGATTGCATGTGAGCCCACACATGGATCAAGAGAAGTTGACAAGATAAGTGTGGAATCCAAGAGATATGCCATAAAGGCATTTCTTGTCTCCACACTCCTCAAGGTTCATTGGGAAGGCTTCCCAATGCACCCAGGGAAGACAAAAGCAATAAAAACATTCCTTGGATGATGAGAAGGAGGGCGAGGATTGCATGTGAACCTACACATGGATCAAGAGAATTTGACAAGACAAGTGTGGAGTCCAAGAGATATGCCATAAAGGCATTTCTTGTCTCCAACATGACTGGATTTGCTCTTTGGTTAGATGTGATTGGCTCTATAAATATGCACAAGATGATTGATGGGAGGATGAAATGGATGGATAAATGACTACGTGGCTAAGTGATAGATGAGTATGGATTTGACTATAGTTTGAGTGATTTGGATGATTTATAAACTCAAATGGGCAACATGAACCTACTTGATTTAGATATGAAAAATGAAGGAGTGGAGTCTCCAATTTATAGAAGGAGAGAGGAAATGGAGGGCTAAGATTGATCCAAGATGGAGGGTCGAGATTGCATGTGAGCCCATAGATGGATAAAGAGAAGTTGACAAGACAAGTGTGGAGTCCAAGAGATATGCCATAAAGGAATTTCTTATCTCCACACTCCTCAAGGTTCATTGGGAAGGCTTCCCAATGCACCTAGCGAAGACAAAAGGAATAAAAATATTCCTTGGATGATGAGAAGGAGGAATTAAAAATTCTCCAAAAAGGGAGCATGGGGATTGGAGGAATTAAAAATTCCTTGGATGAAGGGATACCTAGAGGAATGTGAGATTTTTGAAAATCTCACATTCACCTAGGAAAAAAGCATTTAAGGAAGGTAGTTGGATGAGGGGATGAGGAGTTGACTTTGTGGCTTATCGTGAGGATTAGCCACTAGCAACTCATTAGAAGAGAGGTTAGAAGAATGATTAGGTGGGATTAGGGAAAGTGAGATTTGTAGGAGGATTTGACTAGGAGAGAGAATGAGTGGAGGCAATTAAAAAATTACGAAATAATGGTAAGTGGGATTAGGAGGGTTTCTAGAAGAATTAATTAGGCTAATGCTAGATTTGATAGAGGACTATGAGAAAATGATGAGAACATGATAGAGGGAGATGAGAGGAGAAATTGGCATGATGATAGAAGAATGGAAGACCCCGTTTTGAAAAGGAAAGATGTTCCAATTTGTAGATTGGAGGAGGCCAATGGAGGGCCAAGATTGATTTGCTTATGAAGGGCTAAGATTGATTCACGATAGTGAACATGGATCAAGGATGCATTGGATAAATAAAAAGGAATATAAAATTGATTGGAAAAAGGGAAGGAAAGAAATTTGAATTTCAAAGTGATGATGCATAGGGGGATTCAAATAAATTTGAATTTCTTTGAGAGGTTCAAGATTGATGTGACATGAGTGGGGGAATTTTAAAATTGGAGAATAATGATAAGTGGGATTATGAGAGATTCTAGAAGAATTAATTAGGCTAAATGGGGATTAGGAAAAGTGATTTGTAGGGATTACTATAGTAAGGTTAATTAAAATTAATTAAATAGGTGAGATTTAGAAGACTTAATGGTTGAGGAACTTTAGAAGAATGGGGAAATAACTAATTTATTAATAAATTAATTATTGGACTATAGTGATAAGATTGATTAAATTAGATTTAATTAACACTGAGAAGAATAAGGATAACACAATTAAATCAATTAATTATGTTGACAGGCTTAAATTAATTAAATATTGATTTAATTAATTTTAGGTGTCTAAATATAGTTCTGAATCATGATGAGCAACCTTAAGACAAAGCAATTAGAGCAGTCCTCAGTGAGCTGAAAAGAAAGAGATTCATGGAGTCTAAAAGTGAAAAACCATTCAAACTTTCAAAAAAGGGTAGGTCATTAGTCCCTATTTGACTCATTGAACAAACTTTTAAAGAAGCCCTTGTCACTATCAAGATAGGAAAGGAAATAGCTTGAGGAAGGCTTTTATAGTTATAAGAATCCTTGATAGAGGCTTCAAGATGTTTTTGTATGAATTTGTTCCTTTATATATTCCCAATGCTTGGATAGACCAAATAGAATAGATAACACAACTAGAAAAATAAAGTCATGTCTTGAATGGAGCAACCAAAGGCTAGGCCTAATCTGGTAACACACAAGTTGAGAACACTATCAAGATAGAAAGAATGTAGCCTTAGGCAGTGATGATAAAGCTGAATGTTGGACCCATAGTAACCAATGAAAGCCCTAAAGAGAATACAAAATCATAGAAAGTGAAAAGAGAAGGCATGAATGGTCAACATATAAATGCATGACAGTCCTAAGAGAAATAGTGGCAGAAAAATTACGATGATTTTTTTCACTATCAAAAGAGTAGCAAATCAATAGAGGAACATTCAGTGTAATGAAGATAAGAGTTATCAAAGCATGCGTGAGAAATTTGGCCATCACCCAATAATTCAAGACTCAGTGTGATAGAATCGAAGAGATTTTACTCATGCATCAGTTGATGCCTAAAAAGAGGAGTTATTGAAGTAACTACAACAGTTCAAGTGCAGATTAAGATTCCACATGAGTAAAACATCAATTGAGGGAGACTTTGTAGCAGTTCACAACCAATTTAGGGCACTTTTTACCATGTTTTAGTCATGCAAATTGGATATAAAATCAAGGTTGAAGACCAAGCTAGACCTTCAGTTTGAGCCGAGTTCACAGAGGAACAAGCAGTTCATCTTCTAGCTCATCTCTCAGCTATTGAAAGACTTATTTTTCTATAAGTCTCACTCTTTTCTCCATTCTCATCTATTTATTTATTCCTTTCAACATGAATTTTAGACTAATTTTGTCTCTTTCATGCTTAATGGCAAACCTGTAACTCATTTTCCAAGTTTGTAACAATAGATTCCTTTTATTTTCAATAAAGAGTAGTAGTGTTTTCCTTCTCAATATCTCGTCTCACTCTATGGATGAATAATATGATCTTTTCTTGTGATTTGTATCCAAATCCTTTAAATTATATCTTGTTCAAACATAAATTATGCAATAACAACATATTTGGTTTAGGTCATAGGCTATGTGTGGTTGTTTTCTCAATGATTTTAAAGTTGTGAAACCTTGTTTCCTTCAAGTAAAACATTGGAAAACTAGTTCCTTCCTATGAATTAATTATGCACTGCATTGTTCAAATTTGAGTTTTGAATGAATTCAAGTTCTTACTTGAATCTTATTATGAGTTAATCAAGTTGCAATCTCAGTTAGTTTTTGGTGCATCAACTCCTCTTGGGATAGTTTTCAGTTTCAAGAAATCCTTCTATCATTTTTCACAGGCAATCAATAGTTTTAGGAGGTATTCATTAGGAGAACTAGCTCACTCTAGAGATTTATATTCATGATAGGCAACCCACAGACTTGAAGATCTTTCCATGTTTCATGGGATTGTTGAGCTCCCAGCTTAACAACATGGTACAATTCTTCATGACAACAATTTTTGGCATGCCCGATGGGACCCTTTGGACTATTTTAGTCCTAAGATTTTCCAACTAATTCTGATTTTTGGTGTGAAAATTAGTATTTCTAGCCTTTGGAGGCAAGATCCAAATACACCTGGCAACTTCAAGCTTAAATCTAATGGTTTTTATCATTTTAAGTGTTGGCATGTTCCAAAACAAATCTATTAATTTTGATATCTATCTCTTTGAATGAATAAACATCTAAAATTTTCATGGAAATACATATTATTACCCTTAATATCATGGAAATGATGTCCATGAGGCTCTTACATCCTCTTATCAGCCATACCCAAGTAACCACAAAGTTGGTTTTAGTCCAAATAACTCTATCATAGTAGCAAACTAGCATGTTTATCCTATTTTCCACCCACCCAACCCTACTCGATCTTCTTGGTAGCCTAACCAAGCTTATAGTCAATCCCAATAAGACTATCTTGTCCCAGATCAACATAATCACATTCCCAACCAATTGCAAATGGATGATTTTGGGATTAGTGACATCAAAAATATATTGCAAACTATACTGAGTGGATGGATGAGATCAACAAGAGTTTAAATCAACAACAAGATGAGTGGGCTTATCAAGCCTATCTTCATGAACAGGAGGAGTTGGATTTTCAATTTCAACTTCATAGGCAAGAATTGGAGGCACAAGGTAGGTAGTTTGTGAATCTTTTTGCAAGAAAGTTAATTGCACAAAAAGAGATATATGAAGAGAAGCTTGCAAGTTTAGAGGCACAATCAATTTCTCCTCCTTCATTACAAGAATATGTACATCAGCAAGAAGTTCATCCACCTATTACCTTTAAAAACCCATTATTTGGTAAAGATATACTTATATTCAACACCATGTCCTTCATGCAAAATGAGCTCATACATGAGGAAGTTCAGCCTACAATCCCTCAAAAGGAGCGTCTTGAAGAACCTATTTGCCTTCCAACAACCCAAGAAGCTCCACAAATTGATCTATTGGATCCTATTGTATCCCAAGAGAGCTATTATAGTGAGCATAACAAGATGGAACAACAGGTTATGGAGAAATAAAATTGTCATCACCATGAAGTTTTATTTGATTTGTTTGATGGACTTCCACTTTTTTTTGAAGAGGAAGTTGTACTATGTTCAATGCCGACAAATCAATTGGGACAACAAGATGAAAAGAAAAATGAAGGTAATCATGGTGAAGTTTTCATTTTCTTAACAGATGAACTTCCTCATTTCAATGAAACTCAGATTACAACCATACTAGCTTCAAGACAATAAGAAGAGGCTCAACATGTTGATTTTTTGACTACTCAAGATAGTTGCAACAAGGTAAAATATAGTCATCTATCACAATAAAGAAAAGAGAATGATGAAGAGGACTCATTTTGGGATTATCTGGAGGTATTTGTTTCAAGTTTAGACACCAAACATCCATCTTTTGAAGATGAAAATCAAGGCTAGCAGGTTGTAAAGGTAGAAAAGGGTGTTGGAGTTCAAGTTTCAACTAATTTATTTGCAGAGCTTCCCTTATTTGTTAATGATGAGGTTGAATGCATAAATGTGCTAACATCATTATCTAGTTATGAGAAGCAGGAAGATTATAACTATCTGGATAAAGTGCATAGATCCAAGAAGAACAAATGAAGGCAGTTATGTTTTACACAGTCAAAAGGTTGATTTGCAACAAGATGGTGATCACACTAAACAAGGTGAAAAACAAGGACTAGCCTTTGAAGGTATGAGTTTTGAAAGCAACCATAAGGTGGAGGTAGAACATATTGTGTATGAAGAAGTTGATCATAATATAGATAGATATATATTCTCAAATATCATAGATGTTTTTTATTTTAAACTTGATGAAAAGTTGGTGCCTTTAAGAGCAAGAGTTTGTGATCAACATAATTAGATTATGGTTGAAGAGACAGTTTAGCAAGAAGAAACCAACATACAAAATCTAAAGTTGAGCATCCCAAGAGGATTCCCAATCAGACATCTTTCCAGAATAGAAGCCAAGCATGAAGAAACAACTCAAGAAGAACAAGTTGTAGCCCAAGCGAAACAAGCTCCACTCACCTATCCACTCCAAGAGATTTTCATGCACAATCAGCTCAATGAGGTAGGTGGCTTTGTTTTCATCCTTAAAAAAGTATTGCAGTAATTGGTATGGTAAATCTTCACTCTTCATATTTTCTTATTGGCCCATAAGTATACATAATACATCCCAAATTAGGAAGAAAGGGATATTATTTCCAAAAATCAGTGAATGGTTTTTTTTAACAAGTTTCATTCTTGGTTAGGGCACGGTAGGGTAGGTTTCCATTCAGTCTTTCCCTTCCTCTAAGTGTTGATGCACATGTTTCAGTTTGGTTTTCAGCTTTGTAGTTTAGTTGTAGTTGTTCAATTCTTCTAATAGTTGGGTTACCGTTCAATATGAGTTGGTTCATGGTTTCCCAAGACTCTATGCCGAATGGATGCTTAAAGGCTATTGGTTCTTCATTGTTTAGCAAGCAAACATCCCCGAGAAGCTACCAGAATGTTACTTATTTTTGTCTCAAAGCTAAAATAGGGCCCTATACAAGGTTTGTAGGTACTTCTAGGGATAAAGTTCAAAAGATAAATAAGAAAGGGAAATTATATCAAATGCCTTTAAACTCTATGTTTATTTGGTTTGAAGAAGTTTGAGCTTTTGTATTATTTAAATTTTGATAATCTCCCCAAAAGACTTTAGTGTTTTCTAATAAGAGCTTTCAAAAGACACTTTCCACATGGAAAAAGACTAAGAAAGTCATTTTATCTTTGGGAGGGAATTACATGTAAAAAAATTCAACGTAGTTCCTTCTTCATCAAATAGTGACATGTGGTAAGAGAGGAAATAACTCGAGTTAGAAAAGAAAGGTCTCAATTTTGTTTCAAGGAACCCTAGCTTGCATGATGAGCTCAAGATTTGCATATCTGTTTATGGATGCTACAAGTGTTTGAGACCTCTAGAAGAAGCTTAATAAGCATAACTCAAGGCTTTCTTCAATGTTATCTCCAAGTCATCAGTTGGAAGACCCAACATTCAAAGTATTTGTAGCTTTCGAAGAGTGGGAATTTTTTTTTTAGAAGTTTCAACATGAAGTGCTCTTTCATAATGGAAAAGAATGTGTGAAAAGATTCAAGAGAACAATGAGTTCATCATGTAGGACTAGTTCATGAGAAAAAGACAACAAGTTACACACAATAGAAGTAGATCTCAAGTAAAACATACATTGAAAGGTAGGGTTGCATGCTTGAAATATAACCTTCTTTGTCAAAGTTATTTGGTTTTCATTATCATTTGTAATTTGTCCTTAGAAAGATAACATCAATCACTTATATGGGCTCTTGCTCACCATTGAAAGATTCTAAGTTTTCTTTAGAGTCTTGAGTTTGGTAGAAAAAAAAAAAGGAAACTACAATCATGAGAACCATGATTGCAGCATCTCATAGCACCAAAGAGATCACAAAATAGAGTAAAAATCAATGTTAATATGTAGTAGTTATGCAAGCAAAATCAAATAATAATGAGTGACTACAATGACAATGTTTTAAGAGGGAAAGTGATAGTGTTAAAGGTCTACAAAGCTCATATCACAAAAGAAAAGGGCCTTCATAGTGAATAACTTTTAATGTCCAAAGAGTGCAAATGAGTTCACAAGAGACAGTCATATTGTTTGTCTTGTAGACATCAAAGACCAAGAGTTTTGAGTAGTGATTGACCTTGCGAACCTGAGAAAAGTTGTGATAGCATCAAAGTCACCTCACAGACTTCAAAGGATTATGACAATCTCAGACCAGAATAGTCCTAATAGAGATGAAGGAACATTGAAAGACAATATTTTTTTTAAGGTTTCAGATCAAAGAATCAACGTAAAAGGAAGACTTAGAGCAGCCCATAAATTGGGGTCAAGAGTGGTGAATAATGAAATCACAAAAGATGTACATATGAAGAGCGATCAATATTAATGTTGAAGAAAAGATAGTTGATTGGACTTAGAATAAAAAGAAAACTGTTAAATTTATTTAAATTCTATGATCAAGAGGCTAGAACAGATGAAAATATAGTCTGAAATTTACTTCGAACTGCAGTAGTGTGAATGGAATGGAAGCACAACACTTATCAATTTCGGTATTGTCCTCCTCCCATTGTTTGTATGTTATATATATGAATGAGAGAGTACGTAGAGAAGAGATATGTCTTCCCATGTGGGAAGACACATCTCTTCCTACGTACCACTCATCATATCACTGCATGCTAACAAACATATTATTGCTTGATTAATCATGATTTACGATAAATCGTTTATCCCAACCCAATAACAAGAAGGGGTGTGATCGGTGGCAACCACCCTCATTCGATTTTTGTTCATTGTTTATTGTTAACGTGAATATGTTAACATGTAATTAATTCATGCATTAGAAATAGTATGAATGACGTTACAAGAATTAACACTCCCTCTTAGCTAGGGAGGACATATTTCATGTTAGAGGAAAACAACACAATTCATTCATTGATTGTGAAGAGAAGAGATATCACACCATAGTGATATTCAAAGATATGGTTCAACAATGAATATCAAGTCTCATGATACTCACCATAACTCATAGTTATCAAGTAAGGTATGTGCACTGGCATCAAGTCACATGATGCTTACCATACTGATAATGATTCATGGCATGTCCACGAATATTATGTCCATAATATTCACCATGAAGATCTCTATCATAATTATGGTTTATTTAATGATATCAACCAACTGATATCTACCATAATGTCTCATAGATATATAATATCATGACATGTCCACAAATATCAAGTCTCATGATATCCATCAAGATAGATAAATTGACAATTGTAAAATCGTCACCTTACAATATCAATGTGAAACAAGTGTTCATTATTGAAAAGTCATCACCCTTCAATAATGTTCACAAGGGGCCTATGAATTCATGGAGTCACACACATGACAAATAAAAGAGTTTATAGATTAAACATCTTAAATATATTAGTATATCAGAATAAATGAGACTCTATCTCAAAATTAAATAACATTTTCAACCATATCAAGTTTATCTCTAAAGTGCTCAATCTTGATCCTGGAGAGTGGCTTGGTAAGAAAGTATGCAATCTGATCACCTGTACTAATATAATTCAGTCGGATCACATTCCTTTCCACCATATCTCAAACATAGTGATAAGGAATCTCAATGTGTTTAGACTTGTCATGAAAAAGTAGATTCGTTGAAAGCTTGATGCAACTTTGATTGTCACAATAGATGAAAGTAGGATTTAAGGGCTGACCAAACAGTCCTACAAGCAATTTTCGGAGCCATACTGCTTCTCTTGCTCCCATGGAGGCTGCAATGTTTCAACTTCTGTAGAACTCAGAGCAACTAAAGACTATTTTCTACATATCCATGAGATCATTTCTGATCCTAAATTGAAGCAACATCCTGATGTGCTTTTCCTATCAACTATGCTTCCAACCCAATCAGAATCAATGAATCCATGTAAGTCAAGGTCTACATGTTTATATTTCAGACCAAAACCAATGGTTCCTCGAAGATATCTCAGAATATGCTTTGCAACAACAAGATGTATTTCCCTAGGTTCGCACATGAACTAACTTAGTGTATTAACAACATAACATATATCAGGTCTTGTGTTTACCAAATACATCAAAGATCCAATAATCTATCTATAGAGGGTAGGATCTGCAAACTCTGATTTTGCAATTGCTTCCTTTAGCTTGTGCAGATTTGTCTCCATAGGTGTGGTCATGGATCTACAATCCATCATTCCAAATCTCTTGAGTATATCAATGGTGTATTTTCCTTGATTAAGGATTATACCATCTACCTGTTGCCAATCTTCCAATCCAAGGAAGTAGTGAAGAATTCCTAAATCCTTCATATCAAACTTAGAGGCTAATTCTTTCTTACACCGAGAAATATGATTATCCTCTCCCGTGATTAGTAGATCATCAATATAAAGAATAATAATTAATAATTTACCATTGATTACTTTGTAGTAGAGATTTGGATCTGCTTCATTCTTGGAAAACCCTAATTCCAAGAGATAGTGATCAATTCTTTCATACCATGCTCTGGGGGCTTGTTTAAGTCCATATAGGGCTTTGTTTAATCTCCAAACATGTGATTTAGCCTTATGAATCACAAAACCTTCAGGTTGTTCCAAATAAACTTCTTCTTCAATCTTACCATTCAGAAAAGAAGTCTTAACATCCATTTGATGGACTTTCCATCCTTTAGATGTTGCAATAGCCAAAACTGCTTGGACAAAAGTGTATCTAGCAATAGGAGCAAATGTCTCTTCATAGTCAATACCTTCTTTCTGTGAGAAACCTCTGGCAACAAACCTTTCTTTGTGCTTCTCAATGCTGCCATCTGCTGCATGTTTGATTTTGAAGAGCCATTTTGAAGATACCATAGATTTGCCTTTAGGCCTAGGCACAATATCCCAAACATCATTATTCAAAATTGACTGATACTCTTTTGACATAGCATCTGTCCAAACTTGATGTTTGAGAGTATCTCCAACATAGGAAGGTTCTGCATCAATGGTCCTACTCATCAAGGCAACATAACTGGAAAATAAGTTAGGTCTCTTACTTTCTCTGAAGGTCCCCTTTGGAGCAGCATAATTTTTTGCTTCTTGAAGCATCTTTTTAGCCCAAAGTGGTCTCTTCCTAGTTTCAGGATAATGTTCTTCCAAAGGTAAGTCTTGAACTTCATGCTCAATGTTTGTAGGGGTGGGATCATCATCCATGCTCGTAGTAGGATCTCGGTGTTCTAATTCATTAGAGCTTTTGGACCTTTTGAATGCTATGTCTTCTTCAAAGATAACATCTTTGCTTAGTTCAATTTTCCTTTGTCCAGGTATGTATACTTTGTAAGCCTTAGAGGTTTCACTGTACACAGCAGATACCCCTTTCTTTCCAGAAGGTTCTAATTTTGATCTCTTTTCTTTGGGAACATGAATATAAACTGGACACCCAAAGATCTGGAGATGACTTATGTCAGGTTTGTTACCAGTAAAGGCTTCTTCAGGGGTTTTATTATCAAGAAGAGAATGAGGACATCTATTTTGGATGTATACAACTGTCCTATATGCTTTAGCCCAAAATGAGGTTTCTATATTTTGTTCAAACAACATAGCCCTAGAAGCTTCTACTATAGTCCTATTCTTTCTTTCAGCTACCCCATTTTGTTGTGGGTTATAAGGTACAATTAACTCCCTCTTAATCCCAACATTTATACAATAATCTTTAAACATATCAGAAGTGTATTCCCCCCATTGTCTGTCCTCAAGGTTATGATTTTCTTACCTGTCATGTTTTCTGCAAGAGCTTTGAATTCCTTAAATTTAGAAAGGATTTCTTCATAAATTTGTACCTTAGAAAATATATCCAAGTCTTCCTAAAATAATCATCTACAAATATTACATAATATAAAAATCCTCCTAAGGAGGGTACAGACATGGGTCCACATAAATCAAAATGAACTAATTCTAATACATTTTTGGATTTACTATTGCTAGAATTGAAAGACCCTTTAGTGTTCTTTCTCAAGGCACACCCCTTGCATGCTCCTTCTGAATTGTGGCTTAGCTTGGGTAAGCCAATCACCATCTTCTCTATCTTAGGTAGGGCATGGAAATGAAGATGCCCTAATCTTCTGTGCCAAAGTTCATTCGAATCTGGAGTCTCATGAATCAAGGCTTGAGGTGGAGTGGTGCAAAGTCTGTAAAGGCTCCCTTGTCTTACTCCAATGGTGTGGGCTTTCTTGATGGTGGAGTTCTTTGGCCAAGCAAGTACCTTTCCTTCCATAAAGGTTAATATGTAACCCTTATCTTCAAGTGCAGAAATAGAGACAAGGTTTCTCTTTATACCAAGTACAAATAGAACTCCAATCAGTTGTAGGTACATGCCTGACTTTAGGTTGATATTGCAGGTTCTTATTCCCATAATTGGATAATTTGAGTCATCACCAATTGTCACTTCTTCATTTGAATTTTCCACAAGTGTATCTAGGTGCTCATGAAATCTAGTGATGTGTTGAGATGCTCTGTTGTCAATCACCCATGTGTTGGAACTGGAGGTGACTTGACTAGAGAGGGTTAAGTAGAAGACTAGTCTCTCGGAATCACTCCCTTACTTAATTTCTACCATTGAAGCTTGTTGCTTGATCCTGTCTGGACACTTCATTGCATAGTGCCCATATTGGTCACATCTGAAACATTATACTTCATAAATGTCTCTCTTCTTCTTTGAAGACCCCTTTCCATTTGAGTCATTGTCCCTCTTTCTCTTAAAGTTCTTCTTCTTTCCTTTCTTGTGGGATTTAGAGTTTAGAACTTGAATGTCCTCATTACCATTGTTTTGTTTTATTCCTCTTGTGACAAGTTGAGATTCCTCTTGAATGCAATCTGTTTTCAATCTATCAAACTTAGGAAATTTAGAATGAGCACCGATTACTTGAATGAACGATTCCCACGAGGTAGGAAGTCCATTTAGGGCCATCATAACAAGTTCTTTGTTGTATATTAGATGTCCAATAGTGGATAGTTGATCCCTAATCTTAGTGATTCTCAAGAAATAAGATGTAATTTTCTCTCCTTTATTCATCTTTATATGGTGTAGTTGATTCTTCAAGGTGAGAGCCTTGCTAGTGTTGTTGATTTCATAAATGTTAGCTAGGGCTTTGAACATCTAAAAAGCCATCTCATATTTAGAAATAACTAGCACAATGTGGTCTCTCACTAAATCCACAATTATCTTAAGAGCCTTCTCACTATCCTTGCTCCACTGAATTTTCTCTGTATCATCAAAGGGTTCAGGAATTTCACTTTTGACATGGGAGTCAATTTTATTTTCTTTCAAAATAAGCATGATCCTGAATTTCCAAGATACAAAATTTGATGCTCCATCTAGTCAATCTTCAAACCTAACTTCGGTTGCTATTAGGATTATAGGAATGTGATCTACTAAGAGTCAGGTGAAGGTCTATATGATCATTACAAAATTTAATATGATCTTCCTTAACTTAGCTCTAATACCATGTTAAATTTATTTAAATTCTGTGATCAAGAGGCTAGAATAGATGAAGATATAGTTTGAAATTTACTTCGAACTACAGTAGTGTGAATGAAATGGAAGCACAACACTTATCAATTTCGGCATTGTCCTCCTCCCATTGTACGTATGTTATATATATGAATGAGAGGGTGCGTAGAGAAGAGATATGTCTTCCCACATGGGAAGACACATCTCTTCCTACGTACCACTCATCATATCACCGTACATTAACAAACATATTATTTGCTTGATTGATCATGATTTATGATAAATCGTTTAACCCAGCCCGATAACAAGAAGGGGTGTGACTAGTGGCAACCACCCTCATTCGATATTTATTCATTGTTTATTGTTAACATGTAATTAATTCATGCATCGGAAATAGTATGAATGATGTTACAAGAATTAACAGAAACAACCATCTCAAATCTAAATGTAGATACCTAAAAATGTCTCATTACTAACACACTAATTATTCATCTTAATTAATTAAATAATTCTTAAATTATTTAGTTAATCTAATTTATATTCTTCTAAATTATTTTAATCATCATATTTCACCATAATTAATTATTCAATTTCTTTCTATTCTCTTAATCATGCAACCTCCTTTTCTTTATATTAATTAAATAATTTTATTGTTTAGTTAATTTTGAATTAATACCTTTAAATAAATAATATTTATTATTTAATTAAATTCAATTTCCAAGTTCCTATAATTAATAATTTCTTTAAGTTATTTAATTATCTAATTCATTCTTTACTAATTCAAAATTCAAAAATCCACAAATTCTAATTTCACTTAATTTTAATAATATGTGCATTTGATTTCATGTTTTCAAAAATTCAAATTTAAATAAAATGAATTAGATTTTTGGAGCAAACTCATCAATTCAATTAATTGATCAATCAATTCAGTTAACTCATCAATCAAATGAGTTTAACTCTCAATCAATTATGTCTCTTATTGATCTCAATCGTTGATCGATTTTGTTCTCAAATGCATTTCAACCGTTCAATCTGCTCATTCGAAATCTGTAAATTCAGCTTCAATCTCTCATTTTAAAAAACCCACTATGTTCAAAATTATTATGTCAATTTTATGTAGGAATCCCAACGTAACATTGAGAGCCACGCAAACACAACAATGCAAAAGAGCAATGAAAGCAAATTGGATCAATAAAGGGGGTTATAATGCTTAATGCCTATGTTTTGTTGATTTAATTGAATTCAATTGTCATTTATGGATTTAGCTTATTAGAATTAAGTTCTAGTGGTTAGATCATCTATTCTAGTTAATTATGTTGAATTTTCCTGTAAAAACATTGGTGAATCCAATGTGAAAGCAACAACACTTTGATTTGGAATTTTATGTACATCTATAGGTATAGGTCCTGGATCTCGCATCTATACCCAAATTTTTGCAATGGTCACATCAATTTTATGTCTTAAAAAAATGGTTTTAGCAAGATTCTAAACTTGGTAGGTTTCCATTTTTAGCAGGTTTTCATATTTTGGTAGGTTTCCATTTTTTGTAGGCTTTCATTTTTAGAAGGTTTTTGTTTTTGATAGGTTTTTAGATTTAGTAGGTTTCTATTTTTAGCAGACTTCTATTTTTGGTAGGTTTCTATTTTTTGCAAGTTTCTGTTTTGAGTAGGTTTCTATTTTTTGCAAGTTTTCATTTTTAACATTTTTATTTTTAGCAAGTTCCAAAAAAAAAAATTGATGTTGTTTCTGACTGTGATTTCGATTCATGTCGATTGCCTCTATTACTAATGTTTCATTTTCAGCATGTGGTGAGCAAAGTTTAGAGTCGAAGAACATACAATCGGTCGAAGACAAACATAAAAACAAAACTACTAATAATTTGTGGTGGCAAAGGTAGCATAGGTGACTATCTATTTTTATTTTAGATAAATAACATTTTAGTTGGTGCTTAGAATTAATCAGTGTCTTTCATGTTTGGCACACTTGTGCTCATGAGTGCACCTACTACTAACAAACATTATCCTCTCCCCAAGCTTTTGTGGTTCAGGGTGCAAGAGAAAAGTGTTAACAATGCTCAAATTTTCATTTTTTAGTATTAGAGGGCCTACCTCCCGAGAAGCCCATAAGGTCGGTGAGAGGGAACAACCCAAGCGATATTTCTTCAGCCCACTATATGAATTGATAATTTAGGTGAAAGCTACGACTACTTGGTGATGTTTATCTACATAGACGGTTCCCTCAGTATCCACATTCATGTGTGATGTGTAAAAATCCTTTGATGAGGATTGGGACTAGCTCTTAAGTGAGTCGCCATTGCATGGGTAGACACTGGGTTTCACTAAAGTTCTCCCACTACAAACCAACTATTTTAGAAGCCAACAAACCCCTATTTGTTGGTGCAAGAGGTCAGACCTCTAAATTTGTCCCACAATCTCGCAATACAGAGTAGAGATAGAAAGTTCCTTTAGACCTACAGGTCTCTAGGAATTCAAAGTTTGGAATGCCTGAGAAGTGAGTGTCATGAAGGGGAGCCAATGTTTCCAAACTTCTAAGTTGTCTACTTTGAGTAAGTCTGGCTCAGATTTATTTCCGTAGTGGGAATCCAACAAGTATTGTTGTTTGCTAGCCTAGGAATTTGTACCAAGAATGTGTTTTCAATTTATCCAAAAAAATCAAGCAAACATTTTGTATTTTGTGCTTTCAAGCACAAAAAATTCCTACAACAAAGATTTACATTCCAACAAACAACAACTTGGTCACCAAAGGCTACAACAGAGCTCTCAAAATCAAAACTTAGCTCAAACACAAGGTTATCTGTGAAAACTTCATGTTGCCTCATTTACCTTTTTGAATCCCCCATGCATATCCAAAATCCTACCCCATGTTAAGAGGATAATCCAAAGTCAAAAGAAATGAGTCCTGAAATAAATCAAGATCAAGAACAAACCCTTTCATCTAATCCAATTCTTGATCAAGATCCCACCTATCAAGAATCTTATGAAGATCCCTTGATCCTTTTGTATTCCATCCACAATGACCCCCTTTCATCTCAAGAGAAAAGTGTCCTTCCAAGTTCCATTCAACACCCACCTCCTAAGGAAGATCCTGATATCCCTTCTATCCTCTCCAATGATCCAATTCAAAATCAAGAGCGAAGTACAAACTCTGATGATTCTCTTCCAAGTCTAGATCAAAGTATCCCTTATTCTAAATCCAAGCATACACAGTCTCTATCCTCCAAATCCATTTTTGGGTCCTTTTATCCCAAAATCAAAGGCTTCCTTCCTTCCATATATCTTAGGACCGTGCATCCCTTCATTCACTATTCATATGATCCCTAGATCACAATCCAATTACCTTGTCATAAATCAAGATAAAAAAGGCACACATATTTGAGCACCTTTCAACCATCTACCTATATCAACCCTTCCAAAAGACCACCATATCAATCCTATTCATCCATGAATGTCAATCCCTTTGAAAGCAATTCAGATACCAAGAAAAAAATTCATAAGTCTAAAAATCCACATGCATCCAAAGTTCAACATGTCCCATCTAAAAGACATGTAAAAATGAAGCAAAATTTGATCCAATTTAGAAAACAACAATATCCAAAAGGCCACAAAGGCCCATTAAGCAAAAAGAAAAATAAAAAACCATGTGGTTTCTTGAATTTCTCATAAAAGAAATGTGTTTCAAAGATCCAACAAGAAAAGAAAAATCAAAATCAATGTAGATTCCCATAAGAGCATTGCATCCCAAAGACAAATCAAAATTGGCATCTAGACATGGTGTTCCAATAGCTTCCTCCAGTCGTCCATCTACACATCTCCCACTTTCCAAATCTATTCGTGCATAATTTCCTTCATCCATTTTGGGTCCTTATGTTCAAATTCCACATCCATTCCTCTATCAAAATCTTGAAATCCAATGTCCACTTGTCCTCCATCACTCCACCAGCCCTCAAGGTTTGTGCCAACATTCATCTTGAAGACATTTACATCTATCCATGCACAAATATTCCAACATCTTATCTATTATCCAACACCTATTTTCCATCCTTCCATCCTTCTCATTCAATCCTTTTCATAAATCTTTCATCTGTGAAATAGGCATTTATATCATTTTGTCAAACACTTGCCCATGCTCAATCTTACATTCAGTCCATTTCTTAGATATATATTCATGAAATACTTTAGAATCTAAGGTTATCCCTCTTTAACACTATCTTTTGGTTGGGATGTGTACTTGATCTAGAAAGAGAATCACTTGTTGTATCTTGATTCCAACATCTTCTAATTACTATATCTCATGCACTTAATCAATTGGCCTAAGTCATTGTGGTTTCTTAGGTGAAGATTTGTCTAGTGAAAAATCTAAAATCCCACTTTAGTGCCATTGTAATTCTCTGACACACATGAGCTTCATTTCTTACAAGCCAATGTACAAAAGAACCAATGACAAGAGGAAAAGAAATATCAAAAGATCAAAACAAAAGAATGAGCAAGAAAAGAAACGTCGAGAAAAGAAAATAATTGGGGCTATGGATGCCTAGTATCTCTAGAATTATATTTTTGAAAAATACGATGAAATGCAATATCAAAATGCTTGGCTTTGGGAACATACGAGTAACTCCATTGGAGCTATGGATGCATGGCTGGCAATGGAGAAATATTTGTGAGATTGCAGTTATAACCTCGTCAGAGCTATGAATGCTCGCTGGCAGCAAGGCTCTATCCAGCATGCTTTTAAAGTTAGGATAACTCACATAGCTAGCCACGCCGGATTTTAAAGATTACATTGATCATATGAGTCAGAATAAACCTATCTGCACACACATGGGTAATCAAAGACTAAGTACGTCGATCCAGTTTGGGATTCTTCTTCCCGTTTGAGTATGCTTCCTAGTCACTAGATATATCTAGTTGAACTTTTTGAAGGTTCTGAGTGTGGGTTGGGTCTCTATCTTTGAAATAGTCAATAACACTTATTTGAGCAACGCTAAATGTAGTGACAATCTCACATATTGCCCTTTTTCAAATAGAGACCTCTATACTTGGGGACAATTTTCATCCACTCTATCCTTCCTACCACATCTCCCATTATCATTCATCCACTATCCATCACCCTATCAATATCTATATTCCCTTTTCCACCTTTGATCTTGATGAGGCTAAGGATATTCATAAGCATCAAGCATTCTATTTGCTTCACCTTATCCATACCTTCTAGTCCATATCCATTCCTTCCTTATGTCATCCATTACTACCTATGATCATGCTTCTCCTATCCATATCATATCTCCATCCATATCCCCTTTTCTATCCTTGATCTTGATCAAAACTAAAGAGAAAAAGAAAAATGCAAAAACACGGTTTCAAAAAGCTCAAGTGACATGTTCATCTTTGTGGACCCAAAACTATTCAATGCACCAAGTCATCACATTACATTTCCAAACCAATCCCTTAGCTTGGATAAATATGTGGTCACCTCATGTGATAGTCCTTAGAAACCAAATCAACTATGATTCCATAATAAGCTACCTCCATCTTTCTCGTATCCATCTTTCACCTATCCATTTTCATTCGACGAGTTCCTCCATGCATTTATAATGTTCTATACCTTGCTAGACATTGGGGCAAATAAATATAGCTTTCTTGAGAATAAATCATGACACGTGTCTTTTAACTTAATCACTAATCCAAACATCTTTCAAAATCAAAACAAAATCAAAACAATCTTTCAAAATCCAAAAAAATCCAAAAAATCTTTCAACATGAAAAATAAAAAATAAAAAATAAAAATCTTTAAAAAAAAAACCTTTCAAAATCCAAAAAAATTAAAAAAAAAAAATTAAAAATCTAAAAAATCAAAAAATTCTTTCAAAATTAAAAAAACTTTCAAAATCCCAAAAAATCATTAAATGTCCTAAAAAAATCCCAAAAAATCATATATATGTCCTGAATTTTTTTTTCCAAAAAACCCTAAAAAAAAATCAAAAACAAAAAAACTATCCATCAATCACAATTCACAATAAATTATCCTTTGCAAATGACAAGCATTTCAATAGACACAAAACACAAAGTAGATCAAAATATTGAGCTTAACAAATCATGCATCAACAGACAATCTACCAAGCTAGCCTACAACTTAATTGATCAACTGCCTATTAGTTTAAGCATCCTTATCACACAACGTGCCTTTGTGGATACATCATTCGTAAAATAGGCACCCTATTAGATATCATGTCTTAACAGATACATCTTTCCTACAATGGGCATCCTATCAAATAATCATCCAATCAAGAAATACTTATCCTTGGCAAGAAGATTCATATGGTTGTTGACTCATTTGGTCAATTTAGTCTTATCTTTGATTGATTTATCTTTATAAATTGGTGATAGGTCATGTTCCTATGCTACTCAAAGACGTCCACAAGTGACTAGAGGAGCTGAGATAGTTTATGATCTTTTTCTTTGTTTGTTGGTTGTGGTGTGTTTTCATGAAGTTTTGGGGCACAAGTGTTTTGGGTCTCTGTGTTGGTACATTCATTTGACAAGTATCCTATGCAAAAATGAAAGTCAAGGATAGCTATGCTTGTGACTATCACGCATACCTCGACCCTTAACACAACAACTCTAGAATGGATGGATTCACTCCTTGTCTACTATGTTTTTGTTTCTGCAATGGGATATCATTCACATCTTGGTTCCTTATACCCCAGTGTACAAAGTTCTCGTTGTTCTCCTTTAATGGTTTTGATAACTAGGCACTAGAACCATAACTTAGGGATTAAATATCCATGCTAAGTAGTTACTTCATCATTATGAAGGCTCATTTTTTGTCAACCCGGGGGGTGTATACTTGAAATGGGTCAGCAAAGTATATGCACTAGAGATTCAATTGTAACCATGCTATCTATGACTGAAAAGGAAATGGAACTAAAAGTAAAGTGCATGGAAAGGGAATAACTTAAATTCTTAACAAAAACTATCATCTAAACCGAACTCAAATGAATAACATCAATCTAATCCATGGCAAGCAAATAGGAAATTATTTTGTCTGCTTTGGCTGCAGGAACACTTACGGGAAGGAGTTTCCAGTGGCTGCAGGAACAGTCAATCACCAGGACAACAACTAAATACTATATGAAAAAAATAACTACTAGACACAAAGATTGGAGTTCTCACTCAGTGGGGCCCCTTAGTGAGTCTTCCCAAAGCTCAACTAGATACTGCAAACTAGAATATTATCTTATTATTCAAAAACACTATTACATCATCATGTAGTTGAAATTGTTCTTCAATAATCTAAACACTAGAATTGCAATATATGAAGTTATACTACCTTGAGAAAGGGTATCTGAATTTTATTTATAGCAAGAAGACTCCTAACTAACTCTAACTAACAACAAGTCCACTCCAAGACATTAGGAGGACACAATTTATTATAACATAAGAAAAGGGAAGGAAGTTATACTTTGAATAAGAAACAATCAAGCTTCTTTTGTTGCAGAGGAAATCTAGCATAACTTCTCCTCCTAGATCTACTTTACTATAAGCATGAACATTAAAGTCTCATTATTACTCCACATGAGCTATAAATAATAAATTGTTGACTCTTTCAATGTTCATCTTGACGTGACTTTGTCTTCAACCAGTTAATTGGCATGAACTCCCACATCGTTAGACTTTGACCATTGTTGCTCCTTCATTTATTTATGCATCATGATATTAGTGTGTACAAAATAAAGGTATATCCATTTCACATCAGAATAACATTTATTTAACTACATGCAAGATTAATATAAATAAGTCACATAGCAATGTCACTTATCATTTTTATCATTTAATAAAAAAGGAAGTATAAGGGTAAGTTCATGCCCACTTTTATCAAGTTTAGGAAAACAACATAGAACCATCATTATCAAAGTCTTAAGACCTATAACAGTATCTAAACCCCTAATAAAACTAGTAAAAACATAAAAGACATAGACAAAATTGAGCTATTATTCGAGCTCATCAGCTCCATTGATACATAATAAGGCTTGATGATGAAAATATTACACCATAATAAAGACACAAGAATTTGTGATAGTTTCATTTTTTCATATCAACTATTCTATCTATCAATCAATTCTATTTCCTAATATTCTTCACTTCTTACAAATCATTCTTCACTTTCATCATATTCCATCAATCATTTGTCTTATATAGGATGTATCCTTCCTGAAACCAGACGATAATCTATTATTTGTCTTATACAGGATGTGTCCTTCCTGAAACCAGACATTTTTATATATCATTTGTCTTATACAGGATGTGTCCTTCCTAAAACCAAGCTTGATCTTTATCCAATCAGTCCAATCAATCTCATCAATCCAATCAATCTAATCCATTAATCAATCTACAAATCACTCCAGCCATTTCTTTTCCCCAATCAAACCCATTCATGCCATCAACTAACCATTCTTCCATCTTTCATATAACATTCCTCTTCTTTCAAGAGATCATTCATCCCTTTCATGCACAAACAATCTCTCAAGGGGGCATTACACTCTACTATTGTTGAGGCACTCCAAGACAAGAATTTCTTTCATTTTCTTTGAGACAATGTTGTTCAAAGAGGGGCAAATGTAGACAACTAAAAATGTCTCATTACTAACACACTAATTATTCATCTTAATTAATTAAATAATTTTTTAATTATTTCATTAATCTAGCTTACATTCTTCTGAACTACTTTAATCATCATATTTCACCATAATTAATTATTGAATTTCTTTCTAATCACTTAATCATGCAACCTCCTTTCCTTTATATTAATTAAATAATTATATTATTTAGTTAATTTTGAATTAGTACCTTTAATTAAATAATCATTATTATTTAATTAAATTCAATTTCCAAGTTCCTATAATTAAATAATTTCTTTAAGTTATTTAATTATCTAATTCATTCTTTACTAATTCAAAATTCAAAAACCCTCCAAATTCTAATTTCATTTAATTTCAATAAAATGTGCATTTCATTTCATGTTTTTGAAAATCCAAATTTAAATAAAATGAAAACCAAATGCAATTTCAAGTCAATTTCCTACAACAAATGTCAAAATTCTAGCTGGCATTGACTTTCAATCTAACTAGCAATCACCTTTTTTGACTAGGTAATTAATTCAGTCAACTTCCCAATCAATTCAGTTTGCTCCCCAGTTAACTCATTAATCACCTTTTTGGAACAAACTCATCAATTTAGTTCATCGATCAATCAATCCAGTTCACTGATAAATCAATTTAGTTAACTCATTAATCAAATGTGTTTAACTCTTAATCAATTATGTCTCAACTGATCTCAATTGTTGATTGATTATATTCTCAAATGCATCTTAGTCGTTCAATCTTCTCATTTGAAATCTTAAATTCAACTTCACTCCCATTTTCAATAACCATTATCTTCGTAATTATTGTGTCAATCTTATGTAGGAATCCCAACACACCATGAAGAGCCATGAACCATGATAATGCAAAGGAGAAATGGAAGCAAATTGGATCAACAAAGGGAGTTTAATGCTTAGTTTCATTATTCTTTTGATTTGATTACATTGTATTATCATTTATGATTTAGCTAATAAGAATTGAGTTCTAGTGGTTAGCTCATCTATTCTAGTTAATTATGCCTAAATTTCTTGTGATACACTAAATACAAAAGGAAAAGCATTCAAAGATCTAAAGGAAAGATCATTGTTAGCCAATATGAACTTTATAGTCAAGGGATCAAAAGGATTGTCAATAGTATTAATAGTCTTGTTTATGGGAAATATAGATGTGAAAGGAAATATAAGAAAGCATACAAGTATCCATGTTCATATTCCCATCAATGCATCATATAATGAAAACCTTCCCAAAGAAAAGAACAGAGGTAGAGGCTTCATTTGATTAAGGGGACAAACATTAGTGTCAAACCTTGCAGTTGGGATGAGCATTATTATTGTAAAGAGTAGGGAATCAAAATACGAGTTGTATTAAATTTTAAAGGTTTCATTTCTGCCTTTTTCTTCAAGCCTATAAACCTTTGATACGTTATCCAAGGAAACACCAAATATCATGGACCTTGAGGACACAGTTTGAAGGTTTAGTGAGTCATAGCCTTCTTAGGAAAAGATAGTGTAAGAACACAATGACTCCATAAAATGTATGGTAGTAGTCCTAAATATAAGAAATGCATAGAGCCATTTCAAGACAAGAAGACAATCATATAAGACACAATGACCTTGTTCACTATCAATAATAATATGAGAGCTATTAGTCACATAGCTCTAAAGGTTCCAAAGGGAAATAAAGCCCTAAGAACAAAAGAATGAGAAGATCAAGATATTAGAAGACTTCAAAAGTCCTATGATCATGAATGAGGATAGTGAAAGTTGCTAGCCTAATTACAAAGACCAGTGATAGCAATGCATAAGATAGTCTAGTCAGAAGATTCATAGATTCAAGCATGACAATGTAGTATGGAGGCACATGAATTATTGAGAAAAACAGTTTTAGCAACAACAAAGTTAGAAGAAACAGTCATCATTGTTTGATAGTAGGGTAGTTATAGAAAGCATCAAAGAGCCCATCAAAGGCACAAAGGTTTTGTTTCAGTTCAACTTGAGGGGAATTAATCATATGCAAGCAAATAGTGAAGATACAATCATTTAATAAGGACTATCTCAGGCCAAGACAATGTTTCTAAAGAGAATAATTCATGAAGGTCTTAGTTGTGAGAAGAAGGCCAATACAAAGATAATCAAAGCAACCCTCATTCAAAAAAACATTACTAGACCACAACCATGTTGAAACAAATATAAAGGACTGTCAAAAAAAGAAAAAAAGATAGTACTCAGTCACGAGGAGAAGCCTTAAGACAAATCATTTAGAGCAGTCCTCAGTGAGCTGAAAGGAAAGAGATTCACAAAGTCTAAAAGTGGACAAACCTTCAAACTTTAAAAAAAGGGTAGGTCATTAGTCCATATTTGACTCAATGAATAGAATTTTTTTGAGCCCTTGTCACTATTAAGACAAGAAAGAAAACATCTTGAGGAAGGCTTTTATAGTTATAAGAATCCTTGACAGAGGCTTCAAGATGTTTTTGTATGAATTTATTCCTTTATATATTCCCAATGCTTGGATACACCAAATATAATAGAGAACACAACCAAAAGAATAAATTCATGTCTTCAACAAAGAAAATAGAGACTAAGCCTAATATGGTAACACATAGGTTGAGAACTATGTCAAGACAAAAAGAATGCAGCCCTAGAAAGTGATGGTAATGCTAAATGTTGTCCATAGAAACCAATGTAAACCCAGAAAAGAATAGAAAATCACAGAAAGTGAAAAGAGAAAGCTTGAATGGTCAACATATGAATGCATGGCAGTCCTAAAAGAAACACTGACAGGAAAAGTAAGATGATTTGTTTCACTATCAAAATATGACTCCAAATCAATAAACATTGAATGTATTGAAGATAAGAGTTGTCAAAGCATGTGTGAGCAAGTTGGTCATCATTCAATAATTCAAGACTCAATGTAATAGAAAAGAAGATATTTTACTGATGCATCAGTTGATGCCTAAAATGAGGAGTTTTTGAAGTAACTACAACAGTTCAAGTGCAGATTAAGACTCCACATGAGTAAAACATCAGTTGAGGGAGACTTTGTAGAAGTTCACAACTAGTTTAGGGCACTTTTGACCATGTTTCCAAGCATAATTTTTTATGACATCCAACCCAAGAAATTTTAGTCATGCAAAGTGGAGATAAAATCAAGGTTGAAGACCAAGCTAGACCATCAGTTTGAGCTGAGTTCACAGAGGCACAAGCAGTTCATCTTCTAGCTCATCTCTCACCTATTGCAAGACTTTTTTTCTATAGGTCTTATTCTTTTTTTCCATTCTCATCTAGTTATTTCTCCCTTTTAGCATTTATTATATACTAATTTTGTCTCTTTCATGCTTAATGGCAAACTTGTAACTCATTTTCTGAGTTTCTAACTACAGATTTCTTTTATTTTCAATAAAGAGCAGTGGTGTTTTCCTTCTCAATATCTCTTGTCTCACTCTATGGATGAATAATATGATATTTTTTTTTGTGATTTGTATCCAAATCCTTTAAATTGTATCTTGTTCAACTATAAATGATACAAGAGAAACACAGTTGGTGCAGGTCATAGGCCGTGTGTGGTTGTTTTCTCAATGAGTTTAAAGTTGTGAAACCTCGTTTCCTTCGAGTAAAACATTGGAAAACTAGTTCCTTCCTATGAATTAATTATGTGTTGCATTATTTTAAGTTGAATTGTGAATAAATTCAAGTTCTTATTGAATCTGATTATGAGTTAATCAAGTTGCAATCTCAGTTAGTTTTTAGTGCGTCACCTCCTTCTAGGATAGTTTTTCAATTTCAAGCAATCCTTATATCCTTTTTCCTAGGCAATCAATAGTTTTGGGAGGTATTCATCAGGAGAACTAGCTCACTCTGGAGATTGATCTTCATGATAGGCAACCCATAGGCCTGAAGATCTTTCCATGTTTCATGGGATCGCTAAGCTCCCAGCTTAGCAACATTGCACAATCCTTCGTGACAACAAGACAATGCTCTAGATAGACTTGTTACTGCCATAGATGGAATTATGAGGAAAGTTGTAATCAACAATATTTATGGATAGTCTTAAATTATGAATAGAGGAAGAACCAAGGAAGCATCAAGGATATTGATTATGTAGGTAACTAGAAGAAGGCAAAGAATTCAAAGGAGAAGGAAAATTTTGAGGAGTCTCTTGACTATATAATCAAGGACTATATGTTAATATTTTAGGTTGTCTTTTATTTCATGTCGTTGTTATGGGTTACTTTTAAATTTATTTTGGATAGTTTGTATCTTGTTAGTTGTACTACATGATAGGTGCCTACTTTTGTAGTTTCTTATGTCTCTATTATGCCTTATGGTTGTTTGAAATGGAATGTTTTTAATGGGATTAGAGCCCTTTACTTGCTTATATAATAAAAAAAATCCCCTTATTATATCAATCTAAACAAAGGACATAACGCTACATGAATTGAACATAGTAGCCCATATATAAAATTGATGACACCAAGTCTCTTTGGTCACCCAAGACACACCAAAATAAATCCATTTATGGATTTCATAATTGCCAAACATACAAATCCTCTATGCAAAATGAGAGAACAAATCTCATCTAAGAGTCCACTTTCCTTTCACAAGTATCAATATCCCTCTTTGTTATATAAAAGAAAGTAAATCATTATAGATACATCAATCCCACCCTATTTTATAGATTACACTATTGACTAGTTCTACCAAGAAATGCCAAGACTCCTTGCTCTATGAAGAGACATTAAATGAAAATGGTGCTTCTCATGCAAAGTGTCATCTCTAAGTTAGAAGGTAGCTAGAGATGATAAAAATTCCAACCTTTGATGCCACCAAACTCCAATATATAGGTCTTAAAAAGTATATTCCTTTTTACTATCATGGTGGGAAAAGTCTCTCTTATGTATTACAAAACCACAATCTTCTATCTTACATGGAATAGGATTGTCTAATCATGCAACTTAGAGTTAACACATTGGGAATTGGCATATAACAGAAAAGTAGCTTCACATTGATTCAATATCATAAAATGATCACAATGTCTCACTAGCCCACCAAATGCAAATTATAGATTGTCTTACATGCCACCACAAGCTCATTACAAAATTATATGCAAAGATATGATAATAAGAACTACTATCATTAACTAAATTGCTAGCTATTGTCCTCTTAAGATAAATTATAGACTAGTTATATTCTTGATTCATTGGTCACCCTCCAAATGATCCCAGATATGGTTATATATTAGATCCAAGCTTGAATAATATGCATCCATTTTAAGGTGCTCCAAATCTTTATGCCCGTTGAAATGTGTAGATCAACTGAAATTTGGTGATGAATAATCTTGGGGTAATTTTTACTAAAGAGAACTCTAGTCCCATACTACCTTGTGATATGTACCATTGAATATTGCAAGTCTTAGGCTGGTGTCACACTCTTCATGTGATGAACTAGGTATTGATTGTTCTAAATTGTGATCTTTTAGTAACAATTTTTTTTTACTCTTGAGATATGGATATAGTGTGTGTGTGAGCTAGAACAAGACTTTAACTATTTGTCATGATTTGAAATGAGACTATGTGGTGAAATGTAGTAAGCTATACTAATATGCTCCTGCATCAATCTCACTTTCAGTTGGAATGAGAGCTTTATTTTTCTTCAACTTCCTATCAATGATATTATTGGCATGTTAGATTCAATATAATTTAACATGTTCATTTTTATGGAAATAGTAGCATTCAAGATCTTTATTCTTTTGTGTTGAAAAGTTAAACTTCTTCTTGGAAAGAAAAACAATTTTTTGAGCAGTCAAATGATTTTTGGTAAATCTACTTTCTTCATTAATCAAAGAAGAAATCGTACGTTTCAAATCAAGATTCATTTGTTTAATTTACAAACAACGCAGTCAAAACTTGGAGTCATACTACTTAATAAGATTTGTTTAGCAATATCATCTTCAATCTTAGAATCTACTTAGAGTCATGCTTATATATATATATATATATATATATATATATATATATATATATATATATAAGCATAATAATTATAATCTAATAGTTATTAGATTATTAGTTATTTATGAATGGGGGTTATTTGAAAAGGTGTAACTAGTGAAGTCACCCTTCCTCCTACATTCAAGCAGATTCTCTCTCGTTTGAGAGGTGTGAGAATTTGGAGATTTATAATGAGTTGTATCACTATGTACATGAGGTATTATTGCCCATATGGAAGTATTAGAGGAGTATCCCTAGGTTCAATTCTATTTTGTTATAGACTATATTTTGTAAGTGTTTTAATAGAGTGATGCTTTATGAGATTTTTTACCCGAAAGGGTTTTCCCCGTGTATATCTCGTGTAATGTGTACATTTATGCATTTATGATTCTCATTTCATTTATTTCATATCTTATTTATAATGATTAGTATCCTAAGATCCTAATTTCTAACAATTAATGTGTTGAACAACACCTTCCTCTTCAGTCAACTTTGGATCAAAGAGTTTTTTTTTAGTGATGCAAGTAAGCATATGATAATCCAAGACCAATAAATGTCATTTATTTATATTTTTGACTATCCATTTTGGTGCCACATCTACATCTTGTGATCTTTTTGTGTTTCCAATCACAATATCTCATAAATATTTTTCAATTAGAAAAAAATGCATATTTATTTTTCACGTGTGAAAAACATTCTCTTTGAATTTATCAATAATAATTATTTTTTATAGTTAAATAAAAATAACCTTACCACTTCAAAGCATGCAAATTTAGCTTTAACAAAACATTATACTTATTTCTCCTAGTTCTTTTAGCCTTTTTAATATAAATAAAGAAAGGTAAATAAGATGAACCCCTCGAGTATAATTAATACACTTTTACCTTCTTGCAAGTATATGCATAAATGTTAAATCAATTCAACATTGATCTTCAAAGGTCAAACTCTTTGTGTTTCATACCACCAAATTGTTGCTCTCTTTTCTGCATCAAATTGTTCATATATCAAATACGACTAGCATATTTAAAATGTTTTTGGGTTTTGTTCTTATTTTTATTAGCTTTTGATAATAACTTGAATTTTTAATTTTTTCGATTAAATGGAAAAGTTAGCGTGATTTGGATCCTTCAACGTGAGTATAAATTCTCAACAAGAAGATTTTAATGCCCAACGATAAGTTAAAACTCTCAAACAATATTTTAAATGCCTCAAAATTAAGTTGGAACACACAAATGTGTATTTTGATTTTCATGTCTATTCAAAGATTTTAATATCAGACACAATAGAAAATTACCTATGACATCATTACAGTAATTAAAATATGTACATGCACATGAATGGTACATTCTTTGATACTATATTGAAACTACTAGTACAAATATTATAGAATTAAATTAGAATTGTAGAAAGTAATAAAAATAATATAATAGATTCAAGAATTCAAGACATTCATTTTGATGATATTCTAATTACATTACAATGGCTTATAAAACCTCTATTTTGCAATATGAAACTGACTAAACTAGTCTACAAGAATGCCTTTTTTCAAAACTAACATTCTAACTTAATTATTTATAAATTAAAACTTATTTATAAAGCAACATTTATAAGTTGATTTTTTAATTTATTAGTCTAATCTTTACTAAGATGCAATATTGATTCCAACACACGATAACAAGATGGCTTTGGAGGTGGTTGATGTTAAAACATTTTTGGATCGTCTTGGTAATGCTCCTTACATGGTGATCATTTACTTTTTATTATCTCATTGCCGGTCCCTATGTTGAGGCTAAAGATGAAGTTGCAATGAAACCTCTCAACGATATTATTATAGTTAGGGTTTTTGGTCTCCTCTTATGAATGTTAGACAACAAGCTAGGCAGTGTCTCCTTGTAGATTCAGTTTGATCTTTTCTTTTCATTAAATTATATAGCAGTATAGATATTTTAAGTATATCTATCTAAAAAATGTCAAAAACAAAATGGCTTTGGAGGTGGTTGATGTTAAAACATTTTTGGATCATCTTTGTAATGCTCCTTACATGGTGGTCAGTTACTTTTTATTACCTCATTGTTGGTCCCTATGTTGAGGCTAAAGATGAAGTTGCAATGAAACCTCTCAATGATATTATTATAGTTAGGGTTTTTGATCTCATCTTATGAATATTAGACAACAAGCTAGGCAGTGTCTCCTTGTAGATTCAGTTTGATCTTTTCTTTTCATTAAATTATATAGCAATATAGATATTTTAAGTACATCTATCTAAAAAAATGTCAAAAACATCAATTTGAAGCTTTTTAACTTACTTAAAATTGATTTAATTTTATTTTGAAACTATTTTACTTACTACAACATATAATTTTTATAACCATAGTTTACTATGTTTTGTTCTTTTTTGCAATGCCTTATTGAAGCTATTCTAAATCTTTATTTTGTGGCTTCAAGATTCCTATATTTCTTTAAGATACTCTATTGTATTATTCCTTTTTGATTAATATATACATTACAAAAATATATATAAATTTTATATAGCTACATTCAATTATATGCTATTTAAAGAGGGAAAATGAAAAATAAAATATATTAGTTATGAAAATGAGGAAACAACACATGTGGACCTGCCGGAGTGGTTATCGGGCATGACTAGAAATCATGTGGGCTCTGCCCGCGCAGGTTCGAATCCTGCCGTTCACGCAATTTTAATTTTTCTACCCATTGATCATACTCTCTCCAGTTGTCACACGTGCGTTTGAGCGCTCGCTTTGCATGCGAGAGGTACGGGATTCGATACCCCGCATCTCCAGTTTTGTCAAATAGGTCTTTAAAATCTTAAAAAGGAATAATATATCCATAATATTACGTAGCCATTAAACATATATATTAAAAATTATTCTATATATAAATAATGTAGTTAAAATTATTTATTATGCAGTCAGTTAAATATATTTATTAATATATAAATAATGTAGTTAAAATTATTTATTATGCAGTCAGTTAAATATATTTATTAATATATAAATAATGTAGTTAAATATATTTATTATAAGATGGAAAAAAAATTATGTGTCTAATTTTAATTGGATTTTTTTTGTCTTTAAATTATTGAAATATGTTTTAAATTACTTTAAAATACATTATAATTTAATATATTTCTAGTTTTCATTTTCATATATTTGTGAGATTTTAATTGTGTGTTTATTCAAATGTTAAACTTTTTGTTTTTATTTATTTAATAAATATGTGTTAACTAGTATAAGAAGGACACACACATTAAATACAACATGTTTAGACATGTCAATAAACTTGAGCTACAATTATATTTATTTAAATGTTATTTAATTTTACATTGCAATATAAAATATTATAATTATATACAAATATATTCATGCTTATATATGTTTTCTTTGTTTATAAGATTTTAATTAAATGTTTATTATTCTTTTGTCTTTATATTATTGAGATTCATTTCAAGCTACTTTGAGTTGTAAAAAAAGGAATAAAGAATAAATATAAATTATGAATAGTTGAAGTATGATTGCTCGCATGGGAGAAATGTCACTAATGCAAAAGTAATACAAATCAAATCACAAATTCTAATATATATTAAACTTTGATATATTTATATGAATAGTTGAAGTATGATTGCTCACATGGGAGAAATGTCACTAATGCAAAAGTGATACAAATCAAATCACAAATTCTAATATATATTACACTTTGATATATATATGTTTCTTTCGTCTCCACATGCATGTGAAATTTAAATTGTGTGTTTACTCTTCACATTATCTATTTGTTTATTTTAATTTTTGTTTGTTGTTTGTGAGTTTTTTTTTCTTTTGTCTTTATATTGTTGAGATTCATCCAAACTACTTTGAATTGATAAGAAAGGATAATGAATATATATAAATTATTGATAGTTGAAGTAATGATTGTTCAAATGAGAGAAATATCACTAATGGGAAAGTAATACTAATCAAAATAAAAACTGTAAAAGACATTACAATTTGACACATTTATGTGTCCTTCATCTCCATATGTTTGTGAGATCTTAATTGTATGTTTACTCTTCTCATTGCCTTTCTTTGAATCAGATGTTCATTTTTCTAGGATGGTTTTTCACTCTAAAAGGGTTTTTTGCATTTTTCTCTATGTACCATTTTTTTGTTTTTGTCTTGTGTCATACCATAATTACTGTGAAACTTTTTGGGTTTTTTAATGGCTAGGACCAACTTCAAACCAACAATTGATGCTAGTGTTGATGTTTTGGTGTCTAGCATGAATGGCTCCACTAAACAAGCGCCCCCTGAAATTTATTCCAAAAGTTTTTCATAAGGTATGCCTTTTGATAATCCCTCAAATGTAGTTTTACCCACTCCAAAACTTGATTATTCATATCAATGGTTAGGGAAATTTACACTTGTTGGGTATTTTGTTGGGAGGGTCCCCCTGAAAGCATGATTCAGGATTGGGTTGCCAACGCATGGATCCCTCATGGGATCCACGTCGTTGGTATTCAAAACCTTACCAAAGGCTTTTTTTGTTTTGCTTTGCTGAGATTAACCATGTCTAGCTCATTTTTCAAAATGGCTCATGGCATGTTAGGTCATCCTTACATATTTTTCAGCCTTGGTCCCAAGACTTTTGTATCTTTGATGAAAAGAAGCTCTAGTTCCTAGTTTGGGTTGAGCTCTTAGGTTTCCTCTACCCTGTTGGCATTTTCTTTCTTCCATTGTTGCTTCCCTTGGGAAGGTTGTTTGCATTGAACCGGATCGATTCTATCATGCTCGACCCCAAAAATGGGTTTGTGTTGAGGTTGATTTGTCTCATGACCTCAAGGACACGATTGATATTCAAATAGGAGGTCTTCAACACACCCAACATGCAGTCTATCTGAAACATGCCCAATACATGTTTTTTATGTTAATCTGTCAAGCATAAGATCAAGGATTGCACTTGAGTAGCTCCAAGAGTTAAATGGTGTGGTATGAAAAAATGGTGTCGAATCTAACAAAACAACTTGCACCAAAAGATTGGTGTTAGGATCGATTTTTGATGATATCTTATTTGCACAATTTTGAATATGTATGACCAAGTTATTGTTGCACATACAAGTCTTTGTTGTCATTGATGTCAAATCTATTTTTATGGTTTGGAATGTCAATCTATTTCTAGTCTAGTTATTGGTTTGGTCTGGTTGTTGGTGCTACTAGTCCAAAATTGATGAGATGCAGAAGTATATGATGAAGTGTATGGCCTAATTATTTGTTCTAGTTAAAGTCCTTGATATTGGTTATATCTAGTTGTTGGTTTGAATGTCGTCTAGATGTCTATTAGTTGGTAATATGATATAGAATTGTATGCAGATTCTTGTGCAGTTCTTAGGAATAGGTGGATATGCTATGTTAACTATATGTAAGCTTTTTGGATGGCTAACATTGTGTAATGTCCCCATTTTGCGAGCATCAGAGTTTGTAAGAATTAGCCTATCATTTGACCCTTGTACGCTAATAATTATTGATAGAGGGCCTCGTGTGGCAATTACTTGGTGATTAGAGACATTACTCTTCAGCTGGATTCAGGTTTTGGCCTTTGCACAGGTTTTTTTGACTCAGATTGGCACACTTACTATTTATAGTAAGTTACTATTTTGGGAGAGTTAGGGTTCCTATTAATAGAAAGACACCTGAGCAGAGCTTATTGGCAGTGTCGACCTTGATTGAGCCTTTGCAGCTATTTCTAGACTCAGTTCCACATACTTACTATTTATAGTAAGTCACTATTCAGGGTTTCTATTTTTAGACAGGCATCCAATCACATGGAGAACAGGGAGAGTCGACTCCTGGCTCAGACGGCTTAGCAATCAGACAAGTACATCAAGAGATATTAAAGTTTAAGTGACTTAAGTGATTTATTTAATATTTTAATATTATTATAAAGTTCTAAAGTAACTTTATAATAATAAAGTCACTTTAATATAATAAAGTGCGTTAAGTGAATAATTTAATGTGGGAATAAATCTTTTATCCCACATTGTTCAGGAAGATGTTTGAGCTCTCTTAAGGAAAGAATAAAAGGAAAGGCAAGAGTTCATTCTCGGCATCCAGTTGATGAATAGTATTTTGATTGATTTTTATTGTGGAGCCTAGGGCTTTCGCAATTTTCTTCTTTGATCATAAGAAATGAAAACTTCCTATTGATAGCAATTTTGAAGGTGTGAAATAACATCTGAATTATTGCAGTTGTGGGAAAGAATACTTCAGTTCTTTCATTTGTGCAAATTGGTGAAGTTTTCTACAAGGGTTTGAAGTTTATTGTTGAAGAACATTTATAGTTGGTTGTGAATCATCCTTACTTGGCAACAAATTATTCAAGGTTTTAAGAGCAGATTGCAAGTTTGTTCTTGCTGCTACAGTGCGCATGAACAGTGCGCGTGAACAGTGCCGTGAACAGTGCGCTACAGTGCCATGAACAGTGCCGTGAATAGTGCGCTGCAGTGCCGTGAACAGTGTGCATGAACAGTGCGCTACAGTAGTTGGAGTTCTATAGAAGGGGATTTAGAGAGGTTGAACAGCTATATATATGTGACAAGGGATTTGCATATGAGGAGAATCGAACCAATATATCAAGGCAGCCATTGAAATACCAGGTTTTCTATCTATGGTCATTGTATTAGAAAATCATTACTTCATTGCATCATTTTCTATTATGATTATATCATGAAATATTTGGAGGTTGCATATGTTTAATGGAGATATAATTTGGATATTCCACATTCAACATTGATCAGCCATTTAGCTTTCATGCCAATTGTTTGCTTAAATGCCTAATGGCTGTAGGTGTACTTTCAGATGCATGACAAGTGTTTGTCTTAATGTTAACTAGCTGTACTAGTTAATTTCAGTCATTACATATGTGTGGAAAGGTCTAAAACAGATAGTATATCATTTCTATAACAACTTTGCATTGTTAGAAGCTTTCCATAACTTCATTTGCAGCCTACAAACCCAAAGAAGACAAATAAAGAATTCACTACAGCGGCTTCAAACGTTGTATGCCAAATGTTTGACAATATTCCTTGGTGTTCATATAAGCAAAACAGGGTCAGATTAGCCAAGGGATATTACACATTGATTAATGTCTTTTGATTGGTTCAAAAAATGTGCTACTATCTCTGTTGATTGTCTTGATGAACAACATCTTTGTTTGAAATTGTATGAATTCAACGGATATATACCAGATGGCTATGCGAATTGAAGTAGAATGATTATGACAAATAGATCTCAATTTTCTAGTTAGATATATGTTTTTTGATGGGCATCATTCATGTTTGTAAATGTAGTCACATAAATCTATCCATTTTAATTAAATGAATATTTGCTATTTGTTTGATTAAAAACCCACTAGCCATCAGATAATTAAACTAACATTTAATTAATTTATCTTCAAATATTCTCTTATTAATTAAATAAATTATTCAATTTAGTTTAATTAATTCATTAAACCAAATTCACAATCAATTAAATGAAGATTCTATTCATTTCATTTAATCCCCTTTCTTCTTTTAAATAAATTAAATAAAACATTTATTTAAATCATTAAATCCCCCGCCCCCCCTCCCCCCCACTTGCATTCTCCTAAAAATGCAACTTGCACCTATTTGTTGAAAAAAAGAATTTTATTTTAATAAAAATCCTATTTTCCCTCACCCACCAAACCCACTTGCAATCCTAATCCCCTTCTAGATTCTTCTAAACCCCTTTCTAATTAGCCTAATCCATCCCCTAAATATTGTCACATCCCTAAGCAACTTGGAGTCACTTCTCAAAGACTTCAAAGTCTTTGAAAAGCATTTAATGCTTTGTGTGTTCAACAATTTAACCTTTAAAGTCTTCCAAACCACTTATGGCTCTTACATGACCATTAATGGTTAAATCCACTTGCACCCATGGATAGGGACTTTGACCCCTAAACTCAACCCTCATGTGACCCATGTGTCTCCTCAAGAATTTATTGCTTTGACCATGGTTATCCCTTTAACCTTTGCACAAGAGTTTATCCATTGGCTAAAAACATTATTCTTTGGATAATGAATTTATTCACTCAACCCAACCTTGACCTTAACTCCAAAGTTAACCCTCAGATCATGTCAAGCATTTAATGCTTATTCCCTCTCCTCTCAACCCCTCTCATGTTGACACTTGTTATCCTAGGATTGGATTGAAAGTCCTCACATGGATTGAATATCATTCAATCCTGACCCTTGTTGAGATTACTCAATCTCACCCTCCATTGCTCTATTTTTCCTATAAATAGAGCTCATTTCTTCATAATCTAGATCCTAAGAACTTGTATGCATTTACAGTAAAGGCATTTCTAGAGAGCATTTAGCATAAATCCATCGTATTCACTCTTTTGGTTAAAAATTAACACTAGCTAAATAGATAATTTTTCATTTTAGCTCTTGTTCTCATTTACATATCATTTTAGAGTAAAATTGTTTTTCATCTTGAACCTCCATAAGGCATCCATAGTGCAAAAAGTTGTTGAGAGCTACACTAATTTGGAACTTGGAGAGGAGAGGAACAAGGAAGGAGACCCTACCAACATGGTAGAGAGCATATGGAGATGTTTGATTACATTTTGTAGATTTATTATGCTTTTTATCTATTTCGTAGTGTCTTTCTTGATATGTTTGTTTAGGAAAGTGTTTTGCTTATGATTTCTAACACTAACAAATTGGCTTTCTTCTTGTTTGTGTTGTTTTGTTATCATGACTAACCTTCCCATTTTGCAAAGCATCAGTAATCAATGTTGGTATAGTTTCAGGAGTGTGTGGAAGAACATGTTGCATTCCCTGTCTTGCTTTTGGCTTGAGGTTCTTGTTTTTCGATGGGTGTCATTCATGTCTGTAATCAATGTTGGTGTAGTTTTAGGAGTGTGCGAAGGAACGCATTGCATTACCTATCTTTCTTTTGACTTGAGGTCCTTTTGGATCTTGGGATATTGTTCCTAACAAGTCATGCTTCTTTAGTGGTGGACAACATTTTTTTGGGAGTCTAGATTAAGATATTTTGGGTAAAACAGTTTGATATGAATCGACTTGTGTTATTTTTTTTGTGCAGTTGTGTGTAGAATCTTTATGAGGATGATTGGAAGGTGTGTCGACATGGTGTGAATATTCACACGTCTTATTTGCCTTCCACATGCAATGTTTTCAGTCGATGATGCGTATAAACGTTACATCTTTTATGTCAACCTAATAGAAGTTATTGATGATTTGATGGATATATAAAGATAGATCACCTGAGGTATTTAGATATATACAATGTATGATTAGAAAGACAAAATGTGAGTAGTGAATGTATAAGATATGAAGTGAATTAGGATGTGAATGTCATGGTTGTTTCAAGTGAAGCAGAGGTCTAGATTTGTTACAAACCAGAGATGAAAGAAGTATTACATGAGTATTAAGTTGTGAACTGTTATCCGCATGTTTATAGATGTTATTCCCTTTACAGTTCAAATATCTTATTCTCATTTTATCAAGACAAATGCTTTAGTCATGCAAGTACCTCTTTTGTATCTTGCCTAACGTTGTGTGCCTTAGCCAACAAGTTCAAAGTAGTGAGCTCCCTGACCTATGGCCTAATTTGTTGTAAACACTTATTATATATTGTGAGTTTGATTCTCACAATGGTTTTTCCCAGTTTGGGTTTTCCACATAAAAATATTGGTGCTCTTATGTGGATGCATTTGTTGTTTTAGTTATTTATTCTCATGCATGTGCGATGAATGGTTGATATGAAATAAATGTTTTAATTTGATCAAGTTTAATTATATGTTGACCTTCACCCCCCTGTCAACATTTGGTAGTGTTCAACAATTGGTATCAAAGCTTTGGTTCCTGAAGGGACATTTTAACTACAAAGATAGACCCCAGATTTTGAAAATTATGTTTGGAGAAGAATTGACTGGCATGGATGTGTTGGGAAAATAGCTGTTGTACACCTTGCATAATAATGTTTATAATTGTAATATTTATTTATTATGTGTGTTTCCCATGGACGTGTAATGTAATATTTATTTATTTGATGTTACAAATGGACGTGTAACATGTAGAGATTCCTTGGGAATATTCTTAGGACCACTTGATGAGTTGCATGTAATATTGGGATATTATATTGCATTTATTTAATATTGGGGAATGTAATTTAATAAAGTACCCAATATTAGATGTGGGGTTAATGGGGTAGTTAGCCCATGGTATTTGCACATGGTTTTGTAGCACAACCACTTGGTGGTTTTGTGGGAGTGTGTGTTTATAAAAGCAACCACAAGGGTAGTTGTTTGGTTAAGAGCCAGTTAACCAAGTTTAACATTGTGGAGGTTGGAAGCATGGCATGGGATGTGTGGTTATAACATGCTTGTTCACATGAAGTGCTTGTTGATGGCTAGGGTTTCAAAAGCTTTCATAGTTGTATTGTAATGTTGCATTGTTGAATAATACATGGTGATGGATGCTTTTGGAGTCTGGGTTTTTCCCTCGTGAGGGTTTTCCCAGGGTATATCTTGTGTCATCTTTGATGGGTATGTTGTCTATTATTTGCATGTGGATTCTATGTGATTATTTTATTGAATTCTCAATTGGGCTATGTGGAAATTGTCATAAAGTTGGCTACAAGTTTCTTTACAAGTGGTATCAGAGCTATGGTTTTATGGTGTTATGACCCTAGGTTGAATCCATGAATGCATGTTAGAATGAAAGACAAGACAAGATATGAGGGTTTGTTGCAGGTTATGGGGTTATAGATTTGTGGGCTTTATTTTAGATTTGGTTTTATAAAAAATTGTTTGAAAATGGGTTTCCATGGATTTGCATTTTGAGGGTTTTGGGGGTGAAGATTCATATTTGGCCCCGTGGGAGAAAATGAACCCTGTGGTTGTGATCAGGGAGGCTAGGAGACAAATTTTGATATAAAATTTGTCCTACTTTGGTGATGTTGAGTTGAGATGCAAACAAAATTTTTACGGTACGATCATACGATCATACCGCCTATGCAGGTCATTGTCAGAAAAATATTATTTTAATTCTGCAAAGAAAACCTGATTGGCCTTTTCAAAAAAAATGAAAAGAAAAAATAAAATAAAATAAAAATTTAGGAGGGGTGTTCACAAACCCCCATACCCCATGGTACCTCTGAGGGTACCGACAATCCCTGTAGGGACTGACAACCCCTATAGGGTTGTCAACCCCTACTGTGGGCGACAGCAGGGCCGACGCACCCAAGGGCCACCAGTTACTAGTTGTCGTTCTATGGTGGTAGGACAGGCCCCTTTGAGGGGATAAACATTAATAACGAACAAAAATAAAATTTCTGCCTATATTTTTTTGAAAGTTTTTTATTAATAAAAAATGTGGACTATTTTTATAAAGTTTTGAAATAAACTTTGGAAAATGAAAAATAATGTCGCCCAATATTTTGCCATGTAATTTTTTATATGTCGAGTTTTATTTGTGAATGGGTGTTTGGCAGGGCCAACCCGGTATTTATTTTATAAAAATAGAAAAATGATTTTATATGGCATATTGGAGAATGTTTATTTTTTGGTATCCATGTATTTACTTGCATATAGCCTAATACGATGTTTTTCTTTCACGAAGCATTTCTTGGTCATATGGTGTTGGATTTTCGAATTCTTATAGTCATTGGAAAGGTGACTCAGTGTACTACACTGTGATATAATTAGTTTTTTCATATTTTGTCATTATGATAGTGAATTGTTAGCTATAAGTGATAGTTACCTTTATGGCTTTGAGAGACCATAACTTGAGCATACAAAGTCAGATTTTGGACTTTGAACAGTTGACGGAAAGCTCTTGGAGAGCACTATGCTTTGGTTCATATTTGGAGTAGGTTTTCTATGTTTTATTTGTTGATATATTGATCCAATTTGTTTATGGGTTCTTTTGACTATGGTGACATTATGAGTTTATGACATGTTACATATTGGAGATTTGGATTTGATGTCATTGTGCACTGAGTGTTGTATCTCGATTGCTCTTATATAGACATGGTTATAAAATTTTTTATTTGATTATGTATGTTGCATTGGTGGGTCTACAAGTTGTGCAGTGTTGAAGGTGGTCTATACTTATAGGATTGCATTTATGGCTTCGATATGGGTTGTCTCTGCCCATAGAACTTTCATTGTTGATGTATATTCAGATTGGTGCCTTGGTTTAGTCACATGGTTTGTTGATTTTGTTATCATGTTGATGAGGAGAGATGTTGTTACCAGGTATAGTCATGGTGAAGAACCTATGGTGTTGACTATGTGATGTTGACAGGTTGGACACATTAGGAGTTAGATGCTTATTCAATGGATGTGATCATGATGTCATAAATGTTCCTTGTATTTAGGGACTTTGGCATGACATGATTGGTTTTGCAGGTGCTTTGATTGATGATGTTTAGATTTTAATTCCTGATTGGTTATGGCAGTATATCTTCTTGTGTTGAGGATCATGGTTACTTTGGCTTTTGGGGAGCTCATGATGTGCACTTTGAGTTCTTTGATTATTAGATGGATTGATTGATTCTCATGTTAGATGATGGTTTTATCATGATGTCATGAATATCTTGGTTACACTTTTTAGTGGGATATTTTGAAAATGATGATGTGGTGGTGTAAGATTGGTTGCTAATTGTGTGTTAGCGGTTTTGTATCTTCTTGGCTTGGAGTTCATGGTTTACTTGATGTTATTGACATTTGAGTTGTATGTGTGTAGACCTGGATGATCTTCATTTAGGAGATGGTTATCATGATGCAATGAAGAGATCAATATCATGGTTTAGCAAGAGCTTGTGGCAGTGATGTGTATTCACCATTGGATGGTGGATGATATTCTTAGTGTGCAGATGTTTGGAGGATGCCTTAGATCCTGTTGCTACAAAAGTATCTTTCACATTTGTAGGTACACTTATAGGAGATGGTGATCTTCATGATATTTGAAGATGTGGGCATCTTGGAGGACTCGTAGAGTTCTTTGGTTGACGTGTAGTTTTATGATTTCATTTGACATGTTATCAATGCTTGATAGGATAGTTGATATTATGTCTTGATACACTCTTGATTGCATTCTTGGATTTTTGGCATGATATGGTTATTTGATATGTTCATATGGAGTATATTATCTCCTCGGAGTGGATGGTTAGATCGTGTTGTCATGTTTATGTTCTTGAATCTACAGTTGGAGCTTTGACATTGATCTTTGTAGTTCTCTTTGTATTGGGTACATGATCATTTTATTGATTACTTCATGGTGGTGCTATGTTGCATTTGGAGTTTGACATGGATTGATTGGTTACAAGTACTCATGGATACATGAAGACATAAGTGATGTTGGTATTCTCTTGTGATTAGAGATATGTCTTGACATGGTTGATGGTTTCAACAGAAAGACCGAGGAGCATTCATCTGGTATGAAATTGAGAGGAGATTGTTCTTAGATGAGTCGTGATGACTTGGATATCTTGGATGAGCATTCTCATTCTCCACTCTTGGTCTACTCTACACTTTACTACTTGAGAGGTATTCCCATTGTTCCTTTCAGGTGCATTATGTTTATGCTTATCTTTCATAGATATGGATATTGAGCTATGGGTAGATGGTTAGTTCTACAGGATTCAATTTGAGAGATGTTTGGCATTGTTTATCTCCTTGTGCATTTGAGTTATTATTATCATAAAATTAATTGTTGATTGAGTTTGGGAGATGGTTTATTAGGCATATTCCCTTGGAATTAGGAATGGTATTAGTTTGATCTTCATGGTTATGTGAGACTTACATCAATGTTGATTACATGTTATAAATGTTTGTTTGGTCAAAGGGATGGAATAGGTTTGGGTGTTGTTATGGCTTTTTATTTGGGGTTTTATGGAGGAGATCATACTTGACACAGTCAAAATTTAGAGGTGTATGTATTAGGACATGCTACAGGTTTTGATTTGCAGTGTTTCTCTCTTTGGTCTTGGTTATCTTTCTGGACTTTTGGTTTCACATTATATTAGATTTGAGGTTGTTTGGAGTTATGTGTTCACTAGTTTGTGTTCGTGTGTTGTCATGTGGGAGATGGCATGAGGTTCCTTTATCTCTTTTTCTTTGCTGGTTGTGGATAACATGGGAGAGCACTGGAGACTTGCGGTGAGAGTTGTACTTGCAGGTTATTGGTTTACAGGTTATTAATATTATTGTGGATGTTCCTTGATAATACAAGGTTATGGTTACACTTTCTATGTGATGTTGTTAGTGGATTCATTTTAGATTTGACATTACCCATGCAGTGGGAGTTTCTAGGTGTACATATGTGATAGGTATTGCACTTGGAGATTATGGTTGCATGTTATGGGTTGTATATGTTGGTGATATGGGATTCAATTGATATGTATACCTTGGAGGTATGGATAGTTGGATGTGTTAGAACTAGTTGTGGGTTCTATTTCAACTATGGTTATTAGTTCTTGACAACTACCTTTGCATTGGATACCTTTGGATTGAGTGTTTGTGTTTGGATATTAGTTGAGATGGGGCTTATCATTTGTTGCGATAAATTGTGTGGCTTTCTCTTTGGATGGCCTTTTCTATGTCTAGTGGCAATGGCATGGGAGGGTGAGAGAATTCATGCATGAGATGGTGCTCATTTTGTTTCTTGTTGCAAGTATCTTGATGGAGAACATGGAGCACTTGGATTCCATGATGGTATATGTGCTAGAAGGATTGTTCCCTTGTTCATGTTGTGGTTACTTCTTGCCCCTTAGGCAATGTATACAATAAGTGGGAGAATGTTTGGAAAATAGGTGTTGTACACCTTGCATAATAATGTTTATAATTGTAATATTTATTTATTATGTGATTTTCCCATGGACATGTAATGTAATATTTATTTATTTGATGTTGCACATGGACGTGTAACATATAGAGATTCACTAGGAATATTCTCAGGACCACTTGATGAGTTGTATTGTAACATTGAGATATTATATTGTATTTATTTAATATTGGGGGGTGTAATTTAATAAAGTACCCAATATTATATGTGGGGTCAATGGGGTAGTTAGCCCATGGTATTTGTACATGGATTTGTAGCACATGGTTTTGATGTAATACGGCTTGGTGGTTTTGTGGGATCTTGTGTTTATAAAAGCAACCACAAGGGTAGTTGTTTGGTTAAGAGCTAGTTAGCCAAGTTTAGCATTTGTGAAGGTTGGAAGCATGGAATGGGATGTGTGGTTACATGCTTGTTCACATGGAGTGCTTGTTGATGGCTGGGATTTCAAAAGCTTTTAGAGTTGTATTGTAATGTTGCATTGTTGAATAATAGATGGTGATGGATGCTTTTGGAGGCTGGGTTTTTCCCTCATGAGGGTTTTTTTTCCCAAGGTATATCTTGTGTCATCTTTGATGAGTATGTTGTGTATTCTTTGCATGTGGATTCTATGAGATTATTTTGTTAAATTCTCAATTGGGTTATGTGGAAATTGTCATCAAGTTGGCTGCAAATTTTCTTACAGGATGCTATGGGTCAAAATGATTGGGATGATATTGACGACATTGTTAACATGGAAGGAGATTTGGATCTACATTGGCAAACCTAGATGAAAGTAGAGAAAAACTTAAGAAGGCAATTGCAAAGATCTCTTATGTAAGAAGCCTGCTTGATAAAGGAAAGAAGGTCATTGATGATTTTGAAACAAAGTTTGATGAGAAGACTAAATAATGTTCAAGACTTGAAGAAGAAGTAATCAAATTGAAGAAGGAAGTAAAAGATTCTAAAGATCATATTGATAATGGACTGAAACTCAGAGGTGGCAGTGAAGTGCTTGATGTTATGCTCAATTGTCAAAAACAAAGTACAAATAAAGGTCGACTTGGTTTTAAAGATGGTGAGTGTTCCAAGTCGTCTAGCAAGATAGATAAAGTAAAGGAGAAGGTTGAGGATGATTTGAATATCTATAATGAAGATCAGAAGAATTTCATTGCAGATCAGAGCTTTCAAAACTCAAATAATATTGCGTTACCTCCTGTATACACATAAAATTTAATATTTTATTCCCGGGTGAATTCATTTCATAATCTATCATTATTTCATCTATTATATTTTTATCCATTAATATTATTATTATTATCATTATCATTTATAATATTACTTATCCATTAATATCATTACTATAAATTATTATTTATTTTCCATCATTAATATTATTATTATCATCCATAATATTATTTACCCATTTAAATTAATATTACATGTTATTATCACAAACATATTACACTATGCAACCACCACTTATTTGTGCTTTTCCGTCTATCTATTTGCACCCACCTCATGCACGTGGGATTAAAACTTTCAAGCCTTATTCTTTATCCCACATTCATCCCATAATATAGATTCACCCAAGGATGCCTACTTGAGTAGAGCCCCTCTCCCATTTTGGGATCCACTACTTTTACATTCAAGCTCTTGAATTTTTTTAGTTTGATCTTGCTTTCTTGCATATTATCACTTTCACATTTCTTTGCAATCATCTTTAATCTCCATTTTCTCATAACTTTCATAGAAGTGCTTTCTAAGAGCATTCATAATTTTAAGCATGAAGTTCTGGTGATAGGAGTACAATAGAGTTAAAAGTTTCTTGTTGATTGCATGTTGGTTTAATTTTTGTTATCCTTGCATGTATGTGTTTTATAGGTACTCTATTGAGAGTGTTGGGTTAAAATCTAGATCTTGACTCCATGAGATCTCATATATTTTCCCTCATCTACACCTCCTCTTGTTCTTTCCAGGCATTCATTTATTAAAGGTAACTATTTTTCATGCAATAGATTTGGATATAGAGCTAGTGAATGCAAAATCCAGGTTAGAAATAAATCCTTTAATGAAAACTATCACTATTGTAATAAGTTTGGACACAAAGCAATCGTTGAAGTAGGTTGAATTGGAATAGAAATAGAAATTCAGGTTTTGGTAGAGTTGTTCAATCTTTCAATGGATACAGTTATGTTTGCAATGTATATGGGCACAAAGTTATTAAGTGCAATTCAAATATGAATGTTGGAAGAAGTGGAAATGGCAAAATAAATTGAAGTAAATTTCAACAACGTTCAGTATGCTATAATTGCAATAAAATGGGACATATTGCAAATTACTACAAAAGAAGGAATAATAAGGCAGTGGGTTCGGAAAAGAAAATTAATATTAATGAAGAGAAGGAGAAAATGAAGATGACATGGGTGAAGAAATATTAAGATAAATTTGATGAGAAGATTGAAGATGGATTCACACCCATTGTTGGTGCAAACCCTTCGTCTGAAAAACTAAATTAAGACAACATTGTCCAAGGGGGAGAATTTGATGAAGATCTTTTGCACCCCCTTATGGTTCAAATGCCGAGTTTCTCTTAGCATGGAAAATTCTTGGAAGGTGTGTTCAATAGTTTTTGAGTGGATTTGGTATCTGAAACTTTTTTCGTGGTCTCTAGTGCAAAGTGTCTTAGTCTTTTGATGAACCCTTTCAGAAACCCTAAGTGGAAAGTATATATTGCTTTTTGAAATTCATTTTGTCCAAATGCAATTAAGGAGTTGGTGAAAGTGAAGAGGAGAAAAGGCGTTGTTTGTACTTGATCAAAGGTATTTTTCAAATCTATGATTTTTCAAATGGAAAATTCTAAAATTATCAGTGCTCATGATGAGGCTCAACTTATTTTAAAAAATCATCCATTTGTTCTTGCGGTAGAAGGTCTTGTTTATGCTTTTTTTCTATTCTCGACAAGGTTATAAATAAATTAAATATCCACTATTACATACATGTTTCTATGGAAGAATACAATGATGGCAAGATCAATGATTTTAAGAGAAATCATCTAGTTGATGGTTTGCAGAACTTTAAATCTAATTATATTAGTCTAGGGCATATGGGGTTGGATACATGGAGAAATTTCCCTATGATTTGTGATTAAGAAATAATAAAAAATGTGTTGAGCAAAATTCACGAACGTTCTCTATGGTTGGATTAACCATACTTGATATCCAAGGAAGCCCTAAGGGATGCCCGACTTGTGTTCTACCAAAAAGGTACCCACTTTGAAGTCAATAAAGAATGAAGAGATGAATAATATAACTAGAGTTGTATTTGATATGTGAGCTCTTTGAATTGATAGCATTGTTGATTTGGGTGTATAGTATGCAACTATGGGTATTTCGTACAAGGTCAATTTCAACAATTGGGAAGGATTGTCTTCCTCTATGACATTTTATGTGGCCTATCAAATGGTGAAGAAGAATCATGATTGTGATATGTATGAGCTTTTGAGGTGTTAGTTGTTGGATAATCTTCGAATGACAAAGGATGAAATGTACCCCTTCTAGTATGACTCTCTTATTGTCTGCTTGGTATTCTATTTTCTTAATTGCTTTACCTAGGCTAAAAAAATATCATGTGGAGAAATTATATGACTATTGGTGCTCAAATTAAGGAGTATTTGAATAGTTTGGATGATATTAATGCTTCTTGCTATAATTTATTTATGGATCTTTGAAAGGAGATGGTTATCAGGAACCAGATTCCTCTGAATGTTGTGAATTGGTAAAAGAATGAGATTACCTTCATGGTAGACAAGGACAATTATTTTATGGAGGCAATAATTTTGAGGACTTCATGGGTGTCAAATATTTCCTATGAGGTGTGTGAAGATGAGTGCATGTGTATTGTAGAGATACTTCTTAAATTAGCTAAAGATTTGAGTGAAGAAAGATTCAGAATATTTGATGAGATTATTTGGTGGAAAGAGAATTGGTGATGTTGGAGGTATATCAAAAGCTAAAAGATCTGAGAATTCATCTATAAAGGCCTCTTCCTATGTCTCCAAAGCATTGAAATCTGAGCATTTGAGTTTGGAAAGGATGGATAGTGTATAAGTTATAATTATGGAAAGTGGTCAAGATGTACTGAGAAAGGTCAATATGTAGAAGGATGATGAAAAAGAAGAATAGTTTATTCCCCTATTCCTTTTGAGGAAAATTCTTTTGATGCTGATAAAGTACTTGATTTGATTGGACAACCTAATGGTCTAAAGGATGTTGGTGACCTGTATCATACTGTTCCTATGTATGATCAAGAGATTATTGAACAAGCTTTTGTGACATATTTGGTCCAGAACAATCTTGTTCCTAATAATGTTTCTAACTTACTTCTAGAAGTGCTAGTAGAAGTGTTGATTGAGCATATGGATTCAATTGGGAATGATGGTGATTTAGATGAACCATGTACAAAGATGAGCTTGACAAACAAGATGACAAAGAAGTGCCTAAGGGCACATCAGAATCTTAAACTAATTTTGATTGGTTTTAGGAAAATGATGGATAATGTTGCATGGTTATATTGGTATTGCTTGAAGTGGCCCGCTTCTAAAAAGAAATTCAAGGATGAGATAGACTCCATTGAGTCTCAACTTACCAAGTTGGCTCACTCATTTGATATTTACAAGGATGGTAATGGTTCTATGAGATCTAAGGTTTGAGAAATTCACTCTCAATTATCCCTACTGAAGAGACAAAGAGATGAATATATGAGATTGTTCAATAGTCTTAAGGATGCAATGGAATTATGAATGTCTTCATTTATTAGCATTTTAGTAGATGCAAAAAAGGTAGAATGGAGTGTGATAAATATTGATATTTTTGATATTGCAGTAAATTTGTATCTTGAGTGTGAGAGCCAAAATAAAATTCTTTCTACTAGCATTCATGCTTGGAACTCTTCTATTGTGGGTCAGAAGAAACAATTCAATGATATTTGGCCTGGAAATGTATGATAAAAGGTATTTGGACTCAATTTGTTCTTTTTGCTTTTTGAAGACTTTTGATAAGGGGAGGTATTGTTATGAATGGTTCATTTTTGGAAAGGAGAGTTATCATTTGTCTTTGATGTCAAAGGGGGAGATGTATTAGGAGAAATATTTTTGTTTTGCCATCAATGACAAAGGGGATATTATTGCACATATGATTCTCTGTTGTCTTTGATGTCAAATCTATTGTAGTGGTTTCAACACAGTTTCAGATGTCAAACTATTTAGCTTGGTTATTGGTTTCATTTGATAGTTAGTGCTACTAGTCTGAAAATGATGAGATGTGAAAGTATATGGTAAATTGTATGGTCTAATAATTTATTCTAATCAAAGTACTTGATATTGGTTGTATCTAGTTGTTGGTCCAGATGTGGTTTGAATGTCTATCAATTGGTAATATGATACAAAGTTGTATGTAGATTCTCGTGTAGTTCTCAGGAATAAGTGGATATGCTATGTTAACTATCTGTATGCCTTCCGGATGGCTAACATTGATGATATGATGTCATTTTGGGAGATTAATATCTTTTATTTGGCTCAAAATATGTGTTACTATATCTATTGACTATTATGATGAACAACATCTTTGTCTGGAATTGTATGGATGCACTAGATATATATTAGATAGCTATGTGAATTGAAGTAGAATGATTATGGCAGATAGATCTCAATTTTCTAATTAGATACATTTTTGTCAATAGGCGTCATTCATGTCTATAATTAGTGTTGGTGCAGTTTTAGGAGTGTGCGGAGGAATGCATTGTATTCCCTATCTTTCTTTTGCCATGAGGTTCTTGCGGATCATTGGGTATTGTTCCTAACAAGTCATGCTTCTTTAGTGGTGAACTGGATATTTTGTTTTTGGGTCTGAATTAAGATATTTTGAGTAAAATAGTTTGGTATGAATTGACTTGTGTATTTTTGGTCTGTGCACTTGTGTGTAGAATCTTTACGAGGATGATTGGAAGGTGTGTTGACTTGGTGTGAATCTTCACACATCTTCTTTTCCTTCTGCATGCAATATTTTGGGTCAATGATGCATATAGACATTACATCTTTTATGCAGACCTAATAGAAGTTATTGATGATCAGATGGATATATGAAGATAGATCAATTGAGATATTAGATATAGAGAGTGTGTGATTAGAAAGTGTATATGGTGAAAATGGATAACAATAATAACAATATTGAAAGGCTAAATGAATTCAACCACACAACCCTAGCCTAACAATCAACAAAGATCCACCATAACATATGAAGATTACCTAAGACAATGCAAATCAAATGAAATCACAAAGATTATACCATCACATGTCCAATAGGGTTTTGATCTCCATTCTTCCTATCTCCATTGATCTTGCTTGATATATTTGCTCTCAGATTTTTATGTGCACAAGAGCTCAACAAAGAACGGAATGTGGTTGCAAGTAGGATCGTAGTGTAGTCAAAATGATCATTAGCATGAGTAATTAGGCATTAGGGTTTGATAATGAAGAAGGCATCTCCTTAAATAGAAGACACAATATGAAATGGAGGGATAAGATTGAGAGGTGTAAAAAGAGAGGTCGGCTAAGATTAGAGGGTAGGTAAAAGAAATACCAAAATAATGAAAAGGGGTAGGTAGTGTATGAATTAAGAGATGAATGACATGTGTCATGTGTAGAAAAGGCTAATGAATTAAATAAATAAAGATTTATTTAATTAATAGAAGAAGTAGAATAATTAAATAAATAAAATATTTATTTAATTTAGGAAAAGGATAATTTAAATAAATAAATGTATTTATTTAAATGAGAAATAAGGCTAGAAGAGGATAAATGAATTAATTAAATAAATAAAGATTTATTTAATTAATAGAAGAATTAGGCTTAGATAATTAAATAAATAAAATATTTATTTAATTAGACATGACAATTTTAGGTGTCTACATTTTGCCCCTCTTTGAGACAATGCGGCTTGTCGCGTTGTTTCAAAGAAGATAAGATGAACTGATATAGAGTTGCCCCAGAATGGGAATGATATGCCCCCTCGAGAGATTGGATGAAAATGTCTGAAAAGATTGCAGACAATCTCTCGATAAGAAAGACAAGATAGAATGGATTGACCGGATCAAGTGACAGAGTCACAGGATAACGAAGACTAACTCGAAAAATGAATGCGAGGGCTAGGGTAGGCTATAAGATAGACCACGGGGGAAAAGACATCCTCATTGTCATCTACACCTTCACGAGATCACAGTGCAGAGCGAGAAAAAGAGCAGCAACAGTCAGCAGCGATGGCTTTCGTACACAGATTCAACTGTGTTCGCCGATTTCAGAGGCCAGCAGAGGCAGGAGAGCCAGTAAGTACCATCAAACCTCCTCGTACTTTGACGCATTCAATTTTGTCATTAATGCATGCCGAATAGAGCAATAAATGCGCTCAGAAGTAGTGTACAAAAAATGTAAAAATTGGGAAACCGTGTCTGCGTCGGTGTCAGGCGCGTCTGTGTCCAACAGGCGCATCTGTGTCCAATAGGCGCGTCTGTGTCGGTGCCAGGCACGTTTGTGTCTGGAGCCGCGTTTGTGCAAAATGCGGGCGCGTCTACATCCTTCAGGGGCGTTTATGTTGCAAAGTCGCGTTTGTGAACAATGTAGGCACGTTTATGTCAAAAGGCGCGTCTGTGTTGTTTAGGCGCGCTTGTGCAGTCAATAGGCGCGTTTGTGAGTTAGAAACGCGTTTATGTCTGAAAGATGCAAGGTTTCGTCTTCTAGGTCTAATCGGCAGTTCTATGATGAACATACCCTGTCGATGGGATAAGCTGCTGAGAGGATACACTCAAGCAGGTCCTCTAGGAAGACTAGGATAGATAAGGCACTTTGTGATGAACAGGGAGCACCAAGATAGAGTACTTTGTGATGAACAGGGAGTACCCAAAGTATGAGCAGCACTTTGTGATGAACAGGGAGTGCAAAATGTGAGTAACACTTTGTGATGAACAGGGAATGTCACACACGTAGTACTTTGTGATGAACAGGGAGCACTACTAGGATAGATAGCAACACTTTGTGATGAATAGTGAGTGTCACTAAGATAGATAACCATATGCATTTAGATAGCGAGTAGCATTTTGTGATGAACAGTGAATGCCACCATGACTGACATGATTGATTTGTTGGACTGCAGGAGTACTTGCCTATGTTAGAGTCACGGGAGAGATTCCCATCGACACAGAGGTTGCGACCGGAGTTATCATTTCAGGATAGAGCTGCCATCGAGGAGATGGGTTTGAGACACGTGTTGTATGTGCCTGAGTTTTGGGCAAACATGGGTTTGCTGACTGCGCTGGCCGAGAGATGGCATTCAGAGACTTGCACATTTCATTTGCCGATGGGGGAGATGACAGTCACCCTTGAGGATGTGTACAGGATTCTACACATACCGATTGATGGAGATCTGATTCCATACGATCGCGACAGAGACAGAGAGGCTTTGAGATGGGTGTTTCAGGATCCCGGCCTAGAGATGAGAGCAGGACATGTGGCATGGGACACCATGACTGTGACAGGGTTAGCTTTGCCAGCTGTGATCGGAGGAGCTATCAGTGGGTTCCTATGTCTAGATAGGGCGACACGGGGGTTGGTAGTGGGCTGGGGAGGAGCACTGGAGACACTGGTGACGCAGCACACCAGATATGCTTGGGGTCCATGTGTGTTGGCCCACCTATATTATGAGCTGCACCAGTTTGTATACCATGGATCAGTGGGACTGGGCTGTGGAGTGACACTACTATAGGTTTGGGCGTACGAGCATCTGCCTATTACACGACTGATACATTTCCGAGGGAGAGGTCATGGATGGAGTTTTGTTCATCTATATGACATGATCACTTCACAGCCGCGGATTGGCAGGTTAGAGCATTGGCGGCGAGTGATAGACAATATTGACGTAGTCATCTAGAGGTCGTATCTAGGATGTGAGGAGTGGGAGGATGACGCAGTGGAGCTGCCTTACACCTTCGGGAGCAGGTATCTGATTGAGCTGACGCCCTATATACTGGAGAGACAGCTGGTAGACAGAGTATGCAGGTAGTATGGCAGGATCCAGAGGATGCCACGAGGCTCGGGTATGTATGTCTGTACAGTTAGAGATCAGGCGCAGTTCAGGCCTTTATTGTCATATGATCAGGTGCTGACACAGCTGGCAGAGATGGTGCCCCTACCCTGGGATATGTGGCCAGAGATCAACGTCGAGATGGATGCGGAGTATGCAGCATATTGGGCTGAGCATCCATTCCCGCGATTGACAGATCCAGGAGAGCTACTGGAGGGAGATGGAGGAGGAGATGATGATGATGATGGTGGGGGTGATGGAGGTCGAGGCCGACGGAGGCAGAGGGAAGTAGTTGGGGAGAGGAGGGTGGCACCTCGGAGGGAGGGTGGACAGGAGGGATAGGCCCAAGTGGTGAGGGGTCGCGGTGGACTGCCCCTGCAGGTACCAGCAGCACAGGGTCCTAGAGCACAGGGACAGAGACAAGGACAGGTACAGGGACAGGTGCCAGTACAGGTACATGAGCAGGGACAGAGATAGGTACAGGGACCTAGGCATGTACCGAGATAGGTACCCGTTCAGGCACCAGTACAGGTACAGGGACAGGTACAGGGCCAGGCACCTGCAGAGGGAGAGCCACAGGCAGAGGCAGAGGGTGGGGATCCAGAGAAGGATGAGCTGATTGAGCTTAGGGAGATCTGCCAGGGCCAGGCAGATGAGATCCAGGATCTGGAGAGGGAGAGGGACCAACTCAGGACCAGGCTCAAGGATACTGAGCGGGAGAGGGATCAGGCGATTCAGCGCTACATGAAGGCTGAGATAGCGTTGAGGGCAGGGAGGCAGGCGGCGGAGGACACAGGAGCAGGCTACGCATATGTCCTGCGAGCCGGAGAGGAGATTGCCTACTGGAGGGACCTGTATTATGGTGTCGTGCTAGTAGATCAGCGGGCAAGGAGCTTCCATAGACCATCGCGGACAGCGACAGCTACGGGAGGGAGCCGGAGGAGACAGGCATTGAGTGGTGGGGTCATGGGTCCTCCACCACCACCAGATAGGGGGGATAGGCAGGGTGATCCTGGAGCGGGTCCTTCTAGGGCTCAGATTTCGTCGAGGCCAGCGGCTCCGAGGGAGGGAGTTCATCATAGCCATAGAGGGCTCCCTTGTATCAGTATTTGTACCATTTTTGTATTGTAGACACCTGCGGGTGATTTTGTAGCCATATGAGTTTTGACATCATTGTATCATGACACTTTATATATATATGAGATGATTCATTTTTGCGGCAGCTATATGCATGTGTACCTATGTGATGAGATGTTCTTATGATGTATGTTTATGACATGGATGCAAATATGTACATGATGCAATGCAATATTTTTGTTCTTTTATGTTGTATATGTGTATGCATGATGCAAATGTGAATGTATGTAATGCAGATGAGTATGATAACGCAAATGTAAATTGTGCTAACAAGTGTTGTGTGCAGGATGTGATGCAGTTGTGATATCTATATGTATGTATGAAATGCTTATATGTGGTAATGTAGGTGTAAACTACATGAAATGCAAATGTTTTTGGTGTGTCATTATACTCAGTCATGTGATAGCAAGCTACGTGGACTCGAGAAGGACGATGGAAGTCAATCAAGAAAGGGGGGATGAAAGATAGAAGATATGAAAGTGAAAGAGCTTCTTGTGCATTATCATCATTGAGCTTTATTATGGCAAGTAGGTTATGACAATCGAGGTATATGTTCGACCCAGAAAGTCATTGTACCCGTTTGCATGGAGATAAGATAGTCACAAACAAGGAATGTCCCAGTTCATACTAGACTCACAGTGTCCTCATATCCTTGGACAAGTCATAGCATTACTAAGAGACAATCCACAGACAGCAAATGCAAATAGGTGATGATACCCCATCCTCGCCTTTCTAGTCAAAGACATCCTAGAGATAGAATCTCTAGTCAAAGACATCCTGGAAAAGCTAAAAGACATGTCACCAAAAGATAAAATCAAAAGAAAACCAAGACTCGACACCAACATCCACTGTAGTCCTCAAGTTTAGTGTCTCTTGTCACTTGTATAAGTCTTATTTGATTGTGGTCACAATGTTTACTTTCACAAAAAGGATAGATAGCACTAAACCATATGTTGTCTGAGTCTGTTGAAAGATTTGATTTTGTTGAAGCTCATTGTTGCTGCTATGTCTCATCTGAAACTGACTGAATCCATGAAACTGATACTTTATTGCGGAGAAGATGAAACTTTATTGCGGATCTATGATGCAGATGTTGTTTTATTGCGGATTGTGCGCGAATAGACTGAAGAAAGCTGGAAGAAACTGTACTCCTCGAAACATGTGATGTTCTCAGTTCGACACCCATCACTAGACGTAGGATTTGCCTTAGCCACAGATAGGATCTGATTTATTATGGATGGAAAGGGAGTGAAAAGGGTGATTTATTATGAATGGCTAACCAATCTTGGGTAGATCAAGAACAAGCCATGATGGGAATGGGTAAGTTTATTGTGAGTGAATAGGTTGTGAGTGTGTGCAATGTGAAAGGATGAAAGTGAATCCTGAAGGAGGGAGGAGCAAAGTCTCTACGCATGGCGCTGGTGACCCAGTTTTCACCATGGTACTTGCCCAGGGCGCCACCAAAGTGGTTTTCACCGTTGGACGAAATTATTTCTCTTTACTTTTTTTGATTTTTCAATTTTTTTTGTGTCACAAGGCGCCTGTTTGCCAGGTTTTCACCAAGTAACAATTTTTTGTTTTATAATTTTATTTTTTTGTATTTTTGAATTTTTGAATTTTTTTGTGTTTTTGAATTAGGATATTCCGAAGAGCTATGTGTAGAACCTACGAAGGTGCATGCTGTTGATAGGATCCTCCAAAGGTTCACCTTCTGTAGTTGAGAGCTGATATGCCCCAGATCCATAGGTTGTTGTAACGATGTAAGGACCAAGCCAGTTTGGTTCGAACTTGCCCTTCTTCTCTCTGTCTTGCTGATTCTTGGGATTTTCTCTAAGGACCAAGTCACCTACTTCAAATGTGCGAGGCTTGACTTTGTGATTGTAACTGTGACTCATTCATTGTTGGTAAGCCTTGAGATGATTAAAAATAGTTTGTCTCCGTTCATCCAGCAGTTCTAGTTCTTGTAAGCGAGAGACCCTATAATCTTCATCGTTGATGATGTTTTGCAAAGAGACCCATAAAGAAGGTAACTCGACCTCAATAGGCAAGATGGCTTCAGCGTCGTAGACAAGTGAGTAGGATGTAGCTCCTGTAGGTGTGCGGACACTTGTGCGGTAGGCCCAAAGTGCAGGATTGAGTTGGATATGCCAGTTACGGCCAGCGTTGTCGACTATCTTTTTAAGGATTTTAAGAATTGTTTTATTAGACGCCTCAGCTTGGCCATTACCCTGGGGGTAATATGGTGTGAAGAAACAATGGGAAATATGGAAGCGGTCACAGAGTTCACGAACATCCTGATTTTTGAAGGGACGCCCGTTATCAGTAATAATGGAATTAGGAATACCATATCGGCAAATGATATAGTTAAGGATGAAAGTAGCGATTTGTTTACCAGTGACTTGTGTGAGAGGCACGGCTTCAATCCACTTTGTGAAATACTCTGTGGCTGTGATAATGAATTTATGACCATTGGAAGAAGGAGGGTGAATCTTGCCTATGAGATCAAGTCCCCACTGACAAAAGGGCCAAGGAGACGCAAGTGGTTGTAGTTCTTGTGCTGGTGCATGTATGAGGTCTCCATGAATTTGACATTGCTTACATTTATTGACAAACTAATATGAGTCTTTTTCCATATTGGGCCAGTAATATCCAGTCCTGATGAGTTTCTTGGCCAAGGTATGACCACTAGCATGCGAACCACATATCCCTTCATGCACTTCACGTAACGCAATCTGAGCTTCGTCGCTTTCTAAACATCTAAGAAGAGTGCCATCTAGACCTTGTCGGTATAGGATATCAGCTAAAATGACATATCGAGAGGATTGGTGAATGAAAGTGCGGCGTTGGTTATTTGATAGATCAGGAGGTAGGATATTGTCGTGAAGATACGTGAATATGGAACCATATAACTGGGATTCGGGACCAACAACGCATATCATTTCAGTAGGAGTGATCTCATATGAAGGAACCAACAGGTTGTCTACCAGGAACTCATAGTAGGTTTCATTTTGAGGTAGATCAATCAGTGAAGCAATTGTAGCCATGGCATCTACAGCACGATTCTGCTCTCTTGGTATCTGCTCAAAATCTATCTTTGTGAAGTGCTGTTTCAAATCATCCACCATTTGTTTGTAAGGCATTAATTTTTCATCTTTTGTTTGGTAATCATCAGTTGCTTGACGGATGACAAGTTGGGAATCCCCAAAAACACAAAGTTCTTGGATCCTCCACTGAACTGCAATTCGTAATCCAGTTGTTAATGCCTCATATTTCGCTATATTGTTAGTGCAAGGAAATGATAAGCGGTATGATTTTGGTATAGAATCACCTTGAGGAGTTATAAAGAGAATACCAGCGCCTGCCCCATGTTGTGTGTATGAACCGTCAAAGTATAGTTGCCATGGCTTTGCATGTGATATTGTTAAAATGGATTCATCTGGAAATTCTGAATTTAGAGGAACATCATCAATCATGGGGGCATCTGCTAATTGATCCGTGATTTCTTGTCCTTTTATTGCTTTTCTGTCCACATACTCGATGTCGAATTCACTCAGGATCATTACCCACTTGGCCAGTCGCCCAGTAAGTGTAGCTTTGTTGAGAAGGTATTTTAATGGATCAATTCTTGCAATCAACTTAGTCTTGTGAGTGAGCATATAATGTCATAATTTCTGTGAAGCAAAGACCACAGCGAGACATGCACGCTCGATTGGTGTGTAGTTTAGCTCATATCCCACCAATGTGTGACTGATATAGTATACTGCTTTTTCCTTGCCGTCAGCAATTTGTTGTGCTAGGAGTGCCCCCAGTGCTGTTGGAGTAGCTGATATGTATAGTAACAAAGGCTGATCTGGAATGGGTGGCATCAAAACTGACGGATTCAAAAGATAATCTTTGAGCGTCTGAAAAGCTTGTTGACAGTTATCATCCCATTTGAACTTGATATTTTTATGTAGCAGGTGCTGAAAAGGATTACACTTATCTGCAAGCTGTGCTATGAATCTTCATATAGACTGGAGTCTCCCTTGTAAGGATCGAAGTTGACTGATATTTCTGGGTGGCGGCATGTCCAAGATAGCCTTGACTTTTACTAGATCAGCTTTGATTCCTCTTTTAGACACAATGAATCCTAGGAGATTCCCGGAGGTTACTCCAAAGACACATTTCTTGGGGTTTAATCTTACTTTGTATTTTTCCAACTGATTAAAGATGACTGAAAGTATGTCCAAATGTGTATCTCTGTCTATTGATTTTCCCAAGAGATCATCAACATAATCTTCCACGGTTATGTGCATGAGATCGTGAAAGATAGTGGTCATTGCTCTTTGATATGTAGCGCCTGCATTTTTCAGCCCAAAGGGCATGACATTCCAACAGAAAGTTCCCCACGGACAAGTGAATGATGTTTTGTGTTGATCCTCGGGTGCAATCCTGATTTGATTATAACCAGAAAACCCATCCATTAAAGATAACATTTCGTGACCTGCTGTGAGATCAACGATCAAGTCGATATTTGGTAATGGGAAGTCATCTTTCGGACAAGCTTTGTTGATGTCTCTGAAATCTGTACATATTCTGATGCTGCGATTTGGTTTACTGACAGGTACTAAATTGGAGATCCATTCGGGATAATCAATTGGGGGTATGAATCCGACATCCAATAACTTCTCCAGCTCTGCTTTGACTAGTAATGCCACTTGTGGATGCATTTTTCTTAATTTTTGTTTCATTGGCTTTGCCCCCGGTTTGACTGTCAAATGATGCATTACCAAATCCGGATCTAGTCCAGGCATATCAGCGTATGACCATGCAAAGTTGATTTGTCGTTCTTTGAAGAAGCTTATGAATTTTGACGTTTCGGACTCTGTCAATGATTGAGCCAGGAATATGTTGTGTGGAGCCTCTTCTGTACCAATGTTTGTTTTGATAGTATCCTCTACCAACATGGATGATTTTTCCTCATATGATGCTGGGAGAATGTCGATCCTTCCATCTTCGGGTGCCTCAAAGAGGTTTTCGCCCTCAGATACGTCCTTTCTTTTTACTTTTTTGGAATCAGATAGCGCCACAGTGTGGTTTTCGCCATAAGACCCTTGATTTGTTTTTATTTTCACATTTTTGCGACTGGAAGGTCCGACACCCTCACCAAAATATGCCATGTTGTTGAGTTCTATGGTGTATCCTGCTTTGTGGTCCCCAGGGGGAAGATCATCTCGTATGCCAAGATAGTCAATAATAGCTTCATCATTTTGGAATGTGTCAAATTGTGCTGGTCCTTCATAATCCTAGTCAATGAGTTGGTGGTGAACAAGGGGAAGGCCTTTAATGTTTTCGGAGTTTGCAGGGCTAAGAGTGAAGATGTGGTTATATTCGGGTATATCGAGGCAATCGTCGAGGTCATCAATGGCACTCTCCTCGTCAGTTTCGATCGCAAGCGAATCCAAATTGTCGTCACTAGTAGCGCCTTCCGGGACAGGTATCCTCATCCTATGTGATTTCGACCTAGAACCTTGAGACGAAGACTGTACGAAATCCTTATGGGTTGTTTCTTGACCAACTCTGAACTTTTTATAAAATTCCTCTTCTTCTGTGGGTTCATCTGGCTCTCTGAATGTCTCGGTGAGCTCATAGTCACTGGAGGATTTGTCTGAACCCCATTCCCATTCGTTGGAATCTGTGGAATAGTAATCTTCTTGTTGAACTTTGGCAACTTTGATTTGTGATGCCTCTTCTGTCCTTTTAGTATGGATCTTGGAAGTCAAAAAACCAAGTCCCTTTGAGCATTCCCTTTTTACAGTCAATTCAGGTTGTAAAGGTTCCATGACGCCTTCTTTGCGTAACCCAAGAGGGCTTTTTCCATCATACCCGAATTTTTGTAGAATCTTGAAGCCTTTGCCATATTTCTCACAGGGTATATTGATCTGATCTTGTGTGTCATCTTCAATGTCTTTATAGAGCATTTTGTATAAATCTTCCTCTTCTAGTTTGCCCCATTTTTGAAAGGTAGTAGGATCCCATTTGAGTATCATGATGGATATTTGCTTGTTAGGATGTGGCCTTCCATATTCTTTTGGAGAGCTCATGACTTGTCGTAAATACATGGTCTGATTTAAAGTGTATTCTCCCATGCCTTTGTCCTGAAATTTGCCTTTAAGTTCACCTTGTTTTGATGTCGAAGGTTTCAATGACTCAGGGTCAATGTATGCCGAAGAAGGAGCAGCCTCACGATTACTGGGAATGATGGTTTCAGTATGTGATCTCAGGTTATTGCAATATATGAACGGATTAGGATCACCGTTAACTGTTACCTCAAATCCATTATGAGGAAACTTAATGCATTGATGATATGTCGATGGGACTGCCCTCATTTCATGAATCCAAGGATGTCCTAGCAATATGTTGTATGTGAGATCCAGATCTAGGACTTGACAAACCACATCCTTTGTGACTGGCCCAATTCTTAGAGGTAAGGTGACTGTGCCCTTGGATGAATGCTCTTCATCATCATATGCCTTGATGGTGATTTGATTTGTTGAATTCACAGCTTTATCAGAATATCCCAATTGTTTAATGGTGCTCAATGTACAAATGTTTAGACCAGCTCCTCCATCTATCAGGACTCGCTTTATTCGATGTTTGTGTATGAAGGCTTCAACATGTAAAGGTGCATTATGTGGCTGACTTAAGGAGGCGTCATCGGCTTCTGTGAATGTGAGGGAGTGTGGAATGGAAAGGTATCCCACCATGGCTTGAAACTGGTCCACGTTCAGATTAGTAGGAACGGCAGTGTCTCTCAAGATTTTGTCAAGAATAGCTTTATGAGCGGGGGATATATGTAAGAGCTCAAGGATGGAGATGAGCGCGGGTGTCTTCCCTAACTGTTCTACAAGGTCATACTCAGGCTTGGTTGATGAAGAAGCGGTATTTTTAGTGGAAGCACCTGGCAAAGTAATTTTACCTCGACGAGTTGTAACATGACATTCAGAGGTAGGTTCGGAAGAAGATCCAACACCTCTTAGGACAATCTTGGGTCTCTGAGGAGGATTCTCAGGATTTTTGTTCTTGATGGTAATAGTAGAGATATGATTGTCCATCGAGATGTGATTGATAGTTGAGTCATAGTTGTAAGGTGCTCTAGTATAGTTGGCTTGATCATCTGTGACTTTAGCTTTTCCCTTGTCATGCTTTGGGAATGGTTCCTTAAACATCTCATGTTCTTGATTAGATGAGTGTCCCTCAATCTCAATATCACCTCTATCAATGAGATCTTGCACAATGTTCTTCAGTCGATGGCAATTACCTGTCTTGTGACCCTTGCTCTTATGAAATTCACAATACTCATCATCGTTCCACCAATTTGGTTTGACCTTTGGTTCATATGGAGGAAAACCTGGAACTGTGATCACTTTATTTTCCACAAGCTTTTTGAAGACTGATTCAAGTGGTTCTCCCAATGGGGTATACTTCCTTCGTGATCTAGAAGTTGTTTGAGTATTCACTTGATTGTTTGTAGAACTTGATCCCGAAAAGATGAACTTGGGTCTCATTGTATTGGCATCAACAACACCATCATTGACTGTGTTTTTGTTTTTATTCCAAAATCTTGGCTTGTCTTTTCCTTTAAAGTCATCTTTGTTTTCTTTGAATATCTTAATGACTCCTTGTTCCATTAAGACCTTTTCTGTTGCTAAGCCCTTTTCAATAACATCCTTGAAGGTGGACAAACAAGCTTTCCTTAGATCATAGCCAATATCCTTGTTAACGTTTTGAGTGAACATTTCTACCATTTGTTTCTGTGGAATTTCACAAGAGCATCTGCTAGCTAGATTTCTCCATCTTTGTAGAAATGATGCAAAAGATTCTCCCTCCTTTTGCTTAGTATTGCACAAAGTAGTGACTGAGATATCTGTTTCTATATTGTAGGAGAAATATTGAATAAATGCCTCTGCTAAGTCACCCCATGACTTAATACCAGGTGGTAATTGAGAGAACCATTCCATAGCTTGATCGCCTAAGCTTTGTGGGAACAACCTCATCAAATATGTTTCTTCTGCCGCTACCTCAATGCAAGCTGTGAAAAATTGTCTTATGTGTGCCTTGGGGTCTCCTTTTCCTCTATACTTGTCAAACTTTGGCGTCACAAAGTGTGCAGGAAATGGAGGCATTGGAATGCTTTTATCAAATGGATAAGGACATATGTCTCTCATAGTGTATGTTGGTTTTGGTGTACTCATGTCCTCCATTTTCTTTTGTAAATCTCTGATTTGTTGCTCCAAATTGCTCTTAGGTGGCGATCGATTTCTTGTAGCATACCCCATGTTTGAGACACCAATTTGAGGAGGAGCATATTGCATGTATGGATGATATTGATCATAGACATGTTCATAGGAGGAGGTCTATATTGATGCGGCATATAGGGAGCACTTGGTATAGCTTCATGTTGAGGAACCCCATATCTATTTTGTGCATGTATACCATATTCTATAGGCATCTCATGTTCTATTGTATTGCCCCCAAATTTGACATGAGGTTTCCTTGTGTCCAAATTTTGAGCATGCCTTTGAATGTCCAATTGTTTTGATTGATCCATAGCTTGAGCATGTGATTGAGCATATCTATCTGCATAAGGTTTCCATAATGGTCTTCGAAGGTAAGTATCATATGTTTGAGCATGTGTATGTGGGACTTCTGGTTTTTGAAGCAAAGCTAATGGTGATTCAGGTACCATATGCGGTCCTCTATTTCCTCCACTATTAGGTCTCCTTTGATCCATGTTGGAGTGAGTTTGTTGCGAGGGTCGGTTTTCCATAAGTTGAGACATGTCAAAGTCATGAGGTATTTTAGCTCCACTTTGTGCCATCATGTGTAAGAAGTATTGTCAATCCCTCTTCATTATTTCTTCAACCAATCTATTGAAATGAGGATTCATAATGGATTCTTCTACATCTGCTGATTGTATTGAAAAGTTGTCCACATTGTCATTGTGTGTAGCATTGTTGTTTGTAGTGTCTGCATTTTCCACATTGGGAATGTTTCTATAAACATCCATGTCAAGCAATGTAGTGTGCTCAGGATTGAAAAATAAATCATTGTCATACTCATAAGAACTCATGTTTGCGGATTCTTGAGCCTCTCTAGCTTTTCTCCTAGATTTTTGAAGGTGGGTTTCAACCATGAACTAGGTGTTTGACCAAGATGTGAGAGACTAGATGAAAAATGAAAAGAGTATGGAAGACCAAGAGTTGTATGGAGTGTAAATGAATCTTGAGGTGTACTTGCAATGTCCAAAGTGTAAGACCAAGTATGTATGTAGTAGAGTAGGTGTGACTTTCAAAGAGATGATAGTTTCTCTTGATGAGGTAAGCTGACCTTGACTCTAAGTAAGACCAAATGAGACCCAAAGGTAAGAAACCTTGATGAGGGACCACTTAGCAAAGTGTAGTTGTATGTAGTGTGTTGACAAAGTATGATGAGGACAAGCAAGTGACCTTTTGACTCAAGTTTAGACAAGTATGAATGTAAAATGAGATGTGAAGCAATGATGGACTATATGAGACCCAAAGACAGGTTGAATGCTAGATGAAACCTGAAGAAACAACCTAGGAAGCTCAAGTATTCCGAAACTGATTTCTTTTGTTTGCTGGACTGTAAAAATTTTCAATTCTGGACACAGATGCTTCTGTATACTTCATAGACGCGATTCCCAGACACAGACGTGTCTCTGTTCAACACAGATGCTGCTAGACGCACAGACGCTATTATGCCCTTCACAGACGCGCTTAGATGACTCAGACGCGGTTAAAACAGACATAGACGCGTTTCTGTAAACTTCGTGCAATTTTTCCAATCTGTGAAGTTGTTTTGTTGTGACCAAATCCGACTGTTTGACTGTTTTTCGTGACAAGAGGACACAATGTTGATGAGGACTCAATGTTTGCAAGTGTTTAGACTCCAAAAGTGACTCCAAGAAAAGTGTGTTGTTTGATGTAAAATGTTTTGCATACACTTGAAGACACAAAAGACACAATGTTTTGTTGTTTGGTCTTGAATGTTTGAATGTTTAACATAAGACAAGCACAATTCTTATGGTTGGCCAAGACAATAGTTGTTGATCCCACATAGGGTTTTACCCCCGAGGCTACGCTATTCAGAGCGGATAGTTAGATGCTTGACCTCATTGGCTCCACCCTCGGTACTCACTTCTCGGGTCAGCCAAGCATCAGTCCCCATGAAAACTCCCCATGGCGAACTTTGTATCTCTACTAAGAACCGTATGTGTGTGGGCCGCTACCAGAGGTCCGACCTCCTGCCTCAACAACTAGAAGGATTTGGGCTTCTAAAACAAAAAGGTGCTAGTAAGGGCATCCGCTCGTGTGGCCATACATGTGGCACTTTTAGCTCTATAAATACAGAAGGCTCCCAGTCGGTAGGGGTTACGCCCTACAAATGATCAAATAAATTTGATCAAACGGGTTTATGGGGAGACATAGTGTCGGTATGAACTAATCAGCACACGTTTTTCATAGTTTTCACCATGATTACATTTATTTATAGTGGTTTGGAAGAAGATGGCTTTTCTTTTGCTACCACTTGGGTCGTTCTCTTCTCACTAGTAGTCCTAATGACCACATGGGAAGACAGGCCCTCTAAAGATTAAACAAAAAGAGCCTATTTCTCAAGACACAAAAGACAATGATTCAATTTTAGTGCACCAATGGAAGTGTTTGCTAATCTATGAAAACAAGGCACACAACAAAATTTCAAAACCCTAGCCAAGGACCTACAACAAAATTTGTTAGTAGTTTGGGTTGTTTCAAATGATCACCCCTTCCTGCAAGCACACAAGTTAGGTAAATTTTAGAAACCCAAAAGACTTTGTGAAAGAGGGGCCTTCAACAAAAACGTTTTGCTTCCAAAACTAGTTGCACAAACTTAGTTAGCTAGATTTGAAAGGGTTAGTCCAAAAATAAACCAGATCTGAAACCCTAAGTGCGAAATCCGAAAATTGAATCAAAGAAAATTTGAAAATTTCGAAACAGTCAAAAACATAGACGCTGTTACCCATAACACAGATGCGTCTATATGACACAGATGCGGTTCTGTGATTCATAGACGCAGCCAAAAATCACAGACGCCCTTCTCAGACACAGACGCGGGAAGAAATAACGTAGACGCGTTTCTGAAACACAGATGCCCCTGTCTGAAACCTGCAAAACAAAATTTGCTGAAAACACAGACGCGATTCCAGATTCCGCAGACGCTCCTGAAACTCAGAGACGCGATCCGAAAGTTCGCAGACGCGGAAAAACCTAAAATGTCGTCGAAAAATGTCCGATCTGCAACTTCAAAAATGCAAAATCTGCAACAAAAAGGTTAAATGCAAAGGGACAAGAGTCCCACCGGGCGTGCCAAAATGTATATGGTGAAAATGGATAACAATAATAACAATATTGAAAGGCTAAATGAATTCAACCACACAACCCTAGCCTAACAATCAACAAAGATCCACCATAACATATGAAGATTACCTAAGACAATGCAAATCAAATGAAATCACAAAGATTATACCATCACATGTCCAATAGGGTTTTGATCTCCATTCTTCCTATCTCCATTGATCTTGCTTGATATATTTGCTCTCAGATTTTTATGTGCACAAGAGCTCAACAAAGAACGGAATGTGGTTGCAAGTAGGATCGTAGTGTAGTCAAAATGATCATTAGCATGAGTAATTAGGCATTAGGGTTTGATAATGAAGAAGGCATCTCCTTAAATAGAAGACACAATATGAAATGGAGGGATAAGATTGAGAGGTGTAAAAAGAGAGGTCGGCTAAGATTAGAGGATAGGTAAAAGAAATACCAAAATAATGAAAAGGGGTAGGTAGTGTATGAATTAAGAGATGAATGACATGTGTCATGTGTAGAAAAGGCTAATGAATTAATTAAATAAATAAAGATTTATTTAATTAATAGAAGAAGTAGGATAATTAAATAAATAAAATATTTATTTAATTTAGGAAAAGGATAATTTAAATAAATAAATGTATTTATTTAAATGAGAAATAAGGCTAGAAGAGGATAAATGAATTAATTAAATAAATAAAGATTTATTTAATTAATAGAAGAATTAGGCTTAGATAATTAAATAAATAAAATATTTATTTAATTAGACATGACAATTTTAGGTGTCTACAGAAAGATAAAACGTAAGTAGCAAATGTATAAGATGTGAAGTGATGACACAAATGTGATGGTTGTTTGAAGCGAAGAAGAGGTTTGAATTTGTTACAAAGTAGAGATGAAAGATGTATTAGATAAGTATTAAGTTGTGAACTATCATTTGCATGTTGGTAGATGTTATTCCCTTTACAGTTCAAATATCTTATTCTCATTTTATTAGTATAGATGTTTTGTATCTTGCCCTGAAGAAGTGCTCTTTAATTGTACAAGTCCATCTTTTGTATCTTGCCTAAGGTTGTGTGCCTTAACCCGCAAGTGTAGAGTGGAGAGATCCCTGGCCTATGGCCTAATCTATTGTAAACACTTATTATGTATTGTGAGTTTTATTCTCATTGTGGTTTTTTCTAGATTGGGTTTTCCATGTAAAAATCTCAGTGTTCTTGTGTGGAGTCATTTGTTGTTTCAGTTATTTATTCTCATGCATGTGTGATGAATGGTTGATGTGAAATAAATGTTTAAATTTGATCAAGTGTTAGTATATGCTAATTCACCACCCCCTCTTAACATCTGGTAGTGCTAAAAGTTATGACCAAGAAACCAACTGCATGTCAATTAGGGCTTGGAAGGCTTGAAGGATTTCCAAAAATGGAAAAATTTCCAAAATTTTTGATGCAGGTACAAGATAACGCAGGTTTAGATATGGTCAATTTTGCTCGAAAAGCTGATAAAAATTGCCCACTTCTAGATCCACACAAGTCAAACTTGGTGACCCTACAATGCTTCTAAGAGAAGAAACTCTCAACTCTCAAGAAGGGGTTTGTTGAATCCATGCTCTAATACCATGTTGAAATTTGCAACATAAAAGTTTAGAATAAAAGCTTGCAAGATGAAACAACATACAAGAACACCTTCCACAAATGAGAGTAGGAAGAAGGATATGCTATATTCCTCAAAAGAAAATATTACAAAATGAAGATTACAATGCATAAAGACTTACTTTATAGAAAGCAAGAGATGCCCTAATCTAAAATAGGAGAACTAAAGAAAAAGCATATAGGAGCTAAATAAAGCTCAACTAAAGTATCACTAAGTGAACTTAAGCTAAAAATGCATAATTGAAAAAATAGAATGCTCTAACAATAACAAAACCCATATGGTATGAATTATATTGTCATATAGATTCTATATGGTCATGTGAATTCATAAATTGAGGATTTCTAATGCCTCTAAATTTAATATTAAAAAAATTATAATCAAAATATAATAAATTATATATCAAAATTCATATCTCAACCTCTATAAACATAACTATAATATTTGTTTCACACCAAGAGGCTCCTAAAAAAAATTGACCTCTAAAACCACTTAAAATGGAGAAGGAACCTATAATATTAAAAACACTAAAAACTCACAAGCACCAAGATTAGATGAAGGATAATCAAGTATTTCATGTACAATTCACCAAAATGTATGCAAATAAAATTTGGAACATGAAATAAGAATTAAAACATAGATTTAAATCCTAATTCTAAATTTAGTTGCAAACCTTATATTAAGTGCATAAAAATAGATTTTCTCAACTCAACAACATAATATTAATAATTTTATAATGAAAAAATGATAGTTATTTTGCATGAAAATTTGTGTTGAGAATGGATGAAAGAAGAAGTTATAAACTTTTTGAAGATTAAATGGGCAATGTAGATCTGACCAAATATTAAGAGTTAACTCAATTGGTTTAACTTGAATAATTGGATGAATGAACTAGAATTAACTTAAGGGAAATTTTCATTTCAAACTCATGAGATAATAATAATAAACTGACTTATTCATTAAATGAAAAAAATGATGAAGTTACTAAAATGAATGTGTTAACTTTTGAAGGGATAATAATGAATTTACTAATTTATCTATTTGTATATAATTAACTTGTATCTATATATGTATGTGTATGTACACACACACACACACACACACACACACACATACATACATATATATGTATACATATACATACATAGATACATACATACATATGTATGTATGCATGCATGCATGCATGTATGTATGCATGTATGTATGTATGTATGCATGTGCATACATATATACATACACACATACACATACACATACACATACACATACATATGTATACACACACACTCTCTCTCTCTCACACATATCTGTGTGTGTGTGTGTCTATATATATGTGTGTGTGTGTATATATGTATATGTATGTATATGTACATGTATACATATACATATATATATATATATATATGTACATATATGTATATGTATACATAAGTATATATATACATATGTATATATACATACATAAGTATATATATACATATGTATATATACATACATATGTATATATACATACATGTGTATATATACATATGTACATATATGTATATATACATATGTATATATATATATATATATGTGCATATATACATGTACATACATATATATATATATATATATATATATATATATGCATAAATACATATATATGTATATACATATATATACATACATACATATATATATGTGTGTGTGTGTGTGTTTTTTTGTGTGTGTAGATATCTATATATATGTATAGATACACACACACACACACACACATACATACATGTATATATATGTATATATATGTATAGATATCTATATATATATGTATAGATATACATATATATCTATACATATATCTATACATACATACATACATATACATGTATATACATACATACATATACATGTATATATATACATATATATATGTATATATATATATACATATATATATGTATATATATATATACATATATATATGTATATATATATATATTTATGTATATACATGTATATATGTATGTATATACATGTATATGTATGTATGTATATACATGTATATGTATATATATATGTGTGTGTATGTGTATATATACATACATATATACATATATATATATATATGTATATATATGTATGTATATATACACATATACACATATATATGTATATATACATACATATATATATATATATGTATATATATGTATACATATATATACATATATATACATACACATACATATATATATATATATGTATATATATGTATACATATATATACATATATATACATACACATACACACACACACATATATATATACATATATACATACATATATATACATACATATATATACATACACACACACACATATATATATGCATATATGTATATATATATGTATGTATGTATATATATATGTATGTATATATATACATCTATATATGTATATATATATAGATGTATATATATGTATAGTATATATATACATATACATACATCTATATATATATACATATATATATATATATATACATATATACATATATGTATACATACATATACATAAATACATATATGTATATACATACATATGTATATATGTATATATGTATATACATATACATATACATATACACATATGTATACATGTATATACATATGTGCACACACACATATACATATACATATACATATACATATACATATACATATACATATGTATACATGTATATACATACATGCACACACACACATATATGTATATGTATATGTGTATATATGTATGTATATATATACTGTAAAGCGGAAAATCGCGGTCGAACCCTAGTTGGTCTCCCCTCTTCTAACTCCGAGGAGAGAGAAGGGAGGTTCGCTAGGATTCGATGGGTTTTCACTTAGGGGGAAGACTTTACATTCAAAAGAGGGGTTGAAACTCATAAGATTCAATCCCACACAATGTAAGATTGGATGCTAAATGAATTTCAAGGGTTAGGAAAGCAAGGCTACCCTCTTTTGTAAAGAATGTTGATTAAGGAAATTAAGCTAAGGATGCATAGAAAGTCATAAAGATTCGCTTATAAACTGAGTTTAGGTTATAGTATGAAGCTGCGGACCTGGAATTAGCAGTAAAATGTCGATACGGCGCTGTCCTGCAAATTTGAGAAAAGTTGTCGGGACGATGGCGCCCGGCGCCACGGTCCTCCGAAAAATCCGCGAAACGAAGGGGGATCTGTTCGTCTCTGCACAAGGATTCCAGATCTTCAATCTCAGCCGCGTACTTGCAACCTACACACAGAAAAGCGAAGACGATTGGGGGGTTAGGGATTAGGGGTTTGCCTTTAGGTCAAACCCCAGTTTTGGAATTAACCAAGAAATGAGCAAGTGCTGTAAATGTAAATGACTGTAATGTAAAACAAGTACTAATACCTTGTTCTAAGGATGTTTGTATCCTTATGTGCAAAGGTTTAGATGTTGTATGTTGTAGTATGTAGCATGTAGTATGTGATCTCCTCTTCAATGGTTGAATCCTTGACTTGAATGCAACACTTAGCCTTGAATGGAGACTTGGAATGATCAATTGCTTGAATGCTTGAATGCTTGAATGCTTGAGTATAATTTCCACGCTTTATACACATATCCTCTTCATATCCAAATGAGAGAGAAAATGTAGTTTATATACTTGTCAATTAGGGCTGATAGACTGATTTTCCCGACCTTAGGCCGACCAGGGAGGTATATTTCCAAATTGCAATAAAAAAGACCCGATATCACTTAGGAAACCGGGCCCAAAATAGGACCCAGGGACCAGGGCGCTGGGCGCCCTAGTCCTGAGGGACCAGGGTGCTGGGCGCTCTGGTCCCACCTCCGGGACAGCGGGGTGCAAGGAGGTTCGGGCCAGGGTGCTTGAAAAATGCAGTTTTCAGTGTCGTGAGCAAGTTTTGGGGTCTCCATTCAGGTTGCGTGTTGCGTCGCCATCGTGAAGACCGAAATGCAGTCAAAATTGCAAGTGTCGCAATTTTAGGACGCTACATTTAGCCCCCACTTTAGCGGGAGTATGTGTGCTCATACTTCCGGTAAAGTACAAGGAAACAACATTGAAAGACTTTCACCACGTCAAGGAGGCAAGATACACCAAGCCCCCAGTGGAGTAAGGATCTTACGACTTCGATTGACAAAGTAAAAGGGAAGATCACGAGGAAGAACCATGACTGTCAGTAGTAAGGTTCCCTCACTATGAGTCATGCAAAAGAAATACCAAAAATCTTCAAGACATAGCTAGGTTTGCCAAGAAATTTTCAAGTATCTTTGAAAGGATAGACAGGGTGTATGCCCCCCTACGTTAAAGCGATCGCACACGCCTCAACGGGGGTGATTGTTTTAACATAGTGATACACATAAGAAATGAGAAAGGAAAAGGAGCACGTTATCGCAAAGATTTAGCCCCCAAGTGTGAGATAAACCCAAGGATAATAGACACAAAACACAAAGCACGAGGTGACTTCGCTTTCCTCGGGGTCAGTATGCTGTATGATAAGTCATGTATATATATCATATGTATGTATGCATAATTGTTCTTCATTCCCCAATCAAGGAAGGTCACCTAGAAGAAGGGAACACATGTGTCTTTTGAGTCAACATGAGAGAGACCAAAGAGATCTCAATGCTTTGCATCGTCCTCAAGTAGACAACACTAAGGACAACAAATAGAAGAATGAGAATAACATATAGAAGAAGTAACAAAAGGGAGGGGGAGAGAATCTGCTATGCTAATGTAACTAGTCTAGCACGTCATCTACCCCCCGATCTTGCTGATCAATGTTTCGGGAAGGCAGGGAACACGCTAGAGGAGGAACATCCAACACAGCAGATGGAGCTATCACAAGATCCAAACAAGGGCTATGTTCATGTTCCAAGCCACATTGTTCTTGTCTAGGAGCTAGGATAAGTGCTTTAGAAAATTCATTAGATAAATGGTTATCAACATCAACAAGTTCATATTCGCTATCAGAAGCAAGAGGAGTAACATTTTCATCATGTACAACATTTTCATCTATATCATCATCAAGATTTATAAAAATAGGATCTTTAACTCGCACAGGATCAAGACCATCATGCATCTTATGTTTAGGAGATTTAGGCTCAATATCCGGCTGAGGAGAAAATGGAATAATGCTTGTTGAAGGTGTTTTTGGAGATTGTAAAGTTTGAGAAGCAGCTGCTTGAGCCCTAAGACGACGCTTTCGTCGGCATTCCCATGCAGAACGATTACGTCTAGTCTTAGTAGGAAGTGTAGAAGATAGAGGAGGAGGAATGTTCTCATCCTTATCACTTGGATGTTTAGGTTGTGGTCTCTTAGGCTGGATAATAGGAGAAGAAGAAGGTCTCTTCTCTCTATAGAAGGCAGGAGGAGGAACTGCTCCATATAAAGGAGGAATTTTTGGTTTAGGAAGAAGACCAAGTCCATCATGACGAGGAGGTATAGGTCTACTTTTAGAAGATTTATTAGGCATAGACATAGTCACATCCATGGGGACGGGTTGGGAATCTTCTTGGGGAAAGACATTAGTTTTGTCTTTCAAAGGAAGAATTTCCTTCTCAAGAATGATAGGAATGTCAAGTTTAGGTGTTCTAGGTTCACTTAGAGATAGGATCATATCTATTTTCCACTTTTGATAAGATTTAAAAAGATGATCACTTCGCGGAGGAAGAGATTGGAATTGTTTAGGCCAAAAGTAATCAATAGGAACACTAGAGGTTCTTTCGGCTGGTTTAAAGAGACTATGATTGACAGTAACAACTTCACCATTATGGGGAAATTTTAAACACTTATGAATAGGAGAAGCAATAGCTTTCATGGAAGATAGCCAAGGATAGCCAAGCTTCACACGAAATTGTTCGGAAGAAGGAATAATAGCCAAGTTCACATCAAGAGATTTATTATGGACCTCAATAGGCAATGTAATAGAACCAATTGCAGGAGAAGAAAATGCATCAAATAGTTTCACAATCACATCTGTTTTGTCATAGATCACTTGATTCAATTGCAAAGTAAAAAGAAATTCTTCAGTAATAACATTAACCATGCACGAAGGATCAATAAGCACTCCACGACAAGGTGTATTCTTGACTTTTGCAACTATGTATAAAGGACCATCAGGTGCTCTAATGGTTTCACTGGAATCAAATGTGATGGAAGGTTCTTTAGGGATTTCTTGCTGCTCTACAAAGTTAATCACATTCGGAGTCATAGACACAAGACCATCAGATGAGAAAGAGGAATCATTAGCCTCAATTGCATTAGAGGTATGAGAGGTATGAGAAGGTAATGGATCAGTAAAAATCTGAAGATTTTGGTTAGGAGGAGCTACAGATGTGTTGCCTTTATCATTCACTCCAGAAATAGAAATAGTATTATTATCAATCAAATCTTGAATTTTACCCTTTAAAGAAAAACATTTTTCAGTATCATGCCCAGGCTGACGATGAAAGTGACAAAAAGATTTGTGATCAAAATAAGGTGAAGTAATCTTTGCAGGATCAATTTGTCTTATAGGAGGAAGAGTAAGCACATTTTGTCTCAATAACTTATTCATAATATCATGCAATGATTCATTCAAAGGAGTATACTTTCTTTCTTTCCTGAAAAATTTAGAAATAGGAGGCACACCTGATGCTGCATTCACATTGTTGTTGATGATGTTTTCATTGAATTTGATGGAATCTTTGTTCGGTTTAAACTTCCCAAATGGTTGTTGACTGCTATCACCCTTATCACTCGGAGCCATAGGATGTGATTGTTCCATTTGACTCACAGTCAGTTGATAATTGTGAAGAGTGGCACACAACTGTTGGAAAGAAGTAAACTCAGAAAACAGAAGTTTGTCTCGAATATCTTTTTGTAAATTAGAAATAAAGATTCTTTGAATATCATTATCAGGCACTGGAAAAGAAATTTGAGCATACAAATGCTTATATCTACCAATGAAATCAGTCACTTTTTCTTTAACACCTTGTTTACAATGCATTAAATCAATCAAAGTAACTTTAGGACTTATATTGTTTTGAAATTGTTGAATGAAAGCATTTGCAAGTTGTTCGAAAGAAGTAATAGAATAAGAAGGCAACAAGCAATACCATTGTAGGGCTTTGTCTCTTAATGTTCTAGTGAATAGTTTTGCAAGCAACCTTTGGTCATAAGCAAAATCAGTAAATATTGTTTGAAAAGTCTTAACATGTGTTAGAGGATCTCCTTTACCATTATAAAGCTCCAAATGCGGGATTTCAACATGTTTAGGAGGAATAGCTCGAACAATATCAAGAGAAAGTGGGCTCGCAACATCAAATGTGGGCACACTAAACTTAGATTGATTCATAGAGGCAATTTGTTGCTGTAAAGAAGAGACAGTTTGTGCAAGATTATTAATGGTAGCTTCAGTCGAAGAGTTCATATTAGGTGTGTTAGATTGAGATGGAGGTGTGATGTTATTGAAAGAAGGTAAAGAGTAAGGTGGTGGGACCCTATGATAGTCAACCATAGGGGATGATTGGATAGGAGGAACACTACAAGGAGGAATGGAATGGTTAAACGAATTGCCCCCTTGCGTCATGTTCATTTGTGAAGATGTAATAGGAACACTTATTGAAGGAATGAATGAAGAAGTCGGATTGAATGAAGGAATAGGGTTAATTGAAGAAGGAGGATTGCCCCCATGACTAGTGATCAGAGGAGGAATGTCTTGTATAGAGGTAGCCATGATGTTTGATGTAAAGGTAGGTATACTAGCAATAGGAGTGGTCAAAGGAATAGAATGATTGACTTGTGTAGGAGGTTGTGTATAACCTAAAGATTCAGCACAACTCTTCATAGGCATCACATTCGAATCCACAATGTGTGCGATACCACATAAAACATCAATTCCATTCTTATCACTTTGAAGCATGCGTTTTAGACCCTCAATTAAAGGAAGAGCTTGACTATCGGGATACTCATGAGACATCCATTGGTGAAAATCGTCAAATTGGTTATCCAATTTTGAAAGTTGTTCAACGAAAATTTCATGGAGAGCTTCTTCATCATTCGGAGGATTAGAGGAATTACCCATGTCCTCGTTAAAAAGGCTACTCAAATTAGGTTCCATCTCCTCAGTAGTTAAACCTCGGAAAGACTTAATTCTACGGCTTCTTCTAATGGGAATAGTGTAAGTAGGGCTTATTGTTGTAAAACTCATGCACTAGAGAGAGAGAGAAGATTTTGATTTTAGAGGTAGCAATTTTCAGTAAAAACAGCCAATCTTCCAGATTTAAGCTGTTAAACGCAATCACAACAGTCTCCCGAAATTTCGGAAAAAATGTTCGGGACCGTGGCGCTCGGAGTGCAACACGGTCCTTGCAACTTTTTTCGAAATTTGCAGGGATGAAAGGTATGATGATTTTAGAGCTAATCTAAAAAAATTGAGGGATTTTACGATCTGTAGATAGGCCAAATTAAAGTTGCAATCTCAAAATTGAACCCTATCAAGATTGTCGAAAAATGCAAAATTTGAATTTTGAAAAAGAGAGGGACACTGAAATTTTGAATTTTATGATCTTAGAGGAAATGTCAAAAGTAGTGCAAGTTTTGAAATTTTAAAAATTGACTCAATTTCACGCTAAATTCAATTTTGAAAGCGGAAATCAAGGTTGTTGTAATTAAGCACTTAATTTCAAAAGTCACAAATTGCAAGAATTTGAATAAAGCACTGAAATTTTTAATGAATGATAACACACTTTTCAGATTTAGGACAGTAAGAACACAATTTTGACACAAAATTTCAATTTCAACAATTTTTGAATGATTAGGAGCCTTAAACCAAGCAATCACAAGACCAACTTTGACTGTAATTTTGAAAGTGTTATAATTGACAAAATCAGCCAAAATTCTGGATTTTAGCAGGAAAATACAGCAAGATCTCACTCCTGAAATTTTGGAAAAAATGTCGGGGACGATGGCGCTCGGAGTGCAACACGGTCCTCGCAACTTTTTTCCAAATTTTCAGGGATGAAAGATATTGTGATTTTATTACAGAATCCAAAGTTACAGCTGATTTGGAGATGTTTTGATCGGTCAAATTGTCAAACAAAGGTTGAATTAAGAGGGTTTCAAAAATTAGGGTTTTGACATTTAACCACTTAATTTTCAAAATTAAAGTACAGATATGAATTGATAATTTATAATAGAAAAGCATATCTGAAGCAAGCATTAACAATTAAGCATTTCGCAAGTTCAATGTTCAAAAAGAAAATTTAGGGTTTTTATGCAATCACCTCTAAAATTTTGCAAAAGATCAAACATGGAAATGTAATCAAGGAATCAATTTTCAGATCTAATCATGAATAATCAGAAAGGATGTTCACGTCGGGTTCACCAAAATGTAAAGCGGAAAATCGCAGTCGAACCCTAGTTGGTCTCCCCTCTTCTAACTCCGAGGAGAGAGAAGGGAGGTTCGCTAGGATTCGATGGGTTTTCACTTAGGGGGAAGACTTTACATTCAAAAGAGGGGTTGAAACTCATAAGATTCAATCCCACACAATGTAAGATTGGATGCTAAATGAATTTCAAGGGTTAGGAAAGCAAGGCTACCCTCTTTTGTAAAGAATGTTGATTAAGGAAATTAAGCTAAGGATGCATAGAAAGTCATAAAGATTCGCTTATAAACTAAGTTTAGGTTATAGTATGAAGCTGCGGACCTGGAATTAGCAGTAAAATGTCGATACGGCGCTGTCCTACAAATTTGAGAAAAAGTTGTCGGGACGATGGCGCCCGGCGCCACGGTCCTCCGAAAAATCCGCGAAACGAAGGGGGATCTGTTCGTCTCTGCACAAGGATTCCAGATCTTCAATCTCAACCGCGTACCTACAACCTACACACAGAAAAGCGAAGACGATTGGGGGGTTAGGGATTAGGGGTTTGCCTTTAGGTCAAACCCCGGTTTTGGAATTAACCAAGAAATGAGCAAGTGCTGTAAATGTAAATGACTGTAATGTAAAACAAGTACTAATACCTTGTTCTAAGGATGTTTGTATCCTTATGTGCAAAGGTTTAGATGTTGTATGTTGTAGTATGTAGCATGTAGTATGTGATCTCCTCTTCAATGGTTGAATCCTTGACTTGAATGCAACACTTAGCCTTGAATGGAGACTTGGAATGATCAATTGCTTGAATGCTTGAATGCTTGAATGCTTGAGTATAATTTCCACGCTTTGTACACATATCCTCTTCATATCCAAATGAGAGAGAAAATGTAGTTTATATACTTGTCAATTAGGGCTGATAGACTGATTTTCCCGACCTTAGGCCGACCAGGGAAGTATATTTCCAAATTGCAATAAAAAAGACCCGATATCACTTAGGAAACCGGGCCCAAAATAGGACCCAGGGACCAAGGCGCTGGGCGCCATGGTCCTGGAGGACCAGGGCGCTGGGCGCTCTGGTCCCACCTCCGGGACAGCGGGGTGCAAGGAGGTTTAGGCCAGGGTGCTTGAAAAATGCAGTTTTCAGTGTCGTGAGCAAGTTTTGGGGTCTCCATTCAGGTTGCGTGTTGCGTCGCCATCGTGAAGACCGAAATGCAGTGGAAATTGCAAGTGTCGCAATTTTAGGACGCTACATATACATATAAATGTGTGTATATGTATATATACATATATATGTGTACATACATACATACATACATACATACATACATACATACATACATACATACACACATACATGTGTGCGTGTGCACACACCCGCACGTGCACACACACACACATACATATACACACACACACACATATACATATGTATATATGCATACACCCACATGTAATATGATGGATTTTATGATAATTAAATGATATTAAATTTTGTGATAGTGTGAATAATTAGTAAATATTAACAATAATAATGGATTATAAATAGGCATAATAATGGGCCTCTCCGAGTTAGTTTGGAAGCCAAGGAGAGAAAATAGATTGAATAGAAAAAGTCAAAGGTTGGTTGGATTAAAGTCAACTTTAATGGAGTAGGTAATCTTGGTACCTCTGGGGTTGGATGGGTGGCTGGAGATTAGAAAGACAATATTGTGGCGATTGAAACAAAGAGGTTGGTGGATGGTATGAATAATGAGGCAGAGGCTCAGGCAGCTCTGTGGGGGGTCCGATTGGCCCATAAATTGGTGGTTGATTGCTTGCCTCTAGAAGGCTACTCACAAATTATTATTAATGCTATTTACAAGGGTGAAGCTCCATCTTGGAAATTAAATAAAATGATTTAGGCCATTAAGGTGGATTTGGCAAAATTTAGAAACTTTTGTATTTTGCACGTATTGCGAGAAGGAAATTTCATAGCCAATATCCACTTAATGGTGGGAGTATCATTGTAAGACATGGGTGGTGAAGGGCTCTACAAAGACTACTAAGAAATGAATTGGAGCCAGTGGATGGGCACGCTGCCATGCATGAGAGTAATTAAGGTTGACAAGACGGGGGAGGCAGTGGGGAGTTTTAAGGCAAAGTTTCTTTCCTTTTCCTTTGTTTTTCATGCGCAGAATAGTAAGTGGTGAGTAGAAAGGAAGGTGGGCGACAAAGCATGGAAGCTAATTTTTCTTTGCATTCTACAAAGCAACAACTTGTTTTCTTTGGAAGGGTCTCGAAGAAAAGTCTTAGGGGTGTGTTCAAGTTTAATGACCTAGTGTTCATGCAGATTTTGTGTAATGCCTCGCCAGGAACCCTAAAGGAAAACAACACAACTAGGCAACTAAAGGGTGAAATAATTATTTTTTAAAAGACTAAGTGCATTAACTATAACCATTGCACATTTAATAACATAGTGGAAGACTAACACATGATTTCCTAAGGGTTACCAATGAAGATTAATCATAGATTATATTAACACCACAGTTAATCCAATTGTCCATTTGATTAGATAAATTAAATGCTTAAGTTTAAAACTACACATACATCTAAATTCCATAATGAAGAAATGAAAGTATTCCAATGTATCCAATTTCCATAAAACATTTTAACATGAGATCGAAAGAACTGAAATAACATACATTCCACTGACATACTATTACAATATCCATAGATACATGGCTTCCAATAATGCCACAGATTACAAAGTTACAATATCAAGGTTACATAAAAGTCTGATACAATAACCACAAGGTCTCAATTGAACAATGATCTCGAACAAGAGTTGGCACAAGAACCACGAACCAAGAAACATCAGTGAAGCCTTTCCTTGCCTGAAGATACAATCCAGAACATTCGATAGGAAGTGGCACTGCCATCCGACCATGTGATCCTGAAAAGGAACCACCCCACCGTGCTAGGAGATAGTAGAAAACCCTGAAGCAAGCAAAGTAAGACAAGTACGAAAGAACTACAAGACTCCGCAAACATCCATGTGACTCAACTCACAAAACACTAGTGACTCTAAGGAGAGAGTGTCATCGTCTTACGATGGATACCATGGTACAACCTCCATAGGTCCTGGCCCCCATCCTGGGTTTATCTTGGTAAGCTCTCCCGAGCCTTTGGTTCCAACTAAGTCTCATGCAGACCCTACGAATCCTTTCATGAAGAGAAGGTGGTAAGTTTACCATTCCAAGCCTTCTCGCTACATTATGAGCCTTATACTAGCACTCACCTATGCACGAAGCACATTATCTTAATTAATATTTATTCTACCCACCCCCTAATCAATTATTAGGTTATCACTTTTTAACTGACTTTCAACAGGTTATCTTGTCATCCACTTCAGACATGGCCCCCGCTCGAAGCCACTCTCTCTCATAGGACACTACAGGAAATGTATCTCTCTACGAGAACTCTATGGTGAAACAGACAACCATAACCAATCCTGACAAAGCACAGGTGAAGGATACATAATCACGAACCCAAGATTGACCATTTGGACAAACACACACAATGGCTTACATCAATAAGGTTATACAACAACACCTGACCAAGGAGATATAATAACATAGGACACAATGACAACTCAACCAGAATTGCAATGAAATTAAGCTTGACTGAGAACACCATTTACACAAGATCCTAATATAGGCAATCTTTTCTCAAAATAGCCAAAAGCATAAATAACTTGCAATTAAAGATTTTCCAGAAAATAAGGAAATACAACTATATTAATACAAATAAATCCATCTTGTCATTTGTCCAATAAAGTTAAATAAATTCACATATGAATTAATCTCCTAATGATTAACTTATATATAAATATATAAATACACACACACACACACACACACACACACACACACACACACACACACACACACACACACACACACACACACACACACACACACACACACACACACACATATTTTTATATATATATATATATATATATATATACATACTTCATATAGTTAAAAAGTCAATTAAAATCAATTTTTAAACCCTGCACAGATATCAAAAACACTTTTTTCAGACTGTACCGCATGTACTCAGAATGGCGCATTATAATTACCCACTGCCACTATGCACGGTAACATGTGCTACTCACAATAGCCCGTGCTACTGTCGGTAGAATTGCTACCATGCGGTAGCAGGTACTATCGCCGGTAGTCGTGCTACTGAGCTTCAATGTATATTTTTTTTAATTTTTTTTTTTTTTTAATTTAATTTTTTTTTAATTTTAATTTAATTTTTTTTTAAAAGATAACAGTTTAAAAAAAATAAAAACTATTTTTCTAGAATATATACCACATTAAAATTTTATTCCCCATAACATAATCAATACAAATTAAAATTTTAATAATACAAGTTTCCCATAAAATCAATAAATTTATTTCACAAATAATTTTATTCCTATGACAATTTCCATAATTCAACAGGGATACAAAAAACAAAATTAAGATTTAGGTTAATAACAAAGATAATTAAATCTTTGACTAAACCTCGATGATAGTATAGAGAATACAATCACAATCCAAAATTAACAATACAAATACCAAACAAGAGGGAATGATTTCTCTAGTAAATCTCATTCCTCCCAAAACTTGCAATTTTTATGCATAATAAAACTCTTGGCAAAATTTGCCATAATAAACTCCCAATTTTCTCAAAATCCAATCCACAACACTCAAGAAATAATTTCTTTCCAATAACCAAAAATTAACTTCAAGAATGGAATTTAACCAAAATCAAGAAATAATCAAACATGATTTCAATTTTGACAAACGCCTTAATACACACATCATTCAGAGGGATAGAAGAAATAGAAATTTTTTCTTAAAAACAACAATCAAAAGAAGCCATCCAACTTGGTATAGCTTTCCTGGAAGAATTTTGTAGAAGAACCCTAATCCTTCAATAAGCTTCCAAATAATTTCTCTTTTCCTAAATTCCCTGACCTCTTTCCTATATGTCTAAAATAAAGACCTATTCCCCTATTTAAACTAAAATTCGAGGTTCAATAGCTTTTTCCCAAAAACCTAAATTTAGAATAAAAGTAATTTTATTTTATTTTCTGATTTTATAACAAAAGATAAGCTAACATGCAATAATTAAAAATCATTATTCTTTCTTTTATTTTCTCATGCAAATTAATTAATTTTTTAAATAAAGAATTAAAACAATATTTTAATTCTAATTAATTCCTTTATTCATTTATTTATTTATCTTTTTATTTATTTATTTAAAATTCTAGGAAACAATAAATATAATTAATCTAATTTATTTTTCCACTAAAATTTCAATAAAATATATTTCTAATATCATGCAACTTGCAACTTAATTTAATTATTTCTTTTAATTAAATAAATTTATAATCTCAATGTATATACAATTCAACTATGAGATAATTCCATAAACTTAATTAATTAATTAATTAAATCCACTAAAACACTCAAACTGAATAAATCTCAAGCAAATACTTATAAAAAGATCAAACGACAAAATACAAAGGCCGAACAAACTGATTGGGCGACCAACTAACGACACTCAAACGAGTGTAAATGAGTAAAATAGGGTCAACTACTATCTCCACTTCCATTGGAAAATATAAGGCACGCTCAGACCTGTGAAGCTAGGGGGAGATGATACCCCGTACCTACCCAATACTTGTACCTGCAATATCCTGCATCACCGAACCACACATGCATATATATACAATATAGAAAACATGACATACACACCGATGAAGGAGAATCGCGACGTTCCCTGTCTCACCGAAATGAGTGAAGGAAAATCATCCCCTTGCATCCAATAAACTCTTAGACACACAACATATAATTCCACATTGCATAAATAAAGTAAAATATCAGTACATAGCAATAATCCATAAAATGCCATAAATCACAAGTACTGAAATACTGCAAATAAATTATGCATCTCATATCCAGATAAAGCATGAAATAATGTCATAAAAAATCTGAATAACACATCATGGTAATTTATCCACTGAAAACAAACAATAATAAAATCTGAGTCTAATGAGTTCAAACGAGTAGGGGTACTACATTTTGGATGTGATTTTTGGTGAGAAATATTTGATGTTTGAATTTCATTATAGAATGAATGTGGATTTGGTTTCGATGCTCGTTGCATGGGGGTTGGAATTGCACTCAAAAGAGGACCTATTGTGGGTGGTGAAAGATTGTGTACTAGAGTAGTTAACCTATGGACTTACGTCTATTCTGGCAAGAGCAGAGGTGGGCAAGGGCTTACATTGGTGGTTTGGCAAAGGAATTCACCCAAAGGGTGGGGATGCAGAGTTTTGGTTGTTCATTCTTTGGAATGATGGTGAAAACAAGGAGGCTCGAAAGGAAGAGGCCTAGTTTGGATGGGAGGTGTTGAAGAATTACGTGTGTGAACATGGAGTTGCGCAAGGCCAAGAAGCAAGGGACAAACAAATGTATAAGATTTGGGTCATGGTATTATTGGGAGAATGGCCTAGGGAAAGAGAAAAAGGCAAGGACAAAGTAAATTTTATATGTTTATAGGTGCAAGGGGCTCCCATTTTTTATCTATCAATAGTTGTAATGTATGTAGTGGGTCAACCTTTAAGGCCTGGTATGGTAGTTTTAGTTTTTTTGGCTTGTTATGGGTCATTTTCAGTATGAACTTCTCAGTTTCTAGTGGGACTTGGATAAATATAATGATGGATGGTGGATATATAGGGCATGGCTCTGAATTTTGTATTAAATTTGTAGACTTCTACTACTTCTAATTAATTAAATACAAATATTATCACTGACAAAAAAAATAATGGATTATAAATAATAATTAATGGAAGAATTATTTTAGTGTCTATAGTTCTTCACATAAGGTTCATTTTATTCTTAACTACATGTTTTATTTTATAGTTATGCTTTCAGTTTTTTCAATTGATCTTCTTACTTGGGGGTAATGTTGTTTTATTTTTTGAATGTTACATACATTCATGAGTGTTCCCTTTTAGGTAAAAATGTGAGGTATCATTCATCCTTCATCTACATCCATATTGATCAGACTATAAAATAACTCTTAAGACTATAGGATTACTCTTAAGTAAATATATAAAATAAAATAACCCTTTAGTAAATAAGATAACTTAGGATTGATATCCCTCAACATAGATACATGTATTTAAGATATATATACTAGTTATGCCCTAACCAACCCAATTTCAACTAACTATTATTTATCAATTCTTACATCAAAAGGTTTTGATTATGTATAGTGCATCTATAAAAGGACATCACTCTTAGGTCAGTATACTCGTCTAGGAATAAATTTCACCAATCAAGATCACTCACTACCAATATTTATGATACCCAAAATCATTCATATCCCTATCATAAACCTATTTTGCTTCAACAATTTTGGTTCTATTAGCTTTTTTATCAACAAGTATCACAATCTTAATTCTTGTACTAGGACACCTTATCATTTATTACACTTTTGTTCAAGTTGTACAACCCTCAACGATTCAAGCATGAAAAAGGGGAAAGATAGATGAAAGCTTGATAAGATTAAGGAAGATCTTTCAAAAGGCAGATAAAATCACAAGTTGAAAAAACAAGTTTTTAATTTTTTAATTTGTGCCTATATGGTTTTAGAAACCATGTGTGATTTATGGTTTCTCTCATGCCTATATATTTAGTGCTTGAGTTGAAGGAAACATATGTAATTCACAGGTTATTGAAACAACAAAGTGTTGCGGCAATTGATAGAAATAATTTGAATTGATATAACTCATTTGAAGGATTAATACAAGTCTTGGTTCTGTTTAGGTGTGGAGTTTTTCCCGAAAGGGTTTCTTCACATAATTCTTGAGTTATGGTTTCCATTTATTTTCTTATCCATTACCATCTATGATTTATTGCTATCTATTTATTGGATGCATAAAATTATCAAAATAATATCGCTGTAAAGTTTTATTCCGTTCTCAATAACATGAAGCTCTCGCCAATCAAGCCAAACCTCCAACCCAAATTAAAAATTATAATTAGAATAATGAACAACTATCTATTAAAAATTCTAAAGTATAATTAAAAATTATGATTATAGTAATGAACAACTTTTTATTGATCATCAAATTTGACTAATTCCATTTTTCAACTCTCAAATTTTAAAATTACATTATTACAACTCATAATTAAATTAACTCCAATTATTTAATTATGACAAATCGTTCAATTTACATAAAGGTAGTTGGAAACCTATCATGAGTTGGTAGGTAAAATAATTCAAGGTCGTTGGATAAAGTAGTTGGAACCAATTCTTTGATTCAAAGTAAAGCACACGAGCACTCAACCAATGCTATTTATCATTTTTTTTTTCACATTTAATAAAGTCCCCAATTTAGTACTTAAAAAGCCCATAAATTATGACCAAGCAAATCATTAAACATTTGGGTTTTTTTAGCTTTTTTATGTAATGTCTAGTCCACCCACTTATATTTTAGTTGGTATTTTATGTTACCAACTACACCCACATCATTGTCTTACAAAAAAAATACCAATAAATTTGTATTCAAACATTGGACTAGATTTAGGAGATTTGTATTATACTCAAAATCCTCCCAATGTTGTGTGGGATTTCTTAATTTTATATTCTAATGTAGACTTTGGCTTCTAAAAGGAATAAAATCAGGGTAAAATTGTTAAATAATTATAAGTATAATTATAATTTTATTTTATGATTATATAATTGGTATTAGTTATTGTTTAGGGTAATGTGATAATATAAATATAAATAAACAAAATTAATGTTGATATATTGTGACAAAAGATTGAAAATTATGTGTTAATACATAGTAAATTTATTAATGGTCAAACAAATGTTTTAAAATATGTAAAGTTATTGTCTTTCATTGTGGGTCATTTTTATAATTGTGGGATCAAATTTATATGTAGATTCAACTTGGATGAGTTGTGAATTTGATCTACTCACATGGATTTGATCTATGTAGGTATTGAGATATTTGCTCTTAGTCAAGCTTGAATGGTTGTGATTATTTTTGCATTAAAAAAAATTGGTTGTGTGGTTAGGAGTTTGATAACAACTAGGACTATGTCTCACTTAGTAAAAGCTGTAAGCATACTTAGTCAATGGCTTTTGGAAATGATTGAAAATAGTAAGCAAGCATGCAAGCGATGTCCTAGATGTTGATAGAAGTAGGTAATGTAATAGTGAATAAACTCTAATTGAGTACTCAAAGGATTGTAACTAATTCTCTTACAAATTTTAGATATATAAATATAAACTAGGGTTAATTCTCAAATACAACTTCAATGGACATAATCAAAACATTTCATTGCTTCAAGTCAAACCATAGTGACAATTTGGAAGGGTTAAGTTGGCTCAATTAAATAAAAAAATTCAAGGGTCAATTTCCCATTTTAGATAATTGAACTAGGTCACCTATGCAAAACATAAATTTGGTCCTAATTGAGGAATGAATAAAATCGACAATTAGGATTGATCTCTAAGAGCGAGGGAAAATGTAAATAAGTATGATTTGGGGTATGTGCCAATGTACATTCATCATCGAAATGAAGCAAGGTATGTAGAAATGCTTCCTACACTAAAATTATGAGGATAGCATTATACAAGTTTTAATCTTTTAATAATCATGGAAAGGAGAAACACATATAAACATAAAATAAATAATATACCATTACATTGGTGTATGTGAGGAACCCTTTCAAGAGAAGTTTTCCACACTCTAAAGTAGATCAAGGTATTATTTAATAAATAACCAATTTGCAATACACTTGCAATTAAAGCCTTCATAGAAGTATCACTGACCAAAGATCTAGAGGAATTTTGATGACTTAACAATATCTATAAAATTGTCACACAAAATCCATCTCAAGAACCTAATATATAAGAGATATAATACATGAAACCATTAAATTGTAATTAGAAAACCATGAGTTAAAAGCACTCAAAAATATTTTTTTAAATCCCAAATCTCAAGATGAGTCTATGGGCTAAAAATAACATGTTCATTCCACCTATCATTACTTGGTAATAATCCACTCACCAAAATATTATATTTTAGTTCCATTATCTCCAACCCAAAATGTCTTATGATGTATCATATATTTTCAAGAAGTCTAATTTCCCCTAACAACCCTTTTATGTGTCAAACATGTTTTTATAATTCTTAAGAAAACTTTTAGAGGCCGCAAATTTTGATCTAGGAGGCCAATTCGGCCCTCTTTTTAAATTATAGAGCTTGAAGATACCTATGCAACATGTACCACCATTGGTGGTGTTGAATATTAGGATTAGGCAACATCAACCTTGGAATCCTAAGCTATTTTCATGTGTCTCAATGATCCTTGGAATGGGTTGGATGCCTACGGAACATAAGAGGCTAAAATACTTGATTATTTATGGCATAATTTAATTACATTCATAGAGGTGGATACATTTTTAATGGCAATTACAAAATACCTTGGAGAATATTTCATTTTGGTATCCACTTTGGGAGTAGGGTACATGTGCATGTTCATATTAGTGCATATTAACATTTGTCATTTGCATATCTTCTAGAGTTGGGTGCTTAAGTGTCATGTTGTCCATGTTCTATTTTATAGTCATCAAAATTGCTGAAGAGTTATGGAGCACCCAAGATTGACCAAATTTATTTGTCTATGGGTTAGGTGCCCATGTACAAGCCATGTGATCATTTATTATTATTATTTTATTATGGCTACGGGTTTTCCATTATGTGGGGCGTGGGGTTTTACATGCAATTTATTCCTTTTATTTTAGGATACCATGATAATTTTTCCTCTCATAATTCTCTATAAATTAGATCCTTGAAATAGTAGTTTTACAAGTTGAGTTGTAGGTATCCAAGTGCTAACAAATTTCTCAAAGATTGAAGTGTTGGTGTATTGTTTTATATCTCATTTTAAATATAATAATATACTTGTCATCTTTCTCATGTGGAGTTTTGACTTGACAAGCGTAAATCTAGTGTCATATACGGTAATGCTAATTTTTATACTTTTATTGATTGTGCAATCACACTAATCTATTTAGGCAATCTACGATAATTGATAATTCTAGATTTGCATTATTTTGTAAGAGTTAATATTGCAAATTTTAGACCTTGATTTCCAACATCAAACAACCTAAAATATTATTAAATGATAAAAAAACCAGCTTAGAAGCCCATAAATTAAGTTCTATAATTTTCTAACACAAAAATTACACCTTTTGTAATTTTAACATTAGGAGAAAGGTTGATCTGCCTTTCCTAACAATCATTGTATAAGGAATAATTAGGTCAAAGTGAGTCCAAAACAAAGGAAGAAAATACAATATATGCAATTTTCACCAAATTACATTTCCCTCCACTTTGAATTGCATGTGAACTGGACCCTTAAAATTTATTTCAAAATAAAAATTAGGATACCAATATGAAAGTAAATTTTTTCAAACACTCATAGATATGGATGTCCAAATATTGATTCTTGGTACATACTCTCTTAAATCGAGTGCTCCATACTAGAAGCCTATAAAATATAAAAGTAATCATGAGTAGAATCCTATAGGTATCTAATGCAAGAAAAAGCTAGTAAGGAATTGAGTTGGAAGACATTATATTTTTGGTGAAACTAGGATACTCTTAGGTCATCAAACTGTTAGGAAAATGGTGTCTCAACCTTGCAATAATAAAAGGTTATTGGTGATAAATGAGTGTAGGGTTTGCAAGAATGATAATATTTTTTATCCAAGGATTAAATAGCTAGCATTAGTAACAACTTGGAGTAATGTGCTAAAATAAATAAATAAAGGTACTTAGTTATAAAACTAAGGTCGATGTGTACAAATAGAGGGTTGAAAATAACTTATCAAGATATTAGAAATTTAATGACCCTCATATGAACACTTTGGAACCTATGAAGTCAATTTTTATCAAAATAATCACCTTTGCAATTCCTGTATTGATCATGCACCCATAGATTCAACTTATGTGAATTGTGGATTTGATTTACAAGTGCATATATGTAGTTTTTGTAGATATTTAGATGTTCACTCTTAGTCTACCTTGAGTGCCTATGCATATTTCTATACTAAAAATTCTTGGTTGTGTGGTTGAAAGTTTTTAATGACTAGAAAAATATCAAACCCCTAAGGATGTTGAGTTAATGACTTGAAAATAATAAAAGACACTAGGCAAGCATGGAAGAGATGCCCTAGATGTTGATGTAAGAAGTCAATGTAGTAATGAATAATGTTATTTAATGCTCAACTAGCTATAGCTATGAGATTCTCTTATAAATTATATGTATCTAAAAATGAAGTCCTTGAATACAACTCCAAAGGATTAAAATAAAACAAAACATTGTGTGATTTGATTTTTAACATGTAAGAAGTAGTTGGAATGGATAGGCGAACCTCGAACCTGAAAGTTAAGGAGTCATTTCACAATGCATACAACTTACCTAGGTCACTTACACAAATTATGAATATGCCCTAAGTGAGGAATGGATAAAACTAAGGATTAAGATTGATCCCTAAGAGTGAGTGAAAATGGAAATATGTATGCTTTAGATTGTGTGTCATATTTCAACACAATTTGTGCCACTTGTATATTTATCATTACACAAGGAATAACCAAGTCAAAATGAATAAAAAAAAAGAGGTTCAAAGTGTAAGACATGCAATCTTCACCATTAAAACTTTTTTGGCCACAAGAATTTTCTTATTATTATAATGATATGTTTGTAATGACAAAAACATATACTCATTGCACTTCTCCTGTTAGATCTGGGCCCACCTTATTCATATTCCCACCTTATTCATATTATCTATAATATAATGAAAAGTATATAAAATGACATAATTTTTGTATGGATGTTGACAAATAACTTGATCCTAACTTGAATTTATCTTCATTCCTCCCAAGGATCCAAATTTAATTTGTCATCTTACTCATTCATCACCTTAGATCACTTCAACAGTGTGGGGATGAACTTATCTCATTTTCATGAGCATAGATATGACCCCTAAACTTTTAAATTAAATTTTTTAAATTAGGCTCATCTACTCCTTTCTTATTAGATAGTATAATTCAACTAACACTTGAAAATATTAAAATTACACACCAAGATGTACAAGTAAGAAAACACTAATCATTATTAGATCAGTTAACTATAATATATGATCTATTTAGTGATCACAAGACAAATAAATGTTACACCTTGTATCATCATACAAGAATAACAATAACATCACATTGATACTATATATTGTTTACTATCTTTGACTATTGTACCAAACCATTAAATTCGTAGTAGGGTTTGGAAAAGAAATTAAAATACTAACCTATCAAGCTTCTCAAAGGTGTTTATCAACACCACCCTTTTCAAAATAGGCTCCATACATGATGACAAGTGGAGCTTTCACACATTAATTTTTGTGTAGTTCAGATATCCATATCAAGTTTAGGTCCATCTCCACAAAGATCTGTTTTGTAATATAAAAGTGAATCGAAACACAAGACAACAATCATGTGGTAATCATCTGATAGATTCTAGTTTTGTAACACCATGGATCAATTGACAATGTTTGTCATAATAAAATGAACATTAGATCTAGAACAAATTACCATTATTTTATTTATTTAAATTTCTTGTATTTATTTCAATGTACTTAATCAATCTGAACTCACTAATATGAAATCAATTACTTACTTGTGTTGAATTATGTTAGATACGGTGTATCTAACCATTTATACAACTCAATGCTCACTTGTCCAAATTGTTTACAAAGAGGGTCTAGATTTGACTTTATTAGTCAAATGATTTTTGCGTAACAATCATCCATTAAATATCAACATATTTTATTTTAAAAAATTATATTATAATTTAGTTATAAAAATTATATTTTACCCCAAAACCAAAGTATTTTAGGAATTTTTTTGCTTAAAATATAATTATAATTTTATTTTAGAAAAAATATTATCACGTGGAAATATTTTATTATGGGGCTTCATTCTCCTAACGTCATTAGTGGCGTCATTAAAAAGCACTCCCTCTCCTTCACGAGACAGTTTAATTTGCAAAGATGCCAAAGTAATTAGGTAAACACTCTTGACTTTTTATACTTAGAAGATTCTTTCTTGTGTTATACTCCATTCCAATCCATCAAACAATGCCATGTAAAATAAAATAAAATAAGTAATCTAATCCATTGTTATTCCCTTACAAACATGTTCTGATCTCAAAGTTTAATAATAAAGATTCTATCATTTAAGGACTATGTTTAGTTGTTTAATGGACTATTAGAGTTGTTAAAGGTGATAGAATTATAGTTTTTTAATTTTTTTTAAAGCTATAGAATTGTTACAGTTATAACTAAATAGAAAATATTAAAATGTTTATTGGTTGGACAAAATTCTTTTTTGCTATTCTTTTATATTAAAATCCTTTTTATTATTCAATTAATTTGGAAGGTCTAAAAACAACTGTGTGATTTCTTTCTTCTTTCATTGATAGAATATGCTTATCTAATATAAGGAAAAACCTTTAGACATTAGCTTTTTTTTTTTTATGTAAGTTTATTTCTTATTTAAGAAAGGAATTTGATATTTTGATGATATATGAGACTTTCTTTTTTTTTTTCATAGTTTTTTTGAATGTTTATTAAATAATATCTTGACTTGAATAATAATTATGTAAGTTTATTTCTTATTTAAGAAAAGAATTTGATATTTTGATGATATATGAGACTTTCTTTTTTTTTTTTCATAGTTTTTTTGAATGTTTATTAAATAATATCTTGACTTGAATAATAATTAATGCCTGTGGTTTCTTAATTTGATTATGCAAGATTTATTTTGCATTAGTATTTTGGATTGCATTTGGTGATCTATTATCATGATAATAGAGTTTCATAATTTATCTTCTCTAGCTCTATTATCTCGATGATCCATCATAGAATGCAATCTAAAACATTGATGCAAAATAAATCTTACACACTCCAATTCATAAATTACATGTGTTAAATATTATGAACTCTACAAATTTGATGTCTTTAATTGAATACTAATTTCAATCAACTTCTTAATTTTGTGCAATCTTTGGTCCCCCTAATTTAATGATTATAGTATGTATTGTAACACCATGCAATTTCTTTTTGTGCAATCTTTGGTCCCCCTAATTTAATGATTATAGTATGTACTGTAACACCATGCAATTTCTTGAAGGACTCACATTGAATTTCTTCTCAATTTTTGTTATTCTTCTCCTTGAAACAAATATAGTTCCTTTTCCTCTTAAGTTCTCCATCTAAACATTTAATATAAGTGCAAATTTAGTCATAAATATAGAGTCAAATTGAGTACACAAATCTCAAAATTGAATGCTCATGTGAATGCAAAACATTTTCTTGAAAAATCTTATATTGGAAAATGTTTGAGAGAGATAAACTTAAATACCTATTATTAGTTGTTGATTTAAATGCTCTTTTTGTCATTAAGACTAGACCATGAAACATTTATTTTGGGGCTACATTTTGTTAATAAATAATGAGTTGTTTTTATAAATTTGTTTATTTTATTGGGTCATTATATGAATTATAAATAAGCTTTGTTTGGAATCAGTTTTAAAAAATAATGTGGTGGTGGATTCAATTACATATGCATTTATTTTTCAATTATGAAAATTTAGATATCAATCATATATTCTAATTTCACATACTCATATACCAATTATAATTTCAAGACTTTAATATACTCTTCCAAATTACATTTACTATCTTTTTTAATTACAATTTAACTAACTCCAAATCAATTAACAATTTATAAATAAATTATATACATAATTATAAAACTCATATAATTATTATAAACAACTTAATATATCATAATATCATTGTCACTATTATTTTATACATTCATTTTAAATTAATCCTTAATCCCACCTTAATCGCTTAAAACTTTGATAAATATTTATTTTATAAAGTCAAAACAATTTTTGATTAGTTTAGTGCATTTATTCACTTTAAATCTTTCACCTAGATTAAAGAGAAGATTTTATAGAGAATAAAAGCGAGACTAACATATGAAAGTGAAAATCATTTAATTACATATAAATATGCAAGCTATAAACCTAATGTTTAACTATTTAAATTTAAATAATAATAATAATAACCTTATTATATATATTTATAGAGAGTCTATATTTAGTAAGGGTGAAATTTGAAAGTAATTTTTATTATTTTAAAGGTAAAAGCGTTGCCTAAAAGATTGAAAAACAACAATATTCCGATGCTTGTTGATGCGAAGTGTTTTCCCCAAAATAAAACACGTCTGCAGTGTCGATCTTGCAGCAAGTCTGAATGATTTGTTTGTTGTGCATCACATTAAAAATCGAGATTTAAAATCGCTTGAAATCCGCCTCTCCAGATAAAAAAAATATAGCCACCCAGCTGATGAGCAGCCCAACAAGCCTGGGAATTCCCTGGTCTCCAAATCCAAATCCAAATCTGATATCTCAAAATGCGCAAATCCCACCTCATTGTGCACACAGAGCGCAAATGGCTTCTCCCTTTCTTCGCAAGCACGCTCATATCAATCCTGCTACTTGCGGCTGTCCTCACTCGATCCGGAGCTTCTACTCGCTCCAACGAGGAGCGCAAGTTCGTTTTCCAATCCAGATCGCTGGACGGAATGCCAGTAGCTCCCAGACTTGCGTACCTGATAACGGGATCCAAGGGCGATGGCGAGAGGATCAAAAGGCTTCTGCACGCGATTTACCATCCCAGAAATCAGTATTTACTGCACCTGGACAGAGAAGCTCCCGATGAACAGAGGCTAAATCTGGGATTCTATGTGCAATCTGTTCCTCTGTTTGCTGCAGCGGGGAATGTGAATGTGATAGGCAAGGCGGATTTCGTAAGCTACATGGGACCTACTGCTATTGCTTCTACTCTCCATGGTGCTGCTATTTTCCTCAGATATGCTAAAGATTGGGACTGGTTTATTAATCTTAGCGCCCTCGACTATCCTTTGATCACACAGGACGGTAAATGCCTTTATTTTTTCGGTTCGCTTCCTTCGATGTTGGTGTTAAGCATTTTTAAAACTTTTACTGTCACTTAGTTTAAATGGTTTAGTGCCCCTGTTTTGGTTTAAGACAGTGGAACTGGAAGATGTTCGGGTTTAATTTTTGATGTTTTCTGTTTTGTTTTGGAGTTCTTCGATAACGTTATTTTAAAATTTTACCTTATCTGCTTTCGATAGCCTTATCTGGCCTAGTGGACGATACAGATTTAGAAACAATTTAACTATTTACCCCCCCTTTTTCTCTCTCCTGTTGCTTAATTTGTAACAGCTATTGTAGAGAATTTTCCATTTTTCCCTTTAAGTCGGTAAAGTTGAGAGAAAACTAGAGTTCGAAGATCAGTGCAGTAGATTTATGCCAGACAACCCGCGATCAAAGAAAACCCTGGGAGAAAACACGGAAAAACATAGGATAAATGCCTATTTGTGCTTTTGCAAAATTTTATATATTTGATTTTTCTTTTTGCATTGCTGATCAGAAAATGGTGATCGGGTAAAGAAGCGGGACTTTACCACAGCTGATCTCAGAATCGCGTCTTGCTTGCCATAGCTTCTTCACGATAAAATCGGTAACCTGACAAAAGTAAAAATAAAATCAATCATATTCAGAAACATGGTTACGAGTCCCCGGGGTTCAGTTTGAGTAGTGGCGCGGCAAGCTTATAAAGCAACGAGTTCTCACCCGGTCTCGAGTTCAAGTCTCGGTTTAGCCACGGCAGGTGGCTTGGGGTGGTTATAAGGGCTAGCCCCGTACTCCTTCGCCGTAGTGGCTGATCCACGTCGCAGAGCGCTGATTCCTGGGTATTAAAAAAATGGAAGAAGAATAATGGTCTATGAATGCATATTATGAAAGTATAGAAATGCTAAATGTCATACTCATGTTGATACACGGGGAAATTTCTAAATTCTTCTCAAAACTTGATGCAACCTACACCAGGGATAGAGCTTTTCAATATCTCATCTGAAGTGTGAGTTGAGTATATTAACCTTTTTCTTTAGCAATATCTTGAGATCATTGACTCTGAAATGGGCCAACAGAAATACTTGGCCACGCGCTCATTGGTTGGTATAGCCCTACTAACTTTGTCAATGAAAAAATGAAGAATGACATCTTCCAGGTGCTCTCTAAAGCCTCAAATGAGTTAAAGACAATTCATGAAACATTTGGTATTTCCTTTGAACTGCTCATACAAAACGGGATTCTAAAATAGTTTTCTGAAGGATCTCGCTCCCCATAAAGCCAGGAGACGTTGCAGATAAGTAGTCTCTCACGTTTTGCTATCTAGCATGACATGAAGAGCAAATCCATGACCTGCAGCTAACACAGATCAAATTGAAGAAATGGTGATGGATTGAAAAGCAATAAAACAATGGAGCAAATTATTGCTCTAAAATTCAGACAGCAGGAAGGAAACATTCCATCTGTTTTTGCAGCTATATGCGGGTCATTGCTGTAAATTTGAAACCCCGTGAACATCCTTGCACATGCGTATCTACCAAAAATACCTTATTTGAAGTTATTTCCATCTAAAAATGGGAAAATTCCAATATTTCTTTGATTTATGGGGATGGCAGGGGACAGCTTTTAAAATAATATTTGAAAAATCAATTAAAAACAGTAATTTTTTTTTCCAATTTGTCATTTATGAAAAGCAATATGACTACATTTCTAGAAGAGGCCGAAATTTATACAAATTTGTGTTGCTTCAAGATATTTTGTTTCAGAGACAATGAATCTTAATGTCTTTACCCCAATATTGAGTGGAAATTGTACCATTGACCAAGACTCCACTGTTAGGCTTTGTAGGATCATCTTCTACATTGTCTGATTTCTGAATTTCAGTCATGCTGTACAGTGTAAACCATCTGAGCAAATATTAGCACTGTTTCTGCAATTATTGTTTTAAAATTTAGAAGATGATAAAATGGTAAACCTGATGCCATTCATCATCCAAAAAAGAGTACCAGGCTTCAGCATTGTTCATCAAACAAGTAAAATTAGACACACCAATGCTAGTGAAATTTTGAATGGGCCATTTCATTATATCAGTCAGGAGCTTCAGCATGTTATCAAGTAAGGGATTCACTAGAGAATAGAATTTGACAAGGAGGTCCAGAACAAGTTGCAGTGTCAATGTAAATTTGTCAGAAATCCAAGTATCATTACAAAGGTCACTATATTTACTTCCTAAATTGTTTGACTGTAACCATAGTGGCATTATTTGGGGTTGAGATTGACTAGGCTAACTAAAAGTATAAGTAAAACTCAGTTACTTGGTATTTAATTTTGCACAACCCAAAACAATTTTAACATCTTTTCTTTTTAAAATGGGAGCAAGGTCTATGGGTGGCACCCCTGAGTGGCATCAAGTGGGGTCATCCCTTGCCTGTTGTTTTTGTTTTTTCAAAATTTTTAATGTTAAATGACTGTTTATTATAGTGTACATGGAACTTTTTAGTCCTCTTCCTTTCTTCCTTTTTTGGTGATTGCAATTGAGCATGGGCTATGATTTTTGTAAGCTTTTTAGGTTGGAAGGCCTTGGTGGGCCCTTCCTTAGGTTTAGGCTTAATTTTTAAATGCAATAGTCTGCTTCTTTGACATGCAAGGACAACTTGTCATTCCCACGATGGTCAAGGGATGTCTGCACATCTCTTGGCCACTCTAGGAATTATAGGGTGGCAGGAAGATGGAAATGATTCTTAGTCATGTTCATACGTGTGGTGAATGAATTGACGTGAAGATGGAATATTTGATCTAGTTTATACCTTATAGGAGTATAGTTATGTTGTTTTCTAAGTGAGACATAAAAATGTTGTGATAAGGAAACTATACAACCTTTATTTGAATCTTTTTGACAAAAAATAGTCTTAAGAAAACAGAAATATGAATAATCAAAGGATTTTGAAAAACAAGATCAAAAAGAAAGATTGAAAAAGTTACAAATCTATACTCAATTGCTCCTTGAGGAGATAATAAATGTAAAGGAAGAAAATAAAAATAAGCATGGAATAGCATAGATTCAAAACATGGCAAGTACTCGTGAGATGTTTTGTCGACTTAGTAACTTGGCAACAAACTCACTGAAGAGTCTAGGCAAGTCTGTAGTATAGACTTGCCATGAGTACTTGATGAGTTCATTGCATTACAGATGTGAAAATAGACATGCAAACATTTTAAGCAAATCTGACCCTTAAGATTCCTCAAACAACATTTGCAGCACTGTTCGAACTTTGAGTAATTAAACAAGTTTGAAGGTGATTTCAACAGCAAAATTCTACAATTTTTTCGAGTTTCAGGGCAGATTTTTTTTCCTTTTTTTTTCCAAGCAGTTCAAGAATTTTGCTAGGCACATTTTGAAAGCATTGAATTCAGTTTTCATATCTTTTAATGATGAGTTTATATTCTTGTTAATAAACAAAAATGTTGATTTTTTTATCCTAATCAGGGTTTATCAATTTATGGTATGAAAAAACATCTTTTTGCTTCATTTTGTAATGCTCTTTATTTATGTTCAAAATGCAAACCATTCAATTTCATTTTTATGTCATTTTATGTTTTAAGCAAAAATGTTGTAGTCTATAAGGCTTATGTATAGGGTTTAAAGTGTTTTTCTTCTTTTAAATTTTAAATCTTGTTTTTTTGTATTAAAATTAACTACATTAAAATGCATGTTGTTGATTTCATGAATATCAGGTTTGCATTAACATACAATGGCATCAAGAAGTGGAAATTTATCCACTTTTCAAAAGAAAACTGTTTGGAAACATGACATTGTGAGACTGAATGTGGGGAGTGTTATATGCAACTATTGTGGGTTAAAGATGAATATAGACATCAATTGTCTCAAGTATCACCTTGCACATGTTTTTGGCTATGATACAAAAGTGTGTCCCAATGCCATGGACAATGTAGAACAAAAGATGAAAGCAACCTTTGCATTGATGGATTAGAAGAAATTAGAGAGAATGAGGATAAGCACAACAACAACGACCATGAATCCCAACTTTATGTGGAAAATAAAGGTGGATGTGAAAGGGATTGTGTGCTCCAATCGTGGTCCGTGTTTGTGGGGCATATCCACTTCAACTAGCATGAATGAAGTCCAATCACAAGGATTTTTTGTTCCTTGAAACACATTTGGATCACAACCTTCACTTGCACTTTGTGGAACAAGAAGAAGCACGAGGATGTAGATATGGCTTGTGCTAATTCATTGTTCTACTACAACTTTCCTTTCAACAAGGCAAAAAACCCATATGGAGAGTGTTTGGTCATGACATTGATAGTTAGAGGGAAAGGGTACAAGATGCTCTCTCCATTTGACTTAAGTTGCTGGTTGCCATCGATGTAAAAGACAATTTTGCAAGAACAAATGAAGTATTGGCACAAGTCTGGATGCACCTTATATTCTAATGGATGGATAGAGGAATCACACACTCGTCAACTTTTTAGCAGCTTCAAACAATGAGATGGTGTTTTTGAAGTCCATAGACACCTTTAATAAGGTAAATAATGTAGGGAATTTGAGTGTAATTGTGTTAGAGGTGGGCATCAAAATTGTGGTTGCAAGTTGTAATTGATAATACAACAACATATGTGGTGGCATTAAGACTATTTTAGGAGAGTCAACCATCACTTTTTTGGACTTTTTTTGCTGCCTATTGCCTTGACCTTTTATTGGAGGACATAGGAAAAATTGATTGGGTGTGATTGATGGTGGAAGAAGTCAGGAATATCACCAAATGTATCTCTACAATCACCCATAGGTTTTCAGTTTGATGAGAGATCACATCAAGAGGAAAGCAATTGTGTGAATGGATATGGCACAATTTGCAATTAGGGCATTCAGTTTGATGAGACATCAAGGCAAGGGAATAGAGCTCATGCAAGCAAGTGTGACGCGGATTGCAATTGACTTCCTCACATTGCAAAGCATTTGTAGTTTGTTAACACCTTTGAAGTAGATATTTGTGAGCCAAGCATGGGTAGATTATTGTATTCAAAGAAGGTTGATGGAGAAAGGGTCATAGAGACTTTTTGATGTCTTTGCAAAGAGAGTTACAATGATTACCAAGGGAACTTAAAAATTCAAAATTGAATCCCTAATTTTACTTTTTAAAGTATTTATTCTAATTGTAACTTTAATTATTTAGTAGGTGTTGGACCCTTGGTGACATAATTGTTCTTAGTGGAAGGGGAGCAAAACCCTACAAGATGCATTTATGAGGCCATGTATAGGGCCAAATAAGCCATTCAAAACTATTGTATGGGAGAGTGGGACAAATTTGAATCCATTTGACAGATCATTGGTTTGAAGTGGAACAATAAGCTCCACCAACCCATTCATGCAATGGGTACTACTCATCCTCAAATTCTTTTTATAGAAGACTGCGTGGATGCTAATAGAGGTTATGGAGGGCTTCTCTATGCGCATTGTGAAGATGACACTCAAGGTTGAGGTGAGGGACTTGATCATTGAAGAGTTGCAAATTATGCATTAAACAAAGACTTTTTTCTTTGCCGCTAGCTATTCAAAGGAAAACTACACAAGCATTAGGTACAAAAAAATATAGTCTTCAATTACATCTTACAACTATTGCTTACAAATTACAAAAATCCTTACAAAATTTTGAATATTTTATTTGGAGCTGCTTGGTGGGAAAATTGAGAGGGAAAATTTCTAAATCTTCAAAAGCTAGCCCTTCATATTTTGCTTCAACCTTGTAGTGTTTTTGGATGTGAGTGCAATTGGAGTTTGGTTGAGACCATTCATATGAAGAAGCACAACAAGTTGTCACAACAATGCCTCAATGGCCTCATTTTTTTGTTATACAACCCTTGCCTTTGTACAAGAAAGGTAGAGGACCTATCTAGTTTAGGAGCCTATAAATTTGGATGAGATTGATTTGTACGTAGATTGGACTACATTGGATGAGGACACCCCCATGTTTATAGAAGTTGGGATTATTGGTTTTGAGAGGAAAGCAATGGAGGGTGCAATAGGAGGAGACATTAGATTGGATGATATCATTGGAGATGATGTTGAACTTGAGATAGGGGAGTCATCATTACCATATAATTTTTAGGGTGGAGTTGCAACCTTCTAGTACTAGAGTGGAGCTGCAATCAATTGCAAGTAGTAGGTCCTAAACTTTCACTAGAATGCATATGGGGAAGTGGAAGTTGTAAATTTTCTTAACTTGCACGGATGTGTAATTTTTGACGATGATTTTCAATGAAAATCATCATAACACATAATAAATAATAAATATCATATTTATTAGCTGATAATTCATAATTGTTGTATTCACATGATGGTGCAAAATTGTACTCCTTTAGTATTCAAATTTAATAGAGACCACTTCCCCAATGTTTTACACTCATTTGATACATTTTGTAAAATCAAATAATGCATATATATTTTTTTAAAGAAATTGAAGTAGTTTTTAACATTACCGAGTTCTCAAACTATGTTTAATAGAATTGAAAAATTGAAAATTGTATATGACAAACCATCTAGAAGAATTAAATAAACAATTTGCAACCAAGTTATGGAAGCATTCAAATTAGATTGACTTGTTAAAATGAAAGTCAAAGCAGGTAGGAGATGTGGAGATGGAATTGAAGAATGAAATGGAATTTGAATGAATAACTAGTTCCCATTGTCAACATATGAGAGCTATAGGTATTTAGGCTGTGTGGTTGCCATGTTGACTGTAGATATTTACAAAATGGCTTGTAATAACTGGAAAACAATTTATGATGGAATTGAGAGAACAGCAAACAAGGAGATACAAAATGCGTTCTCAAATGGAGATGTTCAGGTTTCTTCATAATGAAGGTGGGGATTTTAACATCACAAGTGAAAATGTTAAAAGCATCCATCAAAACAAGAGGTTTTTGAAGTTCCAAAGGAATTAAGGAGAAATATTTAAGGAAAAATATTAAAAGAATAAATAAGCTGACAAATTATATGATGGAGAAAATATATTTGGAATATTTGATGGGATGTAATTTGATGATGCATAGATGCTAGGTCCAACCACACATTGAAAAACAATCTGGATTTTCTTGTCATTGTAGAAAATATGAAGTCTTCCAATATCCTAGAATTTTGATATCAATGTGAATTAAACTGGGAATATGTACTTCACTAACAACGAGAACAGCATGATTTTAGTGCTCTGATACCATGCTAAGGGCTTTTACTTGGGGATGTCTAACAAGGCTCCATCTTTAGTCATCACAATCTTTGAATCTAGTTCAGAGGAGTTCCTGGTAGATGGACAGATGCAATGAATAATACATATAAGTGGAGTTTGGTGACAACAATAAGGATTCTAAGCAGACGAAAGGAAGTTGATCAAGTTGTAAGCATCATTGCGTTTGATCAACATGCAGAGGCAATGATTGATCTGCTGATACTCAATTTCTAGCAGCCAATATTGATAAGTAGCGTGAATGATGACCAAAACCATATTTAATAACAAATAGAAGCTCAATGTTCTCCTATTATATGTAATTTAGCCTACTCTCCAGTCCACACTAGCATTAATTAATAAATTTGTAAATTCTCACTTAAGCTTATTCATAATTTGTCCATGGTCAGTTAAAATGAATACATTAATAGAACGACGCTCTTTCCTAAGTTATGGAATGAGGTAGAAGAACTAAACATTAAAGCATTTGTCTTTTGACTTAGAATCAAACTATCTTTTTAATAGTCACTTTGATAGATATTCAAATCATACAGATTGGAATTGGTCACAAAGGAGAATCATTGTGAAGAGAAATCTTTGTCAAATGAGGTGCCATTGAGGGTCTGTTTCATCAAGAACAGTGGTCTCTTACCATGTAAACAATTTTTTTTTTTTTTAGCATTTCTAAAATTCTGTCATCTGCATGGCACAAGCTTTTGTTTTAAATAAGATTATTTTTTCATATCCATTTGTCAATTTCCTTCTACCCAATGTAGTATACACAAACTCATGTTTTACTTACAATAAATAAAAGGTTTTAACATAGTAGCCAAATAAGCTGTGGATTATTTAAGATTCATCTTGTTTAAACAGTGTTTCTTAAGAGTCAGCAGCTCAATGGCAGTCTTTTGTGGTCCAACATTTCAATATTTTAATCTAGTACTACATTGTCAAATTTGTCAACTGTGATGCTTATTCTCTTCATTTTTCAAATTAAAGAGTACATCAAATATATCCATTATATGTACAGATTTGCATAATTTCTTCTCCTATTTGTTGAGGTATCTGAACTTTATTGAACATATACACAATGTATACAAAATTAGTATGCAAATAGTACTAAGTAAACTGTGGTGTGAAATCTACAGGTTCTGTTTTTTTTTTTAAAATAATGAAACTTTACTTATTTACAAATTCTTAGAGGAGTTTCTTAATGAATGACTACAAAACTGTTTTGTCAACATGGCACAAGATTTTGCTTAAATTAAGATTAGCTTTTTGTATTCATATTGTAAATATTCCTCCATTCAATATGGTGTGCATAAACTCTCTATATTTTTATTGACTACATATGATAAGGTTTTACATAGTAGCCAATTAAGATGTGGATTTTTTAAGAATCATGATGTTCAAAGTTCAAACACTCTTTTTAAAAGTCAGTCATTCAATGACACTGTCTTTTGTGGTAAAAAATCTAGTTATTTCTAATCTATTATAGTCACCATGATACATCATTTTTGTTTTTAGTTCAAAGATTAATAACTCAATGATTCATTCAGTTTTGTTTATTAAATTATTTACAGATTTGCTTCATGTCTTCTCCTATCTGCCAAGGGATCTCAACTTTATTCAACATACAAGTGATATTGGACAGAAAGAGTATGTAAAAGATACTAATGAAACTGGAATGTGAAAGCTATTGGTTTGGTTTATCTTTCTGAATTATGAAGTGTTATTTAATTACAAAATGCTTTGAGGAATCAGATTGGTTTTGTTTTTTGGTCTTTGACTGGAGGCTATTTATTTTGCAGGTATCATACTGTAAAACCTATTGTTATTGACCCTGGGCTTTTCTTGTCTGGAAAAAGTGAGGTATTCTATGCTACGCAGAGGCGGATGATGCCAAATGCTTTTAAGCATTTTACAGGTTTATTTTCATCCTACACAAGTTCTTTGACGTACTGGTTTGCAAATCAAGAATTAATGAGCCATCCGTAGAATAATGTTTAATACTTGTTCTCTACAATCATAGGACCTGGAAATCTGTATTGCAGTGTTTACAGGAATATCTTCATAGTAACGAATTTGCTGAGATGTGTGATGTTAAATATTTTAATAACCACTTAGGAATATCTGCATCATTGTCAATGCCTGCCAACAAAGTTTTTTTCTATCTTAGTCTACCAAAGGGTTAGATCCGATGTTTCCATTAATTGCATCAGTATACCTCTTCTTCTTGTGATATATGGAAAATAAAGGAAAGATAAAATGCCAAATCCTTGTTTTGCTTTTGCCTGTTTTATTTCTAATAGAAATAATTGAAAACAAACGGGTACAGAAAATGATATTAGAGAATACTTAACAAAATGTTTGTGAATCTACTACTATTAGGCGGACAAAGACTCTCTATAGCAGAAAGTATACAAGACCAGACAAAATGAGGCCAAGTAGGGGAATTCAAAACAACTTTCACAGCAGCATGGAGAAGCAAATTTGATACATTAAAACTTAATATTTACATAGCATAAAAACAGGAACTTCTATAGTTTATGATTTATAAACTGCCATGCACACTTTCAAGTAGGATTTGAAAAAGCACATTAGTGCTGTTGTTACTTGAAATTTGCTTCAAATGACAGTTTATTATGTTTTTTTGGATGCCTGGAGAACTGGATTAATATTGTGTTTTAAGGGAAAACATATATAGTACTTGCAACATATAATCAGCAATGGAAAACAAGCAGAACTGCCACACTCAAATTTTTTATCCTTGAAACTACAATGTGGGGCAAACCAGCCTGAAGATGCAATTGCTCAGCTACCTTAGTTTCCTTATGGTCACATCACCTAACTCTGTCTGCTCCTAGCACAAAACAACTACAAGATCACCTAACTCTGTTTGCCCTTACAGCCACTCTTTGTTTAGCAATTCTTTCCCACTCACTCAATTCCACACTTCACTTATACACCACTCACATCTACTACATACTCATGTTCCCATTTTACAACTTGTTCTTCTTTTATCATGCCAAGAGAGAGTGTTTTACTTTTGATGCATTAAAGGACTCTCAATTGTCTTAGAAATGAGGAGATTCAGTCCTTTTACGAGTACTTTGCCCGCTTATGTTCCCTTGGCAAAATTGCTGCTTTGTGTAGATTGTCAGTTTTGAAAACCCCACTTATGTTGAATGGGTTTTTCATGACCAATAGAATGCTGATGCTTAAAAAAGTAGTTTAGAAACATTATGTTAACTGGTTGTTTAATAAGTGACACTGTAGTACTTGGCAGTTTTGGCATTGTACAAGAAGTATTTTGTTTGAGACCTGTTGTTGACTGATTCATGTTTGATTGATGAAGGGGTTTTGTTTTCCCAATCTTTATTGATCAGAACTCCATTATAAGAGGCTTTTGGTAATGCAAAATATTAGTGGATAAGAAGATGTGGGAATAATTCTCCCTTTTTGTCCTTGAGGTGCTATTTGACCCATCTTGATGTCTTGCCTTTGAGTCCAACTTGCCAAGATTCCAGTAGCCCTCTTCTAGTCTCTCTGATTTTATGCCACAACATCACATCCTCCAATTCTCCTAGAGAATCTATGAACAAGTCTTCAATGGATGGTAGTAATTGTCCTCTTTCCTCCTCATCTAGCATAGATGGTTTCCATGGATGTAGGTTTTCCCAATTGGCTATACAGTATGTTGATGTGAATGGAGGTAAATCAAGCTTGAAAACATTCTCTCCAACTTGCTTCAGGTTGGTCAATGGCCTATACATTCAATAAGTTTCTGGGCTTAAGCTTCTGAGTTGTTCCTTGGAGATTCACTTTTCTCAAATACAAACAGTATTGTCTCCTACCTTGAGTGTATGCTCCATTTAGTGCTGATCATTTTTTTGCTTTGTATTTTGCTTGAGACTTGTCAAATTTCTCACTTTGAAATGGATTTGCCTTACCCTCTCAATGAATCTTGGCGCTTTTGTCATTACTTAATCTTGCTTTACTTGTCCTGTTTCTTGTTCCATTGCAACATGAAGTGGGTTAGTAAGCAAACTATCCAAACATGCTTCAAATGGTGGTTTATTAGTGGACATATATACAGCCCTATTTATGAGTCTTGGATATATGCCAAAGACTTATGCCATGTCCTTGGACACCTGCTGTTATAACCTCGTATCAGCTGCACCGATGTCCTATTGACAACTATTATTTGTCAATTTGTTTGAGGATGAAAAGCCATGCAATTTTGGAGTAATCCAAAACCAAAACCTCCCCAAAATTCTTAAACCTCTATTTGAAATAGTGGACTAGATAACCCAAAGTGCATCCAAATATAAATTAAAAATGATTCAGCTGTGTTATGTCCTGTTATTTTTTTCTTGCAGTAGGTCAAAATACACATTTTGCTAAAGCTATCTACAATAACACAAGGATGGTCAAGCCCATGTCCAGGTTTTGGTAAACTTACTCTTCTTAGAGATTCTTTCCCATGGTTTAGTAGGTACAGGAAGAGGCTTATACATTCCTTATTTCCTAATCTCAGACTTAGGTGTGCTACATATTTTACATCCTCAGAAGAATTTAGCTACTTCTTGCTGTTTATTTGGTCAAAACACATACCTTTATAAACGATCCATAGTCTTATTGACACTGAAAAGGCCTCAAGCTTTAGAAGTATGTGCTTTCCTAATCCATAGAAGTCTTTGTTCTCTAGGCACACATAGTTTTTCCATCATGTAGAGTAGTCCATCTTTGAGGTAGCATTTCCTTTTGCCTCCAGCATCAACATTCTTGACCTTAAGTGCTGGAATTTTTCCCCAATATTTGCATCACAAGCTTCCTCATGAGCCTCTTATGTGAAAAGCTCAAGTTGTGAAGCTATAGCCAAAGCTGAAATTTGTATTGTTATAACTGGCCTAGATAACATATCTGCCTCTCTATTTGCACTTTCTAAAAAATGTGTAACATGGTGGATATTCTACTCCTTAGTTTGCAAATATGAATCTTAAGTGCTCCAATCAACAAAAGACTAATGAACATGCTGTTCTAGAAGTAAAACTTGCATATGACAGGTCTAGTTGTCTAGGGACAATAACATACATGAACATAACAAAACAGTAAAATGGAGTAAGCATGGCATGAAAATGAAATAAAATTGACATGGAGAAACCCAATGTGGGTGAAAACTTTAGAAGAGCAGGATCAAGTCCTCTCAAGTGACTGTCGGCAATTGCTAATTACAAGGCCTACTATCTCCAAGAAAATTCATGGACATCTTACAATGTGAAATGGCATCCAAACACCTGTAGTAACAAAATCCACTATTCTCGGTCCTTTCGACTACACTAACGCTCATACAATTGAACATCTTTATTGTTCAAATGCATAGTTACTATCAAATAACATGAAAGGAACCCCTTGTACAAGTTAGAAGGGGATTGCTATAGCTTGCTTTTCAGTTACAAGAGAATTTCAACGAAGCCAGAAATCCCCAGGAGCTCCAAGCAATGCCCACCTCTCTATTCTTGGATCTGCCAACATCTTTTGATTATAGGTGATGCTCAACCTTGCCCAAACATGTCACTTGCAGATTGTTTGATACTGAAAGATCTGATTATGGGTCTACCTGTTAGTTCATCCAAGAAATGTCCAACTATTGGTTCTCTTGTAAACTGTGTTTTGTCTTATTACTGCCAAGGTGAGTCTTGTCTTCTTTGTCATATGCTAGGAACGAGTTAGGAAGTGAAATAAGATTGGTCATCTAAACCAACATGACTGGTCTATTTCAATCACTTATAGTACTTTATTCCCAAATAATTTTTTTTGAGGGAATCCCATCCACTTATAATGACTTATTGTAACTTGTTTTGTGCTTGCAAATATTGGAGAGGGTTGTGTTCAATATGCACAAGAGTTTCTTTTCCTAATAATAAGCGGTCTCATATCTTAATTGCTTAAACTAGTGGACACAGTTCCTTATCAGAAACAAGGTACCCTTTTGTTGTAGAAGTAAATATTTCTGAACAATAAGAGACCGATGTACCTCCTTGCAACAAAACCACCCCCATATCATACTTATCTCCATTTCTATTTCAAATGGCTGTTGAAAATTAGGAAGAGCAAGCATTGGTACATGTCTAATTTAATATCAATAATTGAAAAGTACTACCATATTCCTTACCCCATTGAAAACTCTTGAATCTTATCACTTGTAACATGTAGAACAGCTGTAATTTTGGAGGAATTTGGGATATGTTTCTTTATGCACTGTATTACTCTGACAAAACTTCTAGTTTCAGTGATATTCCTAGGTGTAGGCCAATTAGTGATAGCCTTAACCTTACCTGGATTTACTCTTAGTTCTCTTCCTCCAACCATATGGCTCTGACGGAAAGGTGATTGTTTTGCAAGCACACATCTTTTCATATTGCATAAAAGCTGTTTTGCCTTTAACTCTTGCAATACTAATCTTAAATGACCAAAGGTTCTTTCAATGTAGCACTAGAAACTAACATATGATCTAAATACACTATAACACATATCTATGAAAGGTCTCAATACATTATTCATTAATTTATCAACATAGCTGGTGCATTAAATAAACTAAATGAATTTACACACCAAATTCTTAAAAACTTTGTTTTATTTGGAAAGCCATCTTCCTTGTATCCTCCATACAAACTTGATGGTACACAGATTTGAGATCCAACTTAAAAAAATACTTTTGGATGTTCGAGTTAGTTCAACAATTCATCTGTGGGAGTGAACACCTATTTTTGATGGTGATCTTGTTCAAGGTTCTATAATCTATGCACATTCCCCAAGAGTTGTCCATCTTCTGTACCATGACATTAGGTTATCTACACGAAGTATTAACCCATATGTTCCCTTTTTGTAAGAATTCCTGCAGTTGTTTTTAGCTTCATTGCTCCCCAAAAGTGATTTCTTGGATAAACCAATGTTACGGACTATGGAGATTTGGGAAGCAATTGAATCTCATGCTCTACCTCTCTTTTGATGACAAACATTGAGGAGCGTGTAACATGTCTTGAAAAGATTCCTGTAGTCCAGCTAATCTCTTTAACCCTTTGTTAGTACAATCAATTGTAAAGATTTCTAGCCCATCATTTTGTTTATCTTTCAAAAGAAGACAATAAAACTGGTTATTTTCTTTATTAAATCTAATGGCTTGGTTGGTGCTTACTGCTTACCATGTCAAAAGTTTGGGCTTGGTTAGATGTGCTTTGATGATATACTTGACCTTATCCTTGATCCATTTGTATTTGTTTGCTCTCATTAAGGCTGGGAAGTCTCAGCTGATACAGATTGCCTTATGAATGGGGTTTTTCTGCAATGGAGGTCATAACTTGAGGGTCCGGTTCATGGTAGATATATTGAAGAAACTAATGTGGAAGGAAGAGTGAAACATGAAAAGAAGGGACAAAAATTTACAGTAAACAGTTCAGAGAAAAGGGAGCCAGAGTAAGAGATTGAGTACTACTAAGTAGAAATATATCGAGCTTGCTTTTCATACAATCAAATTTAGCAATCAATTGGCCGTTTTTTTCAGCTGTTAGTGATAAATACATCCACTGATTATTTTATTGGTCTTCTGATAAATGCAACTTTGGGTGTGGGAATGATTTCCAGAACGGTATCCATTTTTCCAGTGAAGTTCTTTCCTAAAGGATCTTGGTATCCTTTCACATTGTATTTTTTTTGTTTGGCTTGAATATGCAGAAACAAAAGTGGGCATTGCATGAAATGTTTATGTGAAACCATATATCTCCATTCGTTTCAAAAATGTTCCAAAATGAGGATACATTCAAGATAAATGTACTGAAATGTTTTTGGTTTTCTCACCACCTCAAAACCGGTGATAAAGCCCCATGCAAGCAACTAAGCATGTTATATAAATCTGAATCACACTGGAATATAGTTATTTATGAAATTTGAATGACTGATTGGCATATTTAGATAAACTATATTTCTTTTTCATCATTAAGGCCTAAATTTCAAGAAATAGTAGCAAAATAATGAATTGAGGTATATAAGTCAGTAGAGAGTACCTAACTTTCTGTAATGATGGGATAACTTTGTTGTGTGGTTCACAATTTTTTCTTTTTTTAAAATATCACATTTGTTTTAATCTTTGTCAAAATTATTGTTTCTTTTATAGGTTCAGCATTTGTGTTACTGAGTCGCAACTTCATTGAATATTGTATTCTGGGATGGGACAACTTACCACGGACAGTACTGTTATATAGTGCAAATATTCTATTACCTCAAGAGTCATACTTTCAGACGGTTGTTTGTAATGCACCAGAGTTCAAAAATACAACAGTTAACAGTGACCTGCATTATGTGACATGGAATACTTCTTCCAAACCAGAGCCATATTACCTTAACGCAGGTGATTACAAGAAGATGGTACAAAGTGGTGCAGCTTTTGCAAGACCATTTCATGAGAATGATCCAGTTCTTGACAAGATTGATAAAGTAGTTTTGCATCGCAGGCGTGGGTTGTTTTCTCCTGGAGGATGGTGTGTGGGCAAGTCTAGTGGGAATAAAGATCCTTGTTCTGTATGGGGTGACATTAGTATCCTCAAGCCAGGGTCAGGTGCTAAACTATTTAAGGAATTCGTACTTAGACTTGTTGCCAATGAGACATTTTGGTCTAACCAATGCAAATTTGTATAAGAAGACTGCTCGAAAACACCTCACAAATGCAGTTCACATGCAAATGCCGCTTCATATCTCTGTGGTACCCCACCTTTTGATAACTTGATTGCGAGTTGAATGGAGGATTTTTTTCTTTCAGAGTAGCTGGAGATATTGAGCATTTAATCAAACTACATTTCTCTTAAAGTGGCTTATCATCCATTTTTTTTCAAAATTTTGCTCTGGATGACTAAGTGAAACCATTTATAGTAGACTCAAGAATACAGAGTTGCTGCCAGGTCTCACTGCTGTCAATTTTGAGTTGGTATTGGTTATGTCAACTTTAGCTTCCCACAGTAGTTTTGGCAAAACCTAACTGCAGTGGTGTAATTCTATGTCTTTTTTTATTCATCAAATGTTCTTTAGATTACTTATTTCTGCATGGATTCAGCGAGAAGTTTTTTCAATTTGATCTCAGAACCGGACCGAGATGAAAAAAAGTGAAAATACAATGAGTGATTGTTTTGGTCACATGTTCTTGTTGTGATTCTACGAGAAGCTCTGAATGATCTTATTTGCATGTAACCAAGCAAATCGGTGAAATTTGAGCTTTTAGAAGTATGTATCAATTTGCAGCGTCAGTGATGGTGCTCTTTGTCAGGCAATTTCATTGAATTTCTTGTGTCATTATGACTGTTTATACAGTGAATGATGACCATGCAGTAAGGTTCCAGATTGATTTAAGAGCTACTCAATTTTATCCGTTTCAATTTTACTATTGAAGACAACATTTGAGTTTGATGTATACTCAGATTTCAGAGCTTATGAACACTGAGTATATGACAGCAGATCGGATTGCTCGGCCTGATATGTAGACCATGGTGTTGTGGCAATTTCTTATCGCAGTGTCTTTCAGAAGAGATGTTGGTAACCTTTTGTTAAGGCATCCTTTGAAAGAATTTTCCTCAATGTTAACTTTCATTTGTAGGGAGGCGGCTCCTATGTTTCTGTACCAACGGTGGACCATCTCAGCCGCTATTAATCATTGGAAAAAAGGAACTTGTAATTTCAAACTTTTTTTAAGTTCGTTCCCTCGAGCATTGAAAATTTCCTATTTTATGATGAACTAATATTTGCTGCTGAATTGATATATCAAATTCAGAGCTTCTGTTATTTGGAACTTGAATTTGCCTCCATAATGCATATTTGAATGCATTTTGTTTATGTACACAATTCAAAAGGTAATCTATGCCCACATGCCATTGCAACTTTATTAATTTTTATTTACCACAATGAAAGCAGATATATAATGTTTGCATATTAAGCAGGTCATATCAACACAACTGAGTTAAAAACTGTGCCAATCTTCTAAACAAGTGAATTATATCATACTAATGGCTCTTATTATATTATGTAAATGCAATGTCTCGAAATTATAATTACCCGAATTTTGCCCTAATTGAGGTAGAGTAAGGTTTATAGATACTTGTTACTTTGAGTGAAACCTTGTAGGTAAGTTGGGAAATACACATAATCATAATTTATTAAATAGATCTATTAATTAGAAAACACCAAATCATACATATATAAAGCATAGTCCTAATTACAGGATTAATTAGACATCACCCTTTGTACCCCTTTGGCCTCATGGGACTCCCCGGTCTTATACCATGAGGTGGTCGGTCTTATACCATGAGGTGGTCTGCCTAGGAGATGACCCCAACAACTCTCTCCCTCTATCATGGTTGGAGAAACATTTAGACATAAATATGCATAAGATACAAAGCACATCCATGCATACACATGAAGCATAAACACATGGCAGACATGAAGCAATTACATGAATACACACAAGGCTTGAAGCATGAAGCATAAAAAGGTATGTAAGACATGAAGTATCCATGTGGGGTATGAATTAATACACATAAATGCACATGGAGTAATGTAGATGCATGCAAGGCTTGAAGTATACATGTAAGTCTTGAAGCATAAACATAAGCAATACCCATAAATACATGTAAGGTATGAAACATACACATCGTAGAGGCACAACGCATATATATAAAACACAGACGAGTAAATATGTGGAAAACACTTTATGCATGAATCCAATGCATCAAGTATGAAGCATACATATAAATACATAAGACACGAGTCATACACATGAATACACATAAGGTGTAAAGCATGAAGTATACTAATGAAAGCACATAAGGCAAGAAGCATCTACGTAAAACATGGAGTGTACACATAAGGTACAAATACATTTAAAGCATGAAGTGTACACATGAATACATGTAACACATGAAGTATGAATTCACTTAAGGAATGAAGCATGCATGCGAATACACATAGCATAAAGTATACATATGAGGCATGAAGTAACACACATAAATACATAAGGCATGAAATAATAGACACATGTAAGTCAAGGAGCAACACATATGAATATACACGAGGCATGAAGTAATGCACATAAGACATGAAGCAACTATGTAAAGCATAAATCATATATATGAATACACGCAAGACATGAATCATGCATGCAAAACATGAAGTAATACATAAATACACATAAGGTACAAGCATAAATGAGAAAGGTACTCATGGAGTGGACATGCTAAAGACACATAAGTCATGAAGCATACATGAAAAAGGTATTCATGGAGTGTTGAAAACACCTCATTCATCAAGTCACATAAATACACGTAAGAAATAAAACATATGCTAGAAACTTGCTAGACATGGCGTGAACACCAGGCATACATGAGGAAAGTCTACATATAAAACACCCATGGAGTAGGCATGCTCAAAACACATTAGATATGAAGCAATTAGAGGCACACTCATAAGAACGTAATGTTGGCTTGATCAATTCAATTTTTGATTTATTTTAGAAGTGGTTAAATAATTAGTTCCAACTGTTAAATTAGGTTTGTCCAATGGGTTGACAGAATCATGTGTTGGAGTTGAGAAAATACAACACCATAGGAGCCCAAATGATCTCTGCAAGCTAAAAAACCTGTTACAAAGAGAAACAAGGAAGAAAATCACAGAAGAAAGAAATACATAGAAAATATGCTAAAAAAGAGAGAGCTCAATATTCACAAAATGTAATGTAATAATCCTCCTCCTTGTTACAAAGAAAAGAAAGAACTTAACCTTTAATAGGTCAAGAAACCCTAAAAGGGAAAACCTAGGTTTGCACATAATAATTAATAAAATAATTAATTATTATGCACCTAAAGTTAGCTTAAGTGTAAAAGAGATAAAGGGAACTTAAATAATTAAACAAATATTGTTTAATTAATCAAGTAAATACCCAAATACTCTAACACCCCCCCTTAAGCTAGACTGAGGGAGAAGCTAAAACCTAGAACAGCTACTGAAAGCAGGAAAGATGGGTCCCGGCAACAAGCCCTGATCAGGTACCCAAATACAATGAAATCTCTATGAACTGGAGAAATAGAGAAAACCACGTGGGAACAAAACTCTACTCCAAAAAGAGATGGAAAAGAACACCATTGAAGCATGAAGAACTTGCAAACTCTGTTGAAGAATAACTGCTGAGCTGAAGAACCTCCACTGAAATAGAACATGACCAGGTAGAGAAGACTATAATCTGTATGAGTGCCCTCAACTGACACTACTCGAATTAGAAGGCAAACAAGGCAAACAATTGAAATCAAAGATATAGATGGTATGAAAACTCCAAAGCTTGAAGAGCTAATCAATCGAACCACGAAAGCATTAGAACCAACAGGACAAACCTCCCCATAATGCTGAAGAGGGAGGGGGACATAAACACTAAAAAGAACGGCCAAGAAGAACTGCATGACAAAGAACCAGGAACATCAAAGGTGCTAGGAAAGGTACATGGTGTCGTGGAAGGAACACTCACTTGACACACATCATGAGGTGAATGTCGTGGAATGAACACTCACTGGACAATGGTAGATGGAAAACAAGGCAAACATCAACCCCCTCATGACACTTCATAAGTAGTGCATGTACAATAAGACACAAGATGTGCAAGATCCCAAGTAAACAATGCATGATGACACTTTATCTCAGTGCGTTTGCATAAATACAATGCTACAATGATAAGAAGACTGGAAATAGAAATGAGAACCAAAATAGAGACATCCTACCCAGAGAAGAGATCCGAGGACCTGAAACAACCAAGATATCCACTAGAGTGCTGAAAAGAAAAAAACTGAATAAAATATGCATGGAGCAGAATCTGGAAATAAAACTCATATGGATGGAAAGTACACAACACACGCTTTCCAAAAATATAAACTTTTCAAAAAACGGAAGTCGGATGCGTTCTATGGCTCCCGGAGTGCAAAAACAAGACCCCACTTTGACTGAAAAAAAACAGTCAAACAGAAAAATTGCAAAAAATTACCAACATGACGAGGTCCGACTCGAAACCAGCTTTCCGACGCCTATTCGTTTTCGAAAAAACGACTCCGTATGCCCAAGATATGACAAAAAAACCAAACCCCCCTTCAAAACAAGAGGAAGGGGTAGTCTGGTGGCTGAACGGGCGGAGGTGGCCAGTGGGTGGTGCTCTGGTGGTGGGCTAGTGGCGCTCTGGTGGCCGGGAGGAGCTTCGATGGCTGAGCAGTGGGCGGTCCGATGACAGTGGCGGTCGGGCGGCGGCGAGCCGAGGTGGCCGGGGGGCGGCGCGGGAGCTGAGCTAGGCGACGGTCTGGGAGCGGAGCGGCGACCGGGGAAGCAACGACAGCTGGGGAGTGGAGTGGCAACTGGGGAAGCAGAGACGGTCGGGGAGCTTGCAACGGCCGGGGAAGTGCAGCGGACTGGAGGTCGGGGGCCGGTAAGGGGCCGGGCCGGTGGCAGCTTGAGGGTCGATGGGGGCCGGAGACCGAGGACTTGCGGGGGCTGGATTGACAGGTCCGGACCCTACATAAACGCCAAAAAAAAAATGTTTTTATTTTTTGTTTTTTTTTCCCAAAAAACTTACGCCTTTTCCAACAATTTTTTTGATTTTTGATTTTTGTATTTTTTTTTCAAAAAAATCAAAAAATCGGTCTGCATGCCGTAAAAAGACAATTTTTTTTTGAACTGCGTGCCAGAGCTGTGCGACGTGGGTTTGGAGAAAAAATTCACCTAGATGCTCAGGAGTAAAAAATAGACAAATTTTATATGACTATAGGGGTTTTTGGGCCTTCTGAGTACGATGGCGAGGTCTGTTTAGGCCCAAAGTGCTCAGAAAAGGCCTATCTCTAAGCACACAAAAAAAATTACTTGAAACCCCATATCTGCTTTCAATGCAAAAATTCTCAAAAATAGGAACATATAGTTGCAGATCTGTGCTCTGATACCATGTTGGAGTTGAGAAAATACAACACCACAGGAGCCCAAATGATCTTTGCAAGCTGAAAAACCTGTTACAAGGAGAAGCAAGGAAGCAAATCACGGATGAAAGAAATACACAGAAAATATGCTAAAAAAGAGAGAGCTCAATATTCAAAAAATGTAATGTAATAATCCTCCTTCTTATTACAAAGAAAAGAAAGAACTTAACCTTTAATAGGTCAAGAAACCCTAAAAGGGAAAACCTAGGTTTGCACATAATAATTAATAAAAGAATTAATTATTATGCACCTAAAGTTAGCTTAAGTGTAAAAGAGATAAAGGGAACTTAAATAATTAAACAAATATTGTTTAATTAATCAAGTAAATACCCGAATACTCTAACATCATGCTCTGATACCACTTGTAATGTCCCCAAATTATAAGTACCCAAATTTTGCCCTAATTGAGGTAGAGTAGGGTTTAGAGATATCAGTTACTTTGATTGAAACCCTACAACTAAGTTAGGAAATACACAATCATAATTTATTAAAGAGATCTATTAATTAGAAAACACCAATCATACATATATACAACATAGTCCTAATTACAACATTACATTATGCTTGAGAGAATTCAATCATAGAAGGGCATAGGATAGGATGACTAAGATGGGTGCCCTAGAGACCCTTTACCTTAGGCTCAAGCACAAACCTTATCAGCCTTGGCCTCATGTGTCTCTTCTCATCCAAATGAGGTGGAATACCTAGTGAGGTATCCTATCACCGTTTTCCTCAACTTTGGCACCATTATCATATTCCTTATGATTAATGCATCTATTTACCAAGATAGATAGCATGAAGGCTCTTTACAATAGGGTGCCCAGGAAGTCCCACTGAAAGTATGAGAGTATAATTAATGCATCTTTTTCTCTGCCCATTTTCAACCGATCTCCCCCCTTTATGTACCTTCCACGATTGGGATGATGCCTCTTCATTTGGAGGGGTATATCCTTTCACCGAGGTTGCCCAATTAAGATAATTATTTATTTAATTAATTCATGACTTTGTTTTTAGGTCGGTCCTCAATTAGAATTTACCTCTAGACAGTCCCCAACTCTATTCCACCCCTAGGAATATGACAAAAGGTAACAAATTCTAAAGACCTGCTCAATATTAGAGTTTGTCGAATGACAATAGCTAAGTGCCAATTAACATCATCCAGGCGCTACTCATTCAAAAAATTTGCCACCACTTGAGAATTAGATTGACAAATAATCTTATTCAATCATGTTAGACACAATGCACCACTGAGAGGGGGGGTGAATCAGTGGTTCTCAATCTTTTCCCTTTAACTATCCTATGTGTGTAAACCGGTTATTAGATCTAACTCAATGCAGACTTGCCGGTTAGTGGGGAGACTAATCACAAATGCATTCACACTAAAAGGGTCATCACATAACACCAACATATACGAGAAAAACCCAAGATGAGAAAAACCTCGGTGAGAAATGCTGTTGGAGTCTACTGCTCCAATCCAGCCTCACAATGAATCCCCAATTATAATGTTTAGGGCACCAACCCAAGGAGCACCAACCCTTGATTTTAGGGCACCAACCCAATGAGCACCAACCCCTGATTTAGGGCACCAACCCAAGGAGCTACAACCCCTGCATCGAGCTCCAACTCAGTGAATACAAAACATAACCATTTACAAGTTAATAGCCTTGTTACAAATGGATTTTGTAACTCTTCTTCAAAACTCTCTACTGGATCTTCTATCCAGTTCAGTGTCGGTTCTCTCTCTCTCTCTCTCACCCTCTCATTGCTACAACCTTATTGGTTCAACCTTTTCTTCTTCTCTATCAGTTCTCTCCCTCTGTCGGTTCTCTCAGCAGGTTGTCTCTTCTCCCAACTGCTATGCTGTTCTCCACTGGTTCTATCTTCTGTCGGTTCCTTCTTGCCTACTTTACACTCTTTTGCAACTCTTCTCTACCGGTTTGGTCACCACCGATATAATTCTCTCACAGACTCACTTGCAGACTACCGGTTCTTCACTGTTGCCAGTTGATCCTTTCAACCTGATTCTCACCCGCACACCCTTAGTCTCTTTTTAGATACTCGTTGAGTACTTGAATGATTTGCTCTCACATGCAGCAACAACACTCTCTCCTTCAGCAACCCAATCCATTGGTTTTGGCTTTCCTATTTATCAACTTGTTTTCCCGCTAAAAGCTAATTCAAACTTTAGGTGGTTAGGGTTTCTTCCACTGATCACGAGGCACATCAAATCGAATTAGATCTCATTCGATCTGAGATCCAAGACAACTATCTGCACATCACCGCCATTAACGTGCCTTTCAATACACGTTTGCTAAACTTAGCAAACACGACCCTGTATGTCGACTTGCATCTATCAAACGCCATAAATATCTCAACTATTTCCTTTGACAAGTGAGCACAAAGATTGGATCATCCTTCCTTGATCCACTCACCAAACTGCTCCTTCAATCTGCAAGATCAGTCATTTCTGTATTTCTGCCGTTTTCTTCATCTCGAGCCGCAATCCTCTTCTTTTCTTTCTCAAGCCTCGCAGTCAACATTTAATGTCGACCAACCGCCAACTACCTCACTGACATGACACTTCACCGACCTCTGCGAGCTTTCCACTTCAACTCCACGTGGCATTCTTTATTGGTATCCACTTCGTCAAAGATTTCTGTGTCGGCTCAGACAGGATCACCGACCAAACACTCAACCGGTCCTTCTTTTCTGCCAATTTACTAACCTTGCCAGTATCTCACACTTTACCAGTTATCCTTCATGTCTGCACTTTGCTGATCTGCCGGTGGAACACCTTAACCGGTCACCAGACATGTCTATCCATAACATGCTCATTCTCATTAGGTAGAAGCACATCACTTAGCCTCCTTGCTTTCTTACTGGTTCTCATGCTCACGGGTAGCCATCCAATGACACCACGTCATCGACCTTCGAAAGATACCATCTAAGGCATCTGCATATTGGTTGCACTCTCTATCTGCAGCTGCTCCACTTTGCCTTCTTCATCATCATACTGGACATTATCTCAGCCGATTTGTCAAGGTGACAAACCCATCACTTCTTTACTCTTCGTTTTATGTCCCGATGGCTTAACACGCCTCCTATGTTAGTCTAGTGCATATTCCTGATTCCATGCACTTGAGGCATCCCTTTGATTCACTTGTAGATCTGGTGTGAGCCTTCATTCACCTACCTTCTACTTCTGTCTTATCTCACAGAGCTAAGATGCATACTTTGCATAATAGGAGACAAGCTCCACTTACTAGTGGGAGTGGATCCTTGTCATCTGCATCTTGCAATGCACTCATGTGGCTTCCCTATTTGTGCAACATATCTTCAACTAGACATATGTGATCCAATTGGGCACACTTATTGTTAGTCATCTCTTCACATGGTGACTACATCTCTATCCGGTGGGAGTCTTGCTATTCTACATCCACACAACATACTGGTAACCTGTACATCCTTCTTGTACACTTATCATAAGCTTGTTGGTTGACAACCACTCACTTGGTTGATTTGTCTTATCCATGTCAACACATCACTTACCAGTTGACATATTCTCCTTATTGGTGACAGACTGTACTGGTAACCTATCCATATCATCCACACAAGTCAAATATTAACTTGTGTACTAGTGACTCCACTGGTCATTCCTTTGAATGACATTCTTCTTCTTTGCCGGTGACCTGCAACACTCGTTGACATTAATTACTGCATGTCAACAATACTCCCATACCGGTTGCCCTTCTATACCATGACAACACAATTCCAACACATCCAAGAACACAACTTATCTCCATAAAATACAAAATGATGAGAGCCTCTAGGTGTTGGGATCCAAGAACATTGAGAGGGGGGGGGGTGAATTAGTGTTCTACCAGAATGAAGAAATTTAACCTTATTAACACAACAACTCAAAAACCGATAAACATAAAAGTATATAACAATAAGCAACAATGCAACCACAAAGATGAACACCATAACACCACATATCTATACGAGGAAAACCTCAAAGAGGAAAAACCACAGTGGGATTGGATACCCACAATATCTATCCACTGATCAGATGAATAAATATTACAATAAGGGGCCTGCACATGGAGGAAGGCCAACAACCTAGAGCACACTGCTCATCACAAAAGGAGTCTCACTGACTACAGAAAATATCAGACTACAATCCGGAATGAAGATTGAACTGCAAGAATAGCATCTCATATGCCTGAGTATAGTTCCGGTTAAGCTCAATACCAGAGGTCTTAAACCTCTTACACAAACCCAATTTGATCACCTATGATCGACCAAAACCTCTGCATATGATTACAACATTATTCACATACAGATAATCCCATAACCCATACCATGATCTACAAAGAGATCTTACATCATATTTATACCAACCTGGGACCTAAACTATTAGGTTGACCACCTAAAAGATGATACAATAAATCCGTTACATAATCCCATAAACCAATGATAAACCAAGTTGGCCTAAGATCGAAGCAACATAAACCAAACAATAAATCCAACTGGTAACGCATTGAGAGCATCAACCAACACGTTACATAAACTGGTCCATAACCTAGCAGAATAACACCAGACCCAAAATAGGTCGCCATAAACCAAATGAAACACCACGAGCAACTAGAACACAAATATGATAACCATTAACATCCTGATAAAATTCTAGAAGACGCACCAACACCACTTATCGGATTCATCAAAATATCTTCAACAAATCACTACTGGTAAAACCCTTACCGGTAACCAAAAGGTTTACTAGAACAAATGATAGCATCTGGATTATCAAATCCCAAACCAATTGAATGCGATACACATCAGGAACACATGAATAACCAATCCAAACCAATTCCACAAACCATAGCATACTGAAGAAGATCTCTAGATCAACATCATAAACCAACCATTCTGCCGGAACTCGATAGACAACAAAACAACTAGTGTTGACATCAATGGCAAACATCAATGCAACACAATCAATTCCTCCAGATTTCCAACAATCTCCCCCTTTGGCATTGATGGCAACACTAGATGTGAAAAACATGCAAGTGCCAAGAGGTGCCAAACAAAACTCCCCCAAAGGAAGACACCCAACAATCTCCCCAAAATGACACGACAATGAAGTTTTGAAACAATTATCTTTGTACCAATTAACCATCGATAGACCGAAACCAAACTCCCCCAATGGGATTCAACCAATCTAAAATTCTGTTCCTCCTCCTTGTGCCAACAATCCCCCCTTAGAGTGATATCTTTGTTAAGATCTTCTTTTCACATAAATATCTCTCCCCCTTTGACATCAACGCTAGAAATCTGACATAAACATCAAAGAAAAATCATAAATCCTCTGAACCACACAGTTGACTACTCCCCCTGAGTAGTAAAACCAACACATCAATCTAGAATGAATGATAGTTCTAATAATGCATTCTAGACTGATGCCAATCAACATCATTCAAGTCTCTACCGAAGGGGCAAAAACTCCCAATCTGTCTCTGAAGTATTCAAATGATTCCTCAAACCAATCCAAATTCATTTTCTTCCACCTTCTCCTTCAGAAAATTACACTTGATGGAAATGTGCTTTGTCTTAGAATGAAATACCAGATTCTTTGATATGTCAATAGGAGCAGAGTTATCACAGTGAATAACTACCAATTCATTACAATCTACCCTTATATCCTTCAACATTTGCTTCATCCATAGAACTTGTGTACAATTAGTAGTAGCAACAACATACTCAGCTTCAATAGTAGACAAAGAAGTAGATGACCTATCCCAATCCGCATTTGAACATGCTCATAGTGTAAAATCATCATAAACAAAAAACCATACCAAAAAATCCTTGAAAATATCTGAAAATCCTAGCTACCAGAGCAAGTATTCAACATAATCAATTCCTTCCTTCAGAGAATATCCTTTGTAAACCAATTAAGCCAAGTTCCAATAACATCCAAGTCCATGTGTTGTCCTTTTCTATTCGATCTTCTGAATGATTCAACCTTACATACCTAGGAGTAGTTGACTTTCTGTTCCTCTGCTCTGATCTTCAGTTACTGTTAAATTTTCTAATACTACCGGGGTAACTGGTTAAACATTTTGTTCCGATATAGGTGTTACCGGTTTAGTTATGATCATTTCCCCTTGTGGTTCTCTCTCATAATTTCTGATTTAATTTCTGGATTGCTCATCCACCTTGACATTTGCACTCTTCACAATTCTCTACAATCTTTTGTTATAACATCTATATGTTTTTCTTTCATTTGAATAACCAAGAAATATCCTTTCATCACATCTAGGATCAAGATTCTAATTTACTACCAAAGATTCTGTAGATGTATGACCAAACCATAACCCATAAAGTGACTTATCGGTAAACCAAACTAGATCCAAGATCCAACAAATATTTGCCGGTTAACCTTCAAACTGTCTTCTCAAGAATTTGAAACAAGCTTTTAGACCACTACCAGGGGCAATGCAAGATTTGTCATCAATTTTCCTCCCTCTAAGGTGAATGCCTTAGATACCAGATGAGTTTCTTGTCGGTACAGGAACATTCTGCTCTACTGGTTCAGTAACCGAGGTATATCCTTCAGCCGAATGAACATCTGGGGCATTTGATTCTGCCGGTTGATTTTTAGATTTCCTAACCCACTTCTTCTCATGCTCCTTTCAGATATCATCACCCTTCTGCTTTCCTTTTCTCATCATTTCCTACCAGATTGTTCTTGCTTATGCAAAATTTAGCAATATGTCCTACTTTGTTGCATACATAACAAGTGGCATTGTTCTTCTGAATTGCCTTACTGTAACCTTGACCATTCCTCGACCTACATTGATTAGCCATATGTCCAAACTTTCCACATGCATGACATCTCACATTCATTCTACAATCTTCCATCCTATGATCATACTTTTTACAATTTGAACACTAATCGAGAACTGCATTATTATTCTGATTTTCTCTATGTTAGGTCTCGGGGACAACTGAGAGGGGGGGTGAATCAGTTGTCTAATAATTTTAAACCAAAAACAACTTAAACAATTTACTGCTTAGTACCGGTGAGACAGTCTGATATACCGCCGGATAGATTAACAAATAAATGCAATACCGGTAGAGATTAATGCATGAAAATAAAAGACAAAGTCATCCACAACACATAACACCAATATTTGTACGTGGAAACCCTGTAAGGGGAAAAACCACGGTGGGAAACCTTACCCACAATCAGATGATACTACTGCAGATAGTAAGTGTACATAAATGGAGTCTGCACATGCAGAAAGGCCAAGCACCTAGAGCTCACTGCTCAAACACAAATGGGAGTCACACTAACTATAATTGGATGGTTAAATCCAATAAGAATGTATTGCTAAAATTCGTATATTCATATGTTGGATTCAGTACCGGTGTAATGCTAATATGCTTTCACAAAAACCTAGCTTCACCTTCAAATGATGTTTGCATGTATAGCTCTGCTTAATCTTGCATATACCTTCACAAAAACCTTCTTCGCATTCGACATTCGATCTTACAATTAAGACCTTACACTTATACCATAACCTAAGACCAATTTTAGTAGGTCGGCTCTACAAGATATTACAATAAAATCATTTTACAAACAATAAAATATCCAATGCAATAATTGATTGAACATGTCAGCTTAATGCATTTACAACAATAATTAATCATCTCCATAGCGTGCCATGTTGATCTGGAAAAGATAAACCTGCTGGTGTAACCCTGGACCTATTTGCCGGTAACAGGAAAATATGCAAATATGAATATGTCAATAACCAATTCTTCAAGACAAGATGTCCACATGATGTCTTCGATATTACCTGGTGTCTTCCATGCCATTCTAAGTGCCGGTGATCATTATATCCTGACAGTGTACCATATACCAGTGACTGTGCAATAGTCACTTGCTTGCCGGTGAATGTAGCTGGATTCTCCAAAGTGCTAGAGTTTTAGTAGGTGTTGACATCAATGACAAAACCATACCAAAATACCAACAATCTCCCCCTTTGACATTGATGGCAACACAAGATGGAAAAACCATCAAAGTGCCAAAACAGAAATGCCAAGTATAAAAACCAACAATCTCCCTAAAGTAACAATCTTTCCCCTTGAGAGTAACATGAGTTTCCCTATGTTTTTTTGTACCAATCTCTTCCAAAAAGATAATGTGTTTTTGTTTTTCCATAGATATCTCTCCCTTTTTGACATCAAATGCCAAAGTAACAACTGTAAAGCGGAAAATCGCGATCGAACCCTAGTTGCTCTCCCCTCTTCCAACTCTAAGGAGAGAGAAGGGAGATTCACTAGGGTTGATGGTTTTCACTTAGGGGAGAGACTTTACATTCAAAAGAGGGGTTGAAACCCACAAGATCCAATCCCACGCAATGCAAGATTGGATGCTAAATGAGTTTCAAGGGTTATGACAGCAAGGCTACCCTCTTTTGTAAAGAATGTGCATAGAAGAATTAAGCTAGGAATGCATAGAAAGTGAGAAAGATTCGCTTATAAACTGAGATAGGAATACAGTATGAAGCTGCGGACCTGGAATTAGCAGTAAAATGTCGATACGGCGCTGTCCTGTAAATTTGAGCGAAAGTTGCCGGGACGATGGCGCCCGAGCGCCACGGTCCTCCGAAAAATCCGCGAAACGAAGGGGGATCTGTTCGTCTCTGCACAAGGATTCCAGATCTTCAATTTCAGCCACGTACCTGCAACCTACACATAGAAAAGCGAAGACGATTGGGGGGTTAGGGATTAGGGGTTTGCCTTTAGGTCAAACCCCAGTTTTGGAATTAACCAAGAAATGAGCAATGCTGTAAATGTAAATGTCTGTAATGTAAAACAAGTACTAATACCTTGTTGTAAGGATGTTTGTATCCTTATGTGCGAAGGTATAGATGTTGTATGTTGTATGTTGTAGTAGTATGTTGTAAGTGATCTCCTCTTCAATGGTTGAATCCTTGTCTTGAATGCAACACTTAGCCTTGAATGGAGACTTGAAATGATCAATTGCTTGAAGGAATGCTTGAATGCTTGAATGCTTGAGTATAGTTTCCACGCTTTTTCCATCATATCGAATGAAAGAGGAAAATGTAGTTTATATACTTGTTAATTAGGGCTGATAGACTGATTTTCCCGACCTTAGGCCGACCAGGAAAGATAATTTTCCAATTTGCAAACATAAAGACCTGAAGTCCAAAAGAGAACGGGCCCAAAATAGGACCCAGGGACCAGGGCGCTGGGCGCCCTGGTCCTGAAGGACCAGGGCGCTGGGCGCTCTGGTCCCACCTCCCGGGACAGCAGGGTGCAAAGGAGGTTCAGGCCAGGGTGCAAGAAAATGCAGTTTTCAGTGTCATAATCAGGTTTCGGGGTCTCCATTCAGGTTGCGTGTTGCGTCGCCATCGTGAAGACCCAAATGCGGTCGAAATTGCAAGTGTCGCAATTTTAGGATGCTACAACAACAAAATACCAATTGTTAGATACATATACAACATACCAACCAATTATAATATACCAACTACTCCTCCTTTGAAGTAGTTTCCTCATCAAAGCCAGAGTTAAAAATATATCTCTTTTAATTCTGCTGGCTGATGACAGACATCAACTTTCTAAGTATCTACCGGTAGGGGTATGACCCCAAACTGTTCCCTAAGATATTCAAAAGTCTCCTTAGGTAGAGGTTTAGTAAAAATATTTGCAAGCTATTCTTTAGTATTCACATAAACCAGTTTTATTTCTTTTGCTTCAACTTTTTCCCTTAGAAAATTCAGTTTGATAGAAACATGTTTTGTTTTAGAATGTAGTACCGGATTCTTAGATATATCAATTGCTGCTGTGTTATCATAATAGATAGTTATAGGTTCCTTGTATTTTACCTTTAAATCTTTCAACATTTGTTTAAGCCAAAGTACTTGTGTACAGTTAGTTGCTGTTGCAACATATTCTGATTCTGTTGCTGATAAAGATGTACAACTCCGTTTCTTACTCAACCAAGAAACTAATCTATTTCCAAGAAAGAATGCTCCGCCGATGGTGCTTTTTCTGTCATCCACATCTCCATCCCAATTTGCATCTGTGTATGCACATAGGTCAAAGTTTTCATCTCTAGGATACCATAATCCAAGATTTGTAGTGCCTTGTAAGTACTGGAAAATCTTTTTTACTGTTGATTCATGGTTTTCTCTAGGATTACTCTAAAATGTTGAAACAATACATACTGCATTCATAATATCAGGTCTTGTTTGTGTTAAATACAGTAAACCTCCTATCATAGATTTGTACCTTGTTGGATTAACATGTGTAGATTCATCTCTTAAAGATAGTTTGTCATTTGTAGTCATAGGTGTGCTTACCGGTTTAGAGTTCTCTATCCCAAATTTCTTAAGTAACTCTTTTAAGTATTTTGATTGACTCAAGAATATACCTTTGTCAGTCTGTGAAATCTGCAATCCTAAAAAGAATCTTATTTCACCAATCATAGACATTTCAAATTCTTGTTGCATTCTGATAGAAAAGTCTTTACACAATCCATCTTCTCCACCAAATACTATATCATCAACAAAAACTTCTATAGCCAAGATGTCATCATTAGTTACTTTATAGTATAAGTTACTGTTAGCATTACCTTTAGAAAAACCAATTTTCAAAAGATACTTATCCAATCTTGCATACCAAGCTCTTGGAGCTTGCTTCAATCCATACAATACTTTCTTTAACCTGCAAACCATATCTTTGTCATCTGTTAAAGAAAATCCATTAGGTTGTTCAATGTAAACTTCCTCCTCAAGATCTCCATTCAGAAATGCACATTTAATATCCATTTGATATAGTTTGTAGTTCTTATGTGCTGAAAAGGCCAAAAACAATCTAACTGCCTTAATTCTAGCTACCGGTGCAAAGGTTTCATTATAGTCAACTCCTTCCTTTTGAGAATATTTCCTTACACACTAGTCTTGCTTTATTTCTGATAACTTTACCATCTTCATTAAGTTTATTTTTGAATACCCATTTTGTTCCAATTACATTTTTATCTTTAGGCCAGGGAACTAATGTCCAAGTGTTATTTTTCTCAATTTGCTCTAATTCTTCTTCCATAGCTTTAGTCCAATATTTTTCTTCACATGCCTCATTAATTGATGATGGTTCAATTTGAGAAATAAGACATACCTCTTCATTTGCCAATCTTCCTCTTGTCATAACTCCTTTGTATTTGTTTCCAATTATCTGATCTTCAGAATGATTCAATCTTACATATCGAGGTGTCTTTGTTTGCCATTGGTCCTCAGTCACAGTGGAATTTTCAGATGATACCGATGTAACTGGATCTTCACTCTGTACCGGTGGACTCAATGTAGATTCATTTGTTAGAATTTCTGTTACCGGTTTAGAATCTATATACCTTGAAGTTCCTCTGATTTGTTCATCAATCTTTACATTTGTACTCTCAACAATTTTCTGCAATCTTTTGTTAAAACATCTATATGCTTTGGTCTTAGATGAATAACCAAGAAATATTCCTTCAGCACTTCTAGGATCAATTTTCCCAATATACTCATCTCTTCTAATGTAACATTTGCTTCCAAATATTCTGAAATATTTAAGAGTAGGAGTAATACCAAACCATAGTTCATGAGGGGTCTTACCGGTTTCACCTTTGATGTGAACTTTGTTGAATGTATAGACCGCTATACTTACTGCTTCTCTCTAGTATACATGTGGTAGATTTGCTTTTGATAACATACTTCTGGCTGCATCCAAGATGGTTCTGTTTTTCCTTTCAACAACTCCATTTTGCTGAGGTGTCCGAGGTGCTGATAGCTATCTTCTAATTCCATTCACTTCACAGAATGTATTAAATTCACTAGATGTAAATTCACCTCCTTGATCTGATCTTAAACATTTGATTTTCTTATCGGTTTCATTTTCAACCATTGCTTTGAATAGGTTGAACTTTCCAAGTGCTTCGGATTTTTCTCAGAGAAAAGTAACCCAACACATTCTAGAATAGTCATCAATGATTAGCATGAAATATCTATCACCTTGTAAGCTTTTAGTTATAGCTGGACCACATAAATCAATATGAATTAAATCAAGAGCATTATTAGATTTTTCTGGAATACTTTTGAAACTAGTTCTAACCTGTTTCCCAAATTGACATTCCTTACATACTGTATTGTGAGGTTTGACAATTTTAGGTAAATCTCTAACTGCCTTAGTAGTACTTATTTTACCATGCAATAAAAGTTTACATGACAGAGTCTCTTATGCCATAGCCAACTTTCATCTATATGTGCAATCAAGCATGTCTTCTCATTGTTATTCAAATAAAAGATATTACCTCTAGTCTGATTATCGGTTGCAATTTCTAAACCAGTTCTGTTCAAGATTTTGCATTTTCCATTCTTAAATTGTAATTGAAATCCTTTCTCAACTAATTGACCAACACTCAAAAAGATTATGCTTTAAACCTTCTACATAGTAGACATTGTCAGTGTTATGCTTACCATCAAGAGATATTGAACCCTTACCTTTGATCTGACAAGCTTTGTCATCTCCAAATCTTACTAAACCGCCATTATATTCTTGAAAGTTCAAGAATTTACCTTTGTCTCCAGTCATATGATGTGAGCATCCATAATCAATGATCCATTCATCCTTTGCTTCAATTTTAGCTGCTAAGGCCTGTTCTACTGGTTGCACTGCAGGTGCCAGTTGATCTTCTGTTATAGCAACAAAAACCCATCCATTGTCTATTGGATCTTCATCAGAATCATCAGTCACTCCTTCATCAGCAACATAACAAGATTTGTCCTTATTCTTTTTAAATCTATATCTCTGATATTCAGGATTAGGCTTGTATGCCCTTCTAGCTTCTTCTCTTAGTCTAGCATGTCTATCAGGGCATCTTGAAGCCATATGACCAATCTTATTGCAGTTAAAACATTTAAAGGGTGCTTTACCTTCATACTTACTTCCAGTTGGACCTTTAGGCATTTTTCTTGCAAATAGTGCTTCAAGTTCCTCAAGTTCTTCAAGTTCTTTCCTACTTTCCTCAAGTTCTCTTGCATAAAGGGCTTTCCAATCAGATTTATCAAATGATGATGCAGATGATGTTGATGCTTTGAAAGCTAAATCTGTCTTTATAGTGGCAACATGACCAAATTCCTCAATTTCAAAGGCTGAAAGTTTTTTAATCAATGTATCCCTAGTTACTGATGTATTAGGCATTGTTCTTAATTCATTTATAGCAGTAGCCTTCATTTTGTATGCCGATGGCAATCCTCTTAAAACTTTTGAAATAATTTCATCTTCACTTAAGGTTCCTCCACAACATTTAATACCCAAAACAATTTCATTTACTCTTTCCATAAAAGCAGAAATCCTTTCATCTTCTTCCATTTTCAGATTTTCATACTTGACCCAGAAGCTTTCAAGTTTTGCAATTTTGACTGTGGAATCTCCTTCATTCAGTGTTTCCAAATGATCCCAAATAGCTTTAACAGTTGATCTATATGATAATCCCATGATTTGCTGATATGTTAATGCGCTCAAAAGTGCTTCTCTTGCTTTGCAATCATTTTCTTCATCTTTAGTCAAGTTAGGTGGATTAGGCTGAGTGGTAGTGGCAGTAGTATAGCCATTCTTTGTAACATCCCATATATCCTTTCCCATGCAATTTAGATGTGTCTCCATTCTGATCTTCCATATCCCATAGTTGGTTCCATCAAGTTTAGGACTGTCCTTCCTGAAATAGTTAGTAGACATTGGATCTCCTCAAGTTGTTAAACTTCTGCAAAAGAGGACTTAACTCTGATACCAATTGTTAGGTCCCGGGGACAACTGAGAGGGGGGGTGAATCAGTTGTCTAATAATTTTAAACCAAAAACAACTTAAACAATTTACTGCTTAGTATCGGTGAGACAGATTAACAGATAAATGCAATACCGGTAGAGATTAATGCATGAAAATAAAAGACAAAGTCATCCACAACACATAACACCAATATTTGTATGTGGAAACCTTGTAAGGGGAAAACCACAATGGGAAACCTTACCCATAATCAGATGATACTACTGCAGATAATAAGTGTACATAAATGGGGTCTGCACATGCAGAAAGGCCAAGCACCTAGAGCTCATTGCTCAAACACAAATGGGAGTCACACTGACTACAATTGGATGGTTAAATCCAATAAGAATGTACTGCTAAAATTAGCATCTTCATATGCTAGATTCAGTACCAGTGTAATGCTGATATGCTTTCACAAAAAGCTAGCTTCACCTTCAAATGATGTCTGCATGTATAGCTCTGCTTAATCTCGCATATACCTTCACAAAATCCTTCTTCGCATTCCACATTCGATCTTACAATTAAGACCTTACACTTATACCATAACCTAAGACCAATTTTAGTAGGTCGCCTCTACAAGATATTACAATAAAATCATTTTACAAACAATAAAATATCCGATGCAATAACCGATTGAACATGTCGGCTTAATGCATTTACAACAATAATTAATCATCTCCATAGCGTGCCATGCTGATCTGGAAAAGATAAACCTGCCGGTGTAACCTTGGACCTATTTGTCGGTAACAGACAAATATGCAAATATGAATATGTCAATAACCAATTCTTCAAGACAAGATGTCCACATGATGTCTTCGATATTACCAGGTGTCTTCCATGCCATTCCAAGTGTCGGTGATCATTATATCTTGCCAGTGTACCATATACCGGTGACTGTGCAATAGTCACTTGCTTGCCGGTGAATGTAGCTGGATTCTCCAAAGTGCTAGAGTTTTAGTAGGTGTTGACATCAATGACAAAACCATACCAAAATACCAACACTCTATTCCTGCATTAACTTGCTCTATGACCAAACTTCTTAAAAACAAAACATCTACCATTAAATTTATGTGCATTGGGTTGCCTTACCGGTGACCTCTGATTCTGGTTGACCTTCTGACCGAATGTATCATCCTGATTTACAGTACCAAAGATTTCTCCATGCTCAAATCCAAGACCTCTAGTGTCTCCCTTGTGCCTTTGATCCTTCATAGCTCATCAAGCTTTGCAGATTTGGCCTTGATTTTACCTTTGTACTCATTTGTAGCATCCAAATCACCTCTTAGGATCATCATCATTCTTTCCAATTCTTGCTCATTGTTCTGTGATTGCACCAATTCAGTTCTTAACACATCATTCTCATGTGCCAACCTAATGCATTCCTCAGATTTGTCTTTCAGAGATATAGCAATATTTTATTCATTCTTCTTCCGGTCTTCAATCTCCTTAGACATCCTCATAGTCATGGCTTGCATTTCATTCTTCATGACACCATTCTCTTGACTCAACTTCTAACATAATTCCTTTAAAGCATTCTTCTCTCCATCATCTTGATTTTGCATTTGATCACAAAGTTTTTTTCCTTTTAGCTTGTGCAGATGATAACCTCTCCTGCAGAGTAAAAATGAATTCCTTCGCAGATCTCAACTCATCTTGGAACTTCATGTTCCTCAACCTTTCAACATCATAGTCTTCAAGTGCTATTTGAAGTTCCTTCCTCAAACTTATCTCCATAGATTTCAGATATAGGATCTTCCTCAAGCTGTTAGACTTACTCCGAGGAACCAAGCTCTGATACCAATTGTTGGGATCCAAGAACACTAAGAGGGGGGAGGGGGGGGGGTGGTGAATCGGTGTTCTACTGGAATGGAGAAATTTAACCTTATTAACACAACAACTCAACAACCAGTAAACATAAAAGCATATATCAATAAGCAACAATGCAACCATAAAGATGAACACCATAACACCACATATTTATATGTGGAAAAATTTAAAGAGGAAAAACCACGGTGGGATTGGATACCCACAATATCTATCCACTGATCAGATGAATAAATATTACAATAAGGGGCCTACACATGCAGGAAGGCCAACAACCTAGAGCACACTGGTCATCACAAAGGAGTCTCACTGACTATAGAAAACATAAGACTACAATTCAGAATGAAGACTGAACTGCAAGAATAACATCTCCTATGCCTGAGTACAGTTCTGGTTAAGCTCAATACCAGAGGTCTTAAACCTCTTACATAAATCCAATTCAATCACCTATGATCGACCAAAACTCTGCATATGATTACAATATTATTCGCATATAGATAATCCCATAACCCATACCATGATCTACAAAGAGATCTTACATCATATTTATACCAACCCGGGACCTAAACAATTAGGTCGTCTACCTAAAAGATGATACAATAAATCCGTTAAATAATCTCGCAAACCAATGATAAACCAAGTTGGCCTAAAACCAAAACAACATAAACCAAACATTAAATCCAATCAGTAATGCATCGGTAGTATCAACCAACACGTTACATAAACTGGTCCATAACCTAGTAGAATAATACCAGACCCAAAATAGGTCGCCATAAACCAAATGAAACACCACAAACAACTGGAACATGAACATGATAACCATCAACATCCTGATAACCTTCTAGAAGCCGCACCAACACCACTTATCAGATTCACCAAAAGATCTTCAACAAAGCGCTGCTGGTAAAACCCTTACCGGTAACCAAAAGGTTTACTAGAACAAATGATAACATCCAGATCATCAAACCCTGAACCAACTGAATGTGATACACATCAGGAACACATGAATAACCAATACAAACCGATTCCACAAACTGAAGCAGACCAGAGAAGATCTCCAGATAAACATCATAAAACAACCACTCTACTAGAACTCGATAGACAACAAAACAACTAGTGTTGACATCAATGACAAACATCAATGCAACACATAATCAATTCCTCCAGATTGCCAAAACTAGGTAGTTATTGTATGAAACTCCTTATAAATGGAAAATAAAAATTGAACAACACAAAAGCTATCATGACCAATACCACCAATACCACCATGACTAGGATTCCCACCAGAAGAACCATCAGTATTTATTTTCAGAACTTCTTGAGGAGGAGGAAGCCATTGGCCCACTAGACCAATCTTCCTCACACATTGTCTGCATCTATTCCCCCATCTTTCTTACAACCCACACCAAGAGAAGTACCAATCCCATGAACCGAAAAGTTGAACCTTCTAGAAATATCCACATCACTAGGATCCATTGCACCAAAGAGGTCAGCCTTTGCTGAAATAGTCTCTTGAAGAGTATCCACAATTTTTCATCAAAGTTGTTGAACAACCAATTTTACATCCTAAAAGATTCAAAATTTTTGTTTTAACCAAATATGCCAAATAATGAAAGTAGGCCCAAGATCCCACGTTACCTAAAGAAAAGGTGCCTTAACTAGAGGCTTACTTCACTAGTCCCAAAATTCAGCCAAAGAGGCATGCCAACATGCATGATTCCAAACTTCCCACTAAAGATGCCAAATATACCTAGAGAGCATTGGAAGAAAATATGAGGAATACTTTCCTCACTATTGTGACACAACATACAAATAGAAGGTCCTCGGAAGCCATGTTTGCATAAATTATCCCAGGTAAGACATCTATTTTGAGTCACCAACCACATGAAAAAATTTCATTTGAGCCAAAAAAAATTGTTCCATAGTTGTTTCCACCATGGAGCCTCTATGCTCCCAAACATCTACCTATCAAGCTCCAAGTACCTCAAAGCCAAAAGTTACTTTATTGTTGGATCTTGACCCATGCTAGGATATCCTACCCTGCAAGAGAATTGCACTTCCTACTTGCAAGAGTTTGAGCTAACTCTTGCTGAGCTTCCTCTGTTCCTCCAAGTGGCCATTCATGGGGAGCTTTCAATCTGCAAACATCAACTTGCCCCAAATTTTGAACAATCTTATAATCAACCACCTTGCTCCAACCACTTGCAAGAAAACTATCACACAAGGATTGCAAGTGTATATACATTGAAAGGATTGGAGGGAGACAATCCCAAGAATCAAACCTAAATAGATCTTATGAGCCCTTATTACAAATCCAAAAATGACCCTGTTTAATTAGCTTTGTTGTAGTCTCCAAAGTATGCCAAATCATAGATCCCTTTACCTTTGTACAACAACAAGGGACATTTAAACTGTTCACCTTTCCTAAAATACTTATGAGTAAGAATTCTAACCCAAACCTGATCTTGACTAATACTCCAACGCCAATATAATTTGGTAGTGAGAACTTGCCCATTCAGAGATACTGAACAAAGACCAAGCCCCTCTTCTTACTTCAATTGACAAACAAACTCCCACTTAACTAAGCTCCACTTAGAAGCAAGCAAATTTCCACACCAAAGGAATTGGCATGAAAGATTGTCAAATTCCTTAATAAAATATGAAAGGAGCCACCTCCAATGAATAACCCTCCTATGCAATTTATCTAATAGCTCCTGCTAGTATCCTCAAAGCTTCTTGCCTATAGCCAGAGGAATACCAAGATAAACTAAAGGGGTCCAATTTGAAATATTAAAATATTGACAATCCTTCTCTAAATAGGCCTAGGAGTTTTAAATAAATAGATAGAAGATTTGTTCTCATTGAATTTCTATCTCGAAAAAACTAAATAAATATCCAAAGTTTGTTTGAAAATATCTACTTCATGAATTCAAGAAACCCCCATTGAAGTAGTATCATCCAAAAATTGCAAGTCGGAATGAGTTGGTAGCCCATTACCCCAATTTCAAATTTGAATCAAACCTTCAGAAACTTGATACTTAATGAATCTACCCAAGCCCTTTGATATAATAATAAACAAACAGGGAGTTAAAGGGTCCTCTTGGCGAAGGCCCTTGGAAGCCCTGAATAACTCAGAAGGCTTGCTATTGGTAATGATTGAGAAAGAAGTAGAAGTAACACATCTCCTCATCCAACTCACCCATTCATTACTAAAGCCAAAGGCTAGAAGAATATTTTGCAAGAATTGCCACTTAACCTTGTCATAGGCTTTAGCCATGTCAAGTGTAATGAACATGGATTTTTCCTTAGGCACTATCATAGAATTAATAGTTTCAGTAGCAATCACCACCCCATCCAGAATTTATCTTCTAGCAAAAAATCCCTCTTGTTCTTCCAAAATCAAATAAGGAAGCCAAGGCTTGAGTCCCTCAACAATTAATTTAGTATTAATTTCATACACCCCATTACAAAGAGCAATTAGCCGAAAGTAATCCAAATAATTAGCCCCTTATATTTTTGATATAAGAAGATGAAAAGTAGAATTCAAGGCATGAAACATTTGTTTTCTACATTGTGACTCCCGAACCACCTCCAAAAGATCATATTTGATAATATCCCAAAACTCCTAAAAACACTCTATCGGGAACCGATTAGGACCAGGAGTACCTTTATTCATCCCAAAAGCCACCTCTTCCAATTCTGACAAAGCGATTGGCTAAATGAGAGCCTCATTCATCACATTGGTAACTAAAGTGAGAATATCATCCAAAATCAAATTCTCTTCATCCCTAGCAAGAGGCGAATCTTTAGTATATAAAGTAGAATAGAAATGTATAACCTCATGAGACATCTCCCGTAGAGATGTCAATTGAATTCTTGTTGATTTAACTAAAGAAGAAATAAAACTCCCATTTCTTCCAGCTTTAACATTTCTGAGGGTCATGATGGCTCTGGTTCTGACAAAGATTCTTCTAATCTTCCTCTGCATAAGAAATTGAGGGTTGGTGATGAAGCTAAAGAAGACACAGAAGGGAATACTGGTTCTGAGGAGGAACAAAGGAAGGAGGTTGATGAAGAGGCAGAGAATGAGCAGGAGAAGGAGGTTGAGGGCAAGGAAGGGAAGGAGCAGAGAAAAGAGGATGTTGAAGAGACAGAAGCGAAGAATAACCCTTATGTCTCAGATAACAGGAATGATGTTCAACACATCATGGAGGAGGGAAACCCTAGTTCTGTGGGATCTGCTTCGGTTATGGAGAACGCAGATTCCATTCTGAACGCTGCTAGAAATAGTATCCTAGAAATGTTCAATTTTTAGAAATGGGTGGTTGATAACATCTCCTGTATTCAGAATAAACAGAGAGACTTGGATTATAAAATTGAGAACTTGATTAAGGATACCAACACTAAAGGTAAAGAGGATGCTGCAGAGGATACTAGTGAGGCAAAGGATGAAGAAGAAATTCTGGGTTGGTCGGAAAAAGATATGATTAAGGGAGATTTGAAGTATCTTGAAGATGTGGTCAAGATCATCAAAGAAAAGGGAGAGGCTGATAATGATTTTATAAACAACCGGATTAAAAAAACTGAGAAGGCCTTGAAGAAATTCATGGAGCATAGTCTTGCGGTGTTGAAGGTGTCTTCTCAAAACATGAACGCTTTGGTTGCTTTTCTGGAGAAGAAGAAGCAAAATAAAGAGATGGTGATCATTGACGATGAGCCAACCTCTAGTTCTGTTCTTCACTCGTCCAGATGCAAAACCAGGTAAACTACCAGTGAGCTGGAGTTGAAGACCAAAGACACCCATCAGATGCAGGAAAACAAAGATTTGAAAGAGACAGCTAATGTGATGATGATGCTGGTTAAGGATGCGGAAGAGTCTGTAAATATTTTCATTTGATATGTAATCTGGTTGTAGGTTGCCAGTTTCTCGCTGGCCTTATGCTGGTCTTTTCCTTGGCTGCTGTTTTTTCTGCTGTTCTTTTGCAACCTTTCTATCTTTGTTATGTTCTTTCTAGTTTCTCTTTTTTTAATCTCCTCGTCATGTAAGCGGGTTTCGGGTCCCTTAAAACATGATTTTCCTTAATCAAAAAAATAATTATGAAAGAAATCCATGTTCCTATCGTCTTCCTAGAGCTAATCAATCCGTGAATTTTTGGTTAATTTTTGCAAGTTATTTATTGTTTGTTGTTTATTTTCTTTTGATTTTATATATATTTATGCTATAAAAATTCAAGATTTTGGTTTAAGTCGTATTAGAATAGTTTCTTTCCTCATGGATTTTTTTGGGTTGATTTGTAGGTACACACCATATGTAAACAAAAAGTTAATCGCTCTTGATGGCTCCTACTCCTCCAACATTTTTTTTTTTGAAATATTCAGTTGTTTCTCTCGCTCGTGCCCTTGGATGTACTACCGTAGGGTCCTTTGGTGTTTGTGGGTCTTCCTTTACTGTTCATGGGGGTTCCGGGTCTGCTCCAACTACAAATGTGCCTACCCTGCCTGCTAGAAAAGAGTTGGGATTTTGAAATTTAGAGGAGATGCTAATAGGCTATAAAAAATGGTTTGAGTAATCATAGGTATATTTATATTTAATTTGCATTTTCTTAATTTGGAAGTAGTTTCCTATGCTAGGGTGCTTTGATTTGGTTTCAAAGTCTCCTCAATCATTGTTGGAAGACATGCTGCTCTAAAATCTCCAGATAATTTAAAAGATATATTTAGGAAATAATTTAACTAAAATTTCATGAAGGAAAGTGTTTGGGGGTTGAAGGTTATAATCATATTTATCGATCACCCTCAACCAAAAGCAGATCTATGACTAAAATATATAAGATAAAATCATAACCTACAAGATATTTTGATCATTGTGGGAAAGATGGTCATAAAAATTCACGTTATAAGTTGTATTTGGAGAACCCTCACAAAAATGGTAAGAAGGCTAAGGAGGATTGTTGTCTCTTAAGGATACATAGATTCAAAAGAGATTGTAATTTATATTGATTAATAGGGTAAACACCACCATTGAAGTTAAAAAAGTAATTATTTAAATTGATTAAGCATATGATTAAGTTAGTAGGATTGATGTACCAATGGAGAAGTAAACATAAAAAATGCAAACCATATATATGTAGAGAAACCCTCTCATGGGAAACAAATTCATCGTGAGAGAGACCGAAGCTATTATTGATCACAATTAATTATACACACCAATATAATCACTTAATACATTTGACAATAGCTCCACAACACTAGAATACCCACAATATAAAAAAGTTAAAAACTAAAAACCATTATGTAGTATCCAAAATTATGAGTAAAAACCATGAGCTATAGAAAAAACCCACTATCCCCATAGTCATCAAGCACTTCGTAATAGTAACTAACTCCTTTTCCACCCTTTTTCACATATAACACCTCTTACAACTTGTAGTTTTTATCATATTGGTTAAAATGAGTTTTCCTAAATCTACACACATATGAGAGTATTCAATATGTTTCTCATAGCCACCAAATTGAAAAGATACTCTATAATTCTTAATTTTGACATTTTCAATGTAACCTCCCTATTTATTGTTTTTTGACACTATCTGAAGCATCTTGGAGACTAAATAATTAATACAAATGTAGTCAAGCTACCGAGAAATATCTAAATGCGACAAGCATGTTTCCAAGCACAAAAGTATACCTAAGGATCCAACCTAAACAATTCTAGACCCTAACTTAACCTTACACCCTTAACTTTGGTGTATGATTAGAGATTAAATTGGGGGAGACCTTTATTTTGTCTTTAGAAACTATCCAAAAAATGGTATCTTCCAAGTCCTAAGACCTAGGAGAAGGTGAGAGATTCCCCCTCACAGGGCTCATTCATGGGTGTAATGCAAATAGAGGAATGTTTAGTAGGATATGCCAACAAATATAATATTGAAATTGTAATAGGAACAAAAGAAACAAGAAGGTAAGCAACTAGATCAGGAGCCAAGTGAGAGTCACCAATAGGAGTTGAAGGATTTATAGGAGTGAAACTCAACAAAGCTAGACCAACCACATTAAAAAAACACTTATAAGTGTGACTCGCTACAAGCGGAACAAGAAGATAAGACTTGTCATCTTGAGAAGACTCAACATCTTGAGAGGATCCATCAACCAAAGAGTTAGATATGTTAATACTCATATTGTTTTTGTGAGCATTTTTCCAACATTTAATTGTGCCCTTGCATTGATAGTCTAGACAATTTGAAGCCAAGTGGTCAATGCCAAATATTATCTACATTTGAAGGGGAAACCCTCATATTCCAAAAATTGATTCCAATGTCTATCCCTTACCATTCAAATAATATCCTTGTGAGGATCCTTGAAGATATCTATGTCCACAAAAATATGAACAAACATAGATGACCCATGAAGGAATTAGTAGAGTCAACCTTCAAAAAGTGACCAATTGCATTGCAAATGGCTTTATAGAAAAAATCTTCCCACAATTGGAGAGGAAGATTTGGTAGCCTATGTTGGCAACAATAATGAAGGAAAACTGAGAGGGTGGGGGGGGGGGGGAGGGGTGAATCAATTTTCACTAGATTAAGCAAATTAAGCACAATCTTAGATTTCAATCAATTGCAACAATAATACAGATAAACATACTAACAACAACACACATAAGATCAAGACTTTGATGTGGAAAAACCAGTTAAGGGAAAAACCACAGTGGGAACCTACCCATAATAAGATGATACTTTACAATAGTATGTGTAAATATTATATTGGGGAATGCACATGGATTCCGATACACTACCTAGAGTTCACTGCTCAAGATATAATGACCCAGAAGGCTCCAACCCTCAGGGAAGGTTCACTACCTTACAATAATGATCAGACTACAATCCAGATTACATGAAATGCAAAAATAGCGTCTACTAATGCTTGGTGACAGTTCCGGTTAAGCTCATTTGTTTGCTCTGCAAAAATCTCTGCTCAATCCACCATATCGAAGGATAAATTTTCTTATGCACACATACACCATTCTCTGATAATGCAAACACCACAACCATGCCTAAATTATATGAATCTAACACCTATTTATACAATTCATCAACCTTGACTACAAGGTCAGCCAAATCCTCAACCCTCAATTATAAAATTACATCACACAGTACATAAATAAACCACCAGACCAATACAATGCCATAGATGAAATAGAATGGACCTAAACCAAATCTCCAAACATGCATCACCATCGAAAATCTCGCCAAGAAAAATTGCAACACGTTACACCATCAGAAATATCACATAACACGAAGAATATCACTGGATCAACATAGTCACCAATACCGCACACAAAGATCAATGCGAACCACCAAAACAAATAGGACATGATCAAGAAACACCAAAAAGCACAATATAACCATCCACAATAGCTGCACCAACACCACTTATTCAAATCTTCATCGATCAACATGCCATCTCTCAACTTCAACAATCAAAATGATATCATTATCAATCTTAAAGTATAAATTACTATTAGCATTACCTTTACAAAATCCCAACTTCAACAAATAATTATCCAATCTAGCATACCAAGCTCGAGGGGCTTGCTTTAATCCATACAATGATTTCTTCAATTTGCATACCATATCTCCTTCATTTGATAATGAAAATCCTTTTGATTTCTCAATGTAATCTTCTTCTTCCAAATCACCATTCAAAAAGGCTGACTTGACATCCATTTGATACACCTTGAAATTCTTATAAGCATCATATGCAAACAACAATCTAACAACTTCAATTATAACCACCAGAGAAAAAGTCTCCTCATAATCAATTCCTTCCATCTGAGAACACCCTTTACATAATAGTCTTGCTTTGTTTCTTACCACTTCACCGACTTCATTTAGTTTATTCCAGAATACCCATTTAGTGCCAATCACATTGTTATATTTATGTCTCAGAACAAGCTCCCAAGTGTTATTCTTCTCAATTTGATTCAACTTTTCTTCCATTGCTTTTATCCAATTCTCATCCTTACATGCTTCTACAACATCTTTAGGCTCAATATTTGAAATCAAACATATCTCTTTAGCAGCAATCCTCCTCCTACTCATCACACCTTTATTCTTATCACCAATAATCTGATTTTCTGAATGATTCAATCTTACATACCTCAGAGTCCTCTAATTGTTCTGATTCTCAGGTTCTTGTACTTCCTCACTGGCAATAGCAATATCCAGATTAATTGTCTCCACCGGATCAATCTGCTTAAGGATCTCAATTTGCATAGGCTTAGGAACAACAACATCATCAAAATCATAATCGCATGCTCTAATCTGCTTTCCAAGACATTCATCAACTTTCACATTTGCACTCTCCACTATTTCTCTCACTCTTTTATTGTAACACTGGTAGGCCTTGCTCTTAGTAGAATATCCCAAGAATATTCTTTCATCACATCTTGCATCAAAATTTCCTATATCCTTATCTCTCTTGATATAACATTTACTTCCAAAAACTCTGAAATATCTAACTATAAGACTATGACCAAACCATAGCTCATAAGGAGTCTTACCGGAATCACCTTTAATATGCACCCGGTTGAATGTGTAAACAACAATGCTAACAACTTCTCTCCAAAAATTATGTGCAACATTTCCTTCAATCAACATAGTCCTGACAACATCCAAGATATTCTGTTCTTTCTTTCAACAACTCCATTCTGCTGAGGGGTTCTAGGAGCAGATAACTGTCTTCTAATTCCATTCATCTCACAAAGTGTATCAAACTCTCTTGATATAAATTCTCCTCCTCTGTGAGATCTCAGACACTTCAGCTTCAACCCCATCTTAGTCTCCACTCTAGCTTTGAATATCTTGAATTTGTCCAACACTTCTGATTTCTCCCTCAGAAAGGTCACCCACATCATCCTAGAATAGTCATCAATCAACAACATGAAATATCTGTCACCCTGCATGCTTCTCACTCTAGTAGGACCACATAAGTTAGTATGCACTAGATCTAACAATCCATTATATGAATACAAATTACTCTTAAATGAAGTTCTTGTTTGCTTTCCCATATGACATTCCTTACATACCGGATTAGCAGGCTTCACAATCTTAGGAAAATCTCTAACAACTTGATTAGGACTTATCCTTACCATGTAGTCAAAATTAACATGATACATCCTCCTATGCCATAACAAACTTTCATCAATTTGAGCAATCAAACAACTTTTCTAACCAACATTCAAGTGAAAGATATTACCTTTAGTCTTAGTTCCTTATGCAATCTCTACACCAGAGGCATTTAGGATCTTGCATTTACCATTCTTGAATTGTAAATCATATCCCTTCTCAACCATCTATCCAACACTCAAAAGATTATGCTTCAAACCTTCAACATACAAGACATCATTATTATTATGATTACCATTAAAAGATATAGAACCTCTACCACGAATCACACAAACTTTATCATCTCCAAAGCTCACTATGCCACCATCATACATTTCCATACTCACTAATTTTATTTATCACCTGTCATATGATGTGAACAACCTCTATCAATCACCCATTCATCTTTCTCTTCAATCTTAGCAGCCAAATATTTCTCCTCAACAATGCAGCTTGTAGGATTCACTGATACCAGATCATCTTCCTTGATAACAATAAATACAAACTCATCTTTTGAATTACCATTCTCTAATTCTTCATTTGTTTTGGATTAAGGAAAAAAAATGTTTTGAAGGGGCCCTAAAACCCTTTACATGGAAGATTATAAAAGGATTAGAATCGAAGCATTATAGTCCAAAATAAAAACTGGCTGCAACAGATAGGTCAATTCATAAAGTTGCCAAGAATCCAACAAACGCCCAGACGGGCAAACAAAAAACCAACAAAAAAACCCGAACACTAAACATAGAACCATAGAAACATAGAAATATAGAAAAGAAATCACATTTACATGAGGCTTTTAAGGGTCTCAACAACCTCAACCTCCACCAGGCTCATCTTGTTAGCAACCATCCTCATCTCTTTGTAATCCATGCTTTGAGTCGCAACTTTTTTATTTATGTTGTCCCGGGTCTGCGTACAAGGGCCTTGACCAACTTGAGTCTTCTCATTATCATCACCAATATTAATCAGGACTTTTTCCTATTGCACTTTGTCAAGATTATTCACCATGGCTTGCATGGTATCCGCTGCTAATTTGACAATCTTGTGACTGCTGGCTATAATTGTGATGAGAGTGGATTGAATCTCTTATAGTTCTCATCAACATGGGTGAGGTTATCCTCAATTTTTTTTGCATCTGATCAATGCCCTCCATAGCTCTATTGATACAATCCACCACAAATTTCTTTTCATCTTCTGTCCAATGCCCATTACCTTTCTGATTATCCAGAGCAGAGACCATACTAATAGAATCCATCTTGCTACCCAAGTCCCTCTGGTTGCTCATCTGTTATACCTTCATCAATAGCATAATAGCATCTCTTCTGATTTCTGAACTTCTGGTAGGGCTTATAGGGCTTATCATTCTTATCATGCTTCTCATATCTATCATACTTATCAGATCCATCATGCCTTTCAAATTTACCATGCTTATCATATCTAGACATTCTCTCAAGGAGCTTAGAAGCAAAATGTCCTATCTTATTACAAGAGAAACATTTCAAAGGTAAATTTCCCTCATACTTACCGGCTCCCTTAGACAATCTTCGAGAAATATGGGCTTCAAGATCATCCAATTTTCTTTCTTACTTTTCCATCTCTCTCTTCTCTCTTTCATATCTGGATACCCAACATGAAATTTCTCCCTGATCATACTTCTGCTAACCAGATACAAAGGCTGTGAATGCAGTCTTAGATTAACCATGCAATTCTCCAAATTTGCTCAAATAAAATGTAACAAGCTTTGAAACCAACATGTCTCTTGTCACTGTAGTCACACTCTAGATTTCATCAATAGCAACTACTTTATGTTTGTAAGAAGGATGCAATGATCTCAACACCTTAGCAACAATCTCATCTTCTTCAAGGGTTCCACTGGCACATCTGATGTTCATGATAAGCTCATTCACCTTATCCATAAAGGATGTTATATTTTCATCTTCTCCCATCTTCAATGCTTCATACTTCCCTTTTAGACTCTACAACTTAGCAGCTTTAACTTACACATCTCCTTCATACAAGGTCTCTAGATTCTTCCAGATCTCATGTGTAGTCTTCAAACCCATTACATTAGTCATCTCTGAATTGGTCAAGGCACTCAAGGCACTCAAGAATGCTTCCTTAGCTCTTATGTTATGTTCAATGTCCTTGATCTCAGCAGTAGTAACCGGTCCATTCTGAGGAAAATTATAGATATTCTTTGTAATCTTCCAATACTCATTTCCAAGACACTTCAAATGAACTTCCATCTGGTCCTTCCAAATAGTATGATTGCTTCCATCAAATCTCAGACTTTCCTTCTTGAACACATAAGTTACCATCCTGGATCTCCTCAAGCGGTCAAGATTCTTCCGGAGGATCTAGCTCTAATACCAATTGTTGGCAACAATAATGAAGGAAAACTGAGAGGGGGGGGGGGGGGTGAATCAATTTTCACAAGATTAAGAAAATTAAGCACAATCTCAGATTTCAATCAACTGCAATAATAATAAAGATAAACACAATAACAACAACACACATATCACCAAGATTGTAATGTCCCCACTTTGGAATACAATTTAATAATAAATAATAATAATACTAAAATAGAAAAGAATAAAAATAAAATTAAAATTAAAATATTAAATACATAATTAAAATTTAATTAAGTTAATGAATGGTTAAAAGACATGGAAGGAAAATTTGTGACTCCCTCAAACATGGGATATAAAAGGGAGAAGAGAACCTCATTTTGAGAAGGGATTTGGGAATCGGAAGTGCAAATATAATTTAAATAAGAAGTGCAGATTTGATTGTGAAAGGTTGTGTCCCTTTCAAAGGGAAAAAGTAATGAAGAGTTTCTCTCTTTTAATAGGGTGCTAATGGTGAAAGGGTGTGTCTATTGCCAAAAGGCATCCATAATGAAGAGCTGTGACCTCTCCCTCACATTGGGAGATATAAAGGAAAGGAGTCAAAAGAATCCAGTGACACGATCATCGATCAGATCAGATCAGAACTATTATTAAGTTACAAGAATTGGTAGCCTCCTAGTGTGGGACATTACAGTGGTATCAGAGCAATGATCCTGCCATCCTGCAGGGTAAAGAATCTAAAGATGAATTAATGAATCATCCTAGTCAAGGAAAAAGAATCTAACAATATGTGTATTCACACATATACTCCATGTTTGCCGATATCCATGTGTATGCTACATGTTTTCAAGTGTATGCTCCATGTTTGATTCATATCTGATGTGTTTGTTTGCTCCATGAGTGTCTATGATTAATATAGACATATTTATTTAGGAACATTGTATTTGAGGTCATAGATGTGTGTCATGCTTGTACTCATAAATTCTTAACATTAAGTGATATCTATGATATTGTGCAAACCATTTAAGAAGTGACACGAGACAAGGATGAGAGAAAACATGTCTTAAAATTACATAATTATGAAATGTATATGTAATTCATATTATCATTTGTATGAAGAATACCCTATGATGAATATGTTGAGCGAGCTACCATTGTAGTAATATAAGGAAGTACAAGAAGGGAAACGGTGATGAGGTCCTCCTCTAGGTAACCCAACTCATGGTAGTTGACCGATGGTCCCATGAGGCCAAGGGGGTGTAAGACGGAGTCCACTGCTCTTGGAATTAGAGGGGAATGATATTCAAGACACCCTATTGTATCTTTCCAAAGTCTATCATAATTGATTATTAACAAGGGGATAAGGATGAAAGTGATGAAGGGGAACACTGATAGGATACCTCACTAGGTAGCCCACCTCATGGTAGTTTGACCAATGGTCCCATGAGGCCAAGAGAGATCTAGCTTTCACTCCGCTCTTGGGTCTAGGGTAGAGGGTATCTTGGACACCTCATTATTCTTTTTACTCCCACTTTCTTATGATTGAGCTCCTATAGGGAATTGGACTAGATCCTAGTTAAGTTAATTTATGCTTAATTATCTTTCTTTAGAGATTTATATTATTAGTCCAATGGTTTCCTAACCTAGTGCAGGATCTCAATTAGGTATACATCTTGTTCCATTTGTAGTTTTACGTAACATGGTGATTTAAGGAAAGAACTAGGTTCTTCCAAAAAATGTAGCTGCATGTTTATTGTATGAGTGTTTCGAAAGCCATTTATTGGGATCATTTTGAACATTCCATATCATTTCTTGAGCACAAGAAATCTTGAGTGGGGCAGACTATAATGTCCCCACTTTGGAATAGAATTTAATAATAAATAATAATAATATTAAAATAGAAAAGAATAAAAATAAAATTAAAATTAAAATATTAAATAATATAATTAAACATAATTGAAATTTAATTAAGTGAATGAATGGTCAAAAGAAACGGAAGGAAAAGTTATGACTCCCTCAAGCATGGGATATAAAAGGGAGAAGAGAAATTTTGAGAAGGGATTTGGGAATCAGAAGTGCAAATATGATTTAAATAACAAGTGCAAATCTGATTGTGAAAGGTTGCATCCCTTTCAAAGGGAAAAAGTAATGAAGAGTTGCTCTCTTTCAAAAGGGTGCTAATGGTGAAAGGGTGTGTCTATTGCCAAAAGGCATCCATAATGAAGAGGTGTGACCTCTCCCTCACATTGAGAGATATAAAGGAAAGGAGTCAAAATAATCCAGTGACATGATCATTGATCAGATCAGATCAGAAGTATTATTAAGTTATAGGAATTGGCAACCTCCTAGTATGGGATATTACAAAGATTTTGATGTGGAAAACCCGGTTAAGAGAAAAACCACAGTGGGAACCTACCCACAATAAGATGATACTTTGCAGTAGTATGTGTAAATATTACAATGGGGAATGCACATGGATTCAGATACACTGCCTAGAGCTCACTGCTCAAGATATAATGACCCAGAAGGCTCCAACCCTCAGGGAAGGTTCACTACCTTACAATAATGATTGGACTACAATCCGAATTGAGCCTTTGCATTACCTATAGATCAATGACTTGGAAAATCAACAAATTCATATACACATTCATGCAAGGTCCAAAATCCATAACCTACTCCAAAAATAATGTCCCCACCACCATAAGGAAGTGTTCATAAGGAACCAATGGCATCACTATGGTTGGAGAACTCACCAAAGACAAGTAGCAACAAAAATAGTGTAGTAACATAGAGAGAAGTTGCAACCAAGGTAGACACAACCACCAATCACACACCAACCTATATTATATACAATGCTTTGTTAATTCAAAGTGGGATGGTTATTTAGACAACAAGTGGTCTATAAGAGGTTGTATGTTCAATCTATTTGGAGGAATTATTGAAATTAGATGAGTAAGTGACAACCTACAATTGTGTTATCAATTATAGAAGTAGATTACATGGATGCAACATATGATTATAAAGAGGAAGTATGGTTGCATAAATTATTTTTAGATATTGGCTTTTTGAGTGCAAAAATATTAGGATCAAATGTGACTTTCAAAGTGTTATTTTTTGTAAAGAACATATGTAACATGCTCATAGAAATTTACTAATGTTTATTAGGATGAGTAGGCTAAGTCATGATAAGAAAAGGTTGACACTTTGGTTACAATTGCAAATTCTCTCACTAGGCTAATGAGCACAAAATAATGTAGTTGGTGCAAAGATGCCATGGGCTTAACCTCTTCTACCATTGATTCATTTTTTGTTTCCCTTTATACATTTGCAATACAAATGTCAATTTGGAAAATGTTAGGATTAGATGTGTCATTCACCTTGCAAATCCCAATTCTTTTAAATTGCATTTAATTATGTAGACAAATAATTTATGATCTACAAACATCATGAAGTGAAAAAATATGGAAAGCTAATGTGAGAGAGGAGATTATTTATTTATTTTTTCTCCCATCTAAGATCTTATTGCATTAAGTGTTCTCTTTGATGTATAAGGTTTGTGATCTCTTTAAAGCCAAATCATCTTAATAAAAATAAAACATTGTATATCAAAAAAAAATCCCTTCTCTTATTTTCATGTGTAATATACTAGACTAAAAAATATGATAATAAATTCATATTTTTCACTTGCATCAACCAAACTTCACAAATTTCAAGTACAACTAATAAAATTTCAGCACATCTAGCAAGCTAATCAACACCAAAATATGAACCCAATATTTGCAAGCTCAATATTATGTTTTTAGAAATAATTTTTACATCAAATAAGATTGCTATTATAGTCATTACAACATCTACACAAATTATCAAATCTAGAAACAATATAAACAAAACCCACAAACCCTCGTCAATTCTATTCATTATTCTTGTAACTCGATTTCAATAATTTTCACATTACAAATTTAGGGACTTCTGGGAATTTCATAAACTAATTTATTAAAACAAAATATGTTTACAAGATGTAATTTTTGTTGGAATCAAGGAACACTGAGAGTGGGGGGGGGGGGGTGAATCGATGTTCTGCAATTTTTAACTTGATTAAACTATTCATTCAACCACTTAATGCATATGAGAAAAAGAAAGATGCATGAACTTGAAGCAAATAACCACAACACCATAAAAACAAGATTTTTGTACGTGGAAACTTGGTTAAGGAAAAAACCATGATGGGGATGAACCCACAATATAAATATACTATGTAGAAGTATATAAATATTACAAAGGGGAATGCACATGCATTCATGCACACTGCCTAGAGCTCACTGCTCAAATAAAGAAGCCCCACTTTCGATAAATCTATTACAATAGATTATTGAAGTATATGAACTAAAAAGTAGCATCTACAAATGTCTGATGATAGTTCCAGTTAAGCTCAATAATCACACTTTTCACACTTATCTCAATTTGATTTGTTTCATTGTTATGTCACAAATTCAGAGCATAGATCTCTACCCTGCGCACGTGAAATTGTGCACAATCGATCACCAAAACCTTTCACATACCCACCGATATCCAAAATGATCATAACAATCGATCTTATATATCCACAACATGAAATCATATGGACTACATGTTGGCTCACCAAACGTGTATGAATTGCCGGCCAAATCCGATCTCAAATACTAATGTGGACCAAAAAGAATTGTCCATATGCTTCCCAAATGTAAGCTAAACATCCTCGATCACAAAATAAATTATCAAAACTACTCCAACATATCCATACAACAATCAGCTACACATGTCGGCCATACTGCATTGTTCAACTCAAAAATTGATATATCGCATCTTCTAACTTGCACAACAATTATCACTGGAGGCTAAAATCATGGAATAAGGTACTCTTGACATCTATCAATATTTTCTTAGCTCCGCAACACAAAGTATTCAATTGAAATGAAATACCAATCAAGATACTGTACTTTGTCGGATGCTCTGTTCTAACTTACCAGACTTAACCAAATCTTCACTTTGACTTCCGGTATAAGCAAATCATGCATTGCGGATTGGATCACAGACTTGAGTTGCCATCAATGATAACATATGACTAGTTGTGCAGTGTCTCTTCCCAACAATTTTAGCATCAAATAAGCCTTCTATTATAGTCATCACAATATTTGCAACAAAATTATCACATCTAGAAACAATAGAAACAAGACCCACAAACCCTTCTCAATTGTATTCATTAATCTTGCAACCCGATTTCAACAATTTTCACATAGCAAATTTTGGGACTTGGGAATATCATAAACTAATTTATTAACTCAAAATTTGTTTACAACATCAATAACTATGAAAGAAATAGAAAGAATAAACTATGAAAAAAAAACTCACAAACCTGCAATCAACATACTATAATGAACATATTGAAATTTCATTGCTTTCTTCTAAATTGAAACCAAATGCTCCTAAAACCTAGGGATAATATTGAACAAAACATTGGACAATAATAAGATTCTATTACAACAACGTAATAACCCATAAAACACCATACCAAAATAGAAATACACTTGCACATAGACTTCACCTACACTACAACACTGCACAACGCCCAACTACTACAAATTGAAAGTGAATTTATCTATAAGTGGGGATACTCAAAACCACCCTTCTATAATATAAAAACAAATTTCTACAATAGAAAATCATAATACACAAAAATCCACATAAACATTGAAGACAAATCAACACAACTAATCCATCAACGATGCACTCCAACTTTGCTTGCAATTTGCATTTATAACACAACACAAAACACATATACTATTACAAATCCTTATGCTCCAATGCAACTCCTAAGTGAAAATTTTCTTTGAACCAAAAGGGTTTTGTCCTTTGATTCCAATCTCCTATAGGTTTTTTCCACAAAAGATTTTTTTTATGAACACAAGTGTGTACACAAATTTTGGTGAAGTTTTTGTATGATAAATGAGATTCCTAGAATGTGAAATTTCTTGCAAATAAATTGGTGACCAAATTGAAATGAACACCTTTTGAATAAATAAATAAAATAATATCATTTTCATTTTCTCTCCAAATATTGGCCCCATAAAGAGTTGTCATAACCATTACTTGATTCCTAACTAAAAATAGGTAGTAACTCCCTCATGCAATGATCAAATCTATCATAGAATTAGCTAGAATAATGTGCCACATGATCTTGAAAGTTATTAATTGCCTCATGAGAACTCCAAAAGTATATTTTGGATTGTGAGCACAATAATATAATATTATAGTATATTTAATATTTAATTAAACCCTATTAATCTTATAAATATAATCCATGACAGGTCCAACACTAAATATTAATTAATTATTTTCCCATATTCTTCCATGGCTGATAGAAAATGTTGGAATGATCAATTTATCTAGGAAATTAAATTAATTGAAAATGGGATATGAAAATCATGATAACAAATACTATAATTATAATCATTCACAAATATTTGAAAACCTTTTTCAAGCAATTATGAAGCTCTCTACCAAGGTTAGAGATAAACTTGTCAAGAAATCCTATTGCTTGGGCAAAGTTTGATCTTGTATACACTATAACATACATTAAACTACCTACAACACTAGCATACAAACTATTATACATATTCTCCAAATATCATTTTAGGACATTGATCTAATGACATCCTAGTATTGATAGGTAAATGAATAGTAATTGAATTATATTCTATGCAACAAATCACTACAAAGTAGTTTGAATGCACTTTCAATCAGTTTTTCCAACTCAAGCCATGTTGATCTCCACACCCAAGATATATTTTGTGCTGGCCCAAATTCTTCATGTTAAGAATATTAGATGATTGATTTGTGAGCTTCCTAATAGTACCCTTACTATTTCCAATGAACATGTCATCAATATACATTACAACATTTGATTACCCATTTATCATCAATCAGTTTGAATATTTAAACATAATGATCAGTTTCGCTTGTAACAAACCAAGTTGTAATGTGAAAGCATCAAACTTTTGACACTACATCCAAGGTGATTGGTTTATACCATACAATTATTGCTTCAACCTACAAAATATTTTTTCATTCCCTTTTATGATAAACCCGTCAAGTTGTTCTATATAAATTTCTTCCTAAGATCTACATGCAAAAATGTATTCTTAGCATCCATATTCTCTACCTTTGTATCATAAACAACAATATTAGAATGTAAGAATCTAATAAAAGTTAGATTTACAACACGAGATAATATTTTACTAAAATCAAGACCCTAAACCTTAAAGAAACCTTTTTCACCACTCTTTCTTTATCTTTCCAATTGTCCACCTACTCCAAATTTATTCTCAAACACCCACTTGTAACTAACGTGCTTCCTCCTGTTAGATAACTAAAATAGATCCCAAGTCTCTTGCCTATGTAATGCAATCATCTCATCCTCCCATCCAAGATTCATGCTCCTTTCAAGAAATAAATTTATTCTTAGATTTAGGTACTAGATAAATTCACAACATAAACCCATTGGGTTGTATCTATCAATTGATTTTAGTTGGCTCATGGACCTTCTCAAATGTATAATAAGAGGCTCCTCTCATTCGTCCTTTCAAGTTTCTAAATCTAAACCTTCATGTTCTTCTACATCCTCCTATCCAACGTATTATTTTTCCGCTTGCATATTTCCCACTTATTTGTTTTGGCTTTAAAATGCATAGTTTTTTGTTGTGCCTAATCAAACTTAACTTTATGGTTCTTGAAAATCACATCTCTAGAATATATCATTTTCAAGGCTAAATTATTATATGACTTGTAACCCCTCTAGTAGTATTACCATAACCAATAAAAATGCACTTTTTAGCCTTAAAATTCCATATACTAATTTCTTTAGGAACATGAATAAAATAAAAAAACTCTAATACAAAAAATAGAAGGGTTCTTACTTGTCCACACTTTATATGATGTGTTATTAACTAGCGCATAACACAAAAAAATGTTAATGGCATAACAATCACTACTTACAAACTTAGCTAAAATGTTAATCTAATTGAGCACTACTGAATAGCTTTATTTATTGAAGTCCATTATTTTTGCAGTGCCATTTTGTTATAGTCTATACAAAGTTATCTTTATCTCACAATTCTTGCATGCTTACGTGAATGATCACATTTTCTAGTGTGCGATGAAAAATGTGTGCAAAATACAAAGGGATAAAAAGCTAGTTGATTAACCAAACATGCATGAAACATCATACACCTCAAGATTAGAATGATAAAATCAAAACAAAACTAAAATAACAAAGCAATGCAAACCAGAATGCCCACTTCGATTTGATTATTCCTCAATTTTATGTGTGCTCGATGATGTCTTCAGATGCTCGATATTGCTCCATGATTATTGCTACAAATGATAATGGATGTGATGAAATGAAAGTGAGTAATGATTTCTGCAGAGTAACAATACTGTTGGATGAAGAAGGATGAAATGCATAGGAAAAGAGCGGGGTTAAATAGGACATGAGAGAAGAGGATGAGGATGGGAGAACACAACACTTGTCATCAAGGAAGAAAAGTGGCACTCCAAAAGGAGTCATGTGGAAGAAGGTTCCACACAAAGGGAAGAGACAAGTGTCCCAAGGAAGGGACACATGTATTGGGGAGAGATGACAAGGACACATGTATTGGGGAGAGATGACAAGGACACATGTCTTTTTGGAGAATAACCACCCAAAAATAGGATATTTTCCAATATTTGGTAAATAAGGAGGGATGTGCACACATGGAGGTTAGGAGGGAGGGTTGGTTTGGAAGGATAGAGTTGGTTAGAACCCAAGGGTAAGGATAGGGGGTAGGTTAGATGGGGGTTAGGCTAGGTCGGGTTAGGTAGTTAAAAGTTAGGAGCCATCTGCCCTAAATAGGATATTTGAATTTAATTAATTCAAATAAGAGGATGGAAAAGGGGGAATTAATTAATTAAAGGGATTGGAAAGGGGTTAATTAACTGAATTAATTAATTAATCGGCTAATGGGGCATGGCTTCATTTAATTAATTTAGCCAAAAAGGGATACTTGATCTTAATTGAATAACACGAATTATTCAACTACTACAAGGGACTTAGGAGATTTGATTTGATTAAATTAATCAACCAAATTTAAGTGTCTACATCTAGAATTTTAACTTTTCATACTTTAATTTTTTTGTTCCATTTGTTTTTCAACAAAAAGCTTCAAAATTTGAAAACAAGTTAAAATTTTCAAATTTATGCCTAAAAACTAAATCCAGTAGTCATTGATAAAGACAACATAATAACAGGGTTTTCTAATTGAAATATCAAAATGACCAAACATGCAACAATGAATAACCTCCAAAAATTTCCTTCCTTTAGTGCTACCATAATTAAAATTTACTATTTTATTATATTTTCTAAACTTAATGATCACAAAAATAAAAATCCACATAATAACTAAACAAACTATCTATCATATTTTGATTTATTAGGGTATTAAGCCCCTTGTCACCAATATGGCCCAATATTTGGTGCCACAACATATATTAATTATATATATATGTTAAGAAAGGTAGTAACAAGGCATTTGTCTTAGGCTCAAAACTCTTTTGAGGAGATGGCACTTCATCTGACGATAGTGGGTTTCAGCCTTTGATACATCCCGATTTTTGCTGAAATCACATATTTTTTAGAAAATAAAACGATTTAAGCCTTAAGAGGTCCCATTTGAAAGAATTAATTAAAGAGGGTTAGATCAAAGTGTCTTAGATCAAACCCCCTTGGATAAAAACTTTCTAGTTTTAAATCATATCTGCAATGGAGTCTCCTTTGCACCTATCACAATGTTGGCGAAAATCCACTTTTACATTAGCTTTTGGGGGGTCAAATGAATTCATTTAAAAGTTTTGTTTTGTAAGCATGTAGTCTTTATTATAAGATAATATAATTAATTTCATTATTTATTTCTTCTTAATGTAAATTTTTCATCGAACAATAAAGTCTTTAATTCACACTTGTGAAAAAATAAAAAATAGAGAAAAAATTGTAAAATATATTTTTTCCCTATGTATTGATATCCTCATTTCAACACAAAAAGAAGAAGTTAATTCAAATGCATGGAAATTTTTTTATGCATGACATAATCTACCTCTGCTCAAATTACAATTACTTTGACTTCAAAAATTAACTAAAAAATATATAAGAGATGTCCCTAAGGAACAAGACAATCCTGGTGAGAAAACCCCTCCTTCAAATCCTCCCACTGAAGGATTGAAAGGTTTTGTGGACACCATCGACTGGTTAATTAATAGTTACAAGAAAGCTGTGGAGGATAATAATAAGTTGAGCCACAAGGTCCAAATTCTGGAGACAATCAGTATTGGTGGAGGCAAATCTATAGCGGAATATGTTGAGGATTTGACTAAAACTGTTTCTAGAGCCGAAGAGATCGGTGATTCTTTCAACCCTAGGTTTGAGCAAATTGAGAAGGATGTGACAAAGATAAAAACTAATGATAAAGCTATGGACCAGAGAATGGTAGATACTAATAACAAATTCAACAAAATTGAAAAATGCCTCAAAATTATTGCTGAGCAAAGCTATAGCATTCTGAAGGCCTCGACTGACAATACTAACCTCATTAGCAAACAGGAGGACGAGAAGGATTCCCTGGAGCTTGAACCATACATTGAAGGTACGGGAGAAGTGGAGGGAGCTAGAACAAGGACCAGAGGCAAAAAGAAGGAGAAGAAGCCAAACAAGGATATGGAAGAACTCAAAGTTGCTGCGACAAACTATGACCAACTGGTCAACAAGGCGGTGGATCTTCTTAAGTCTTTATAGTTGTTGTTTATCTTTTTGTCTTTTCTTTTGTTTTTTCACTTTGCTGTTCCTTTTGTTTGCCGTCCGTTCAGTTCACTGGCCTTTTTGCTAGTTGTTTTGTAAGCTATTTCAAGCAGGTCTGGATGCTCTTTGATGAACTTTTTTATGCTCCTATGTTAAAGGTTCTGGGTCCTTAAAACCTGTTTTTCATATTAATTAGAACTAAAAAATATATAAGCAAAAAAAAAAAAAAGAAAAAATATCCATACACTAGATATTTGTGTGATAGATCTATATTTTAAAAATTATAATTTTATTCTTTCTATAAATTTTTTATTTATGACATAGTAAATGACACTTCTTAAAAATGCTAATTACTGTAAAAATGTAGGTGTTAAAAGTTACGTAAAACTATGCACAATTTATTTATTTATTTTTTAAATATATTTAGAATCTACATGAAAAATCTCACAAATTAATAGTTTGCTTCATCCTCAAATTCTTAATGGTTTAGCTGCTATAAGTGTTAGAAAGTGACGGTCCGGTGCAAAATATTGATTCAATGTCAACTTTGACAAAAAGGTGTAACCCATTATTGTGGGATCACAATAATATTAAAATTAATATAAAAATCTTGTCCAATTGATTTTAAATTTGTTGTAAATAATCTGCTCAAATTGTCATTGATGTCCACTCTCTAGTCCAAAATAGTCTGGTTGTGTACATAGTAATCCGATTGAGCATAGACGGTGTGTGTATGAACCAGATGTTGTGTGTATGGTTGAAGTCTATCTAAAGATGTTCCATATGACAAATAATGTTAGCATGATGTGTTTCTAGAGTATATGTGAATTCTATTTGGTTTGGTTGGTATAGAGTTGTGTTCAGATGGATAAGTGCAGAGTTTATATAGTTTCAGGACGTTGTGAAGGAATGCGTTGCATTCATTGTCTTGTTGGTACTCCAAGGATGTTATGGATCATTGGATCATGTTCCTAGAATGTCTTAAGTTCTTTTGTGGTGGTCCACTTATTTCAGTTTTGGTTCGGATTGTAACGCCCCGCCAGGAAACCTTGAAGGGAGTTTAAACTAAAACACTTGAAAAGAGTGTAAATACTTTTTTTAAAAAACTTTAATAAACTAACTGATGCATTAAGTTAACATTACATTTAAATTGCACAATGGAAGACTTAACTTATCTCCTAAAAGGTTTCTCAACATGGTTTACTTAATTTAAACTAAACATTGCTTATCGTTAATTAATCCAATTAAAATGATTTAATCATAAAGACACAATTACACTAGTCACTGATTATTTCATTCAATAGTATGAGATATCATTAACATGCCTAAGTTTCATTGATGATTATTCTTTCCATGACATTACATCCGATATTCTAATAAAATATATACATTTAACAATTTATTTCTCATCAATACATTTCTTTTACATTTCAAGATTGAAATAATAAATTACATTGCACTTAATCACTAGTCTCAAAAGAACACATAATGATTACATTAAAATTACATCTTGCCATGAAGGCATACATAACAAATAATTCAACTGACCATAAAAGGTCCAAGATATACAAAGAATGATCCAAGATGACAGATAGGATCCAACTGGAAATACAAGATGCTCGAATCCAAAGAGCAACTGAAACACCTGTGAAGCCAACTCTCGTAAGAAGGAACAAACACATCCGATGGAAAGTGGCACTACCACCTGACCATGTGGCTCAAAAAGAACCACCCCACCATGATAGGAGATAGAAATTAGACCCAATAACAACCTACAGGGTATGCACACATGGTCTAAACATGACATCAAGAATCTCACATAAAGCATATACTCACAAAACATGACTCCACAGTAAAACTCCAAGTGACATCAACAAGGCTACACACTAGTGACCATAAGGGAAGAGTGTCATCACATAGCTTGGAATGGTTATCCTGGTAGGCCTCCATAGGCCCCGACCCCCATCTTGGGTTATCCTAGTAGGCTCTCTCGAACCCCTGATCCCATCCAAGTCTCATGCAGACCCAAACAATCCTTTCATGAAGAAAAGGTTGTTGGTTTGCCATTCCAGACCTTCCCACTGCATCCTGAGTCTGTACTAGCACTCAACCATGAGTGAGGTACAATTATCTTATTTAATGTTTTAGCTACCCAAACTCCTAATATATTATTAGGTTATCACTTACTTAACCAACTTTCGAGGGGTTATCCTGCTAACCTCTTTGGGCACAACCCCCACTCAAAAGCCACTCTTCTTTATGACACTAAACAAAATTCCCAAAAGAACTCCAAGGTAAAAGTACCAAAAGAAAGTTACACAAAGGAGTTCAAAACCACTAAGAGTCACTTGGTCATACAAGCCCTTGCACATATATTAAATCAATTGGCCAAACACAGTCTACTCACGAAACAAGACCAAAGGAAAAGACAATACGAAAAAGTCTAATTCCATTTAAAACTAAGGACTTGCAATTCAAGTTAATTGCGAAGACAGTTAGAAATGAAACAAACACCTTTGCTAATTCAGAATTAAACAATTCATTTTCCCTCCCAAGTCACAATCGACCAAGTTTTTTAAATTTCAAAGTTTCAAAATAAACCATTCATTAATAATCATTTCACTAATTCAGTTAAAATCAATAATTACTATATCCTTTTAAAATAAAATAAAAAACATCTTAATCACAATTGGGCTATAACACAGGTATATATATCTATATATATAAATTTGTTTATATATATATAAACAAAAATCATAATTTAAAAATATGATATTTTAACCAAACTAAAATTACCCTTTTCTCTTTTTAAAATAAAAATTGTACACACACACACACATATATTAATTAAATAATATTAAAAAAAAATTTAAAGTTAAAAAACCCACGTTTTAGAACTTGCTTCCATGTAGCCCCCATAGGGGAAGGTGGTGGCATGTGGGGCCACGATGTGGTCCCCCACAATCCATTGCTGTGAGTGGCCACGATGTGGCTGCCATTTTTTCTTCTTGTAGAAAAAACACAGAGTATACCATTTATTCTTCTCCCAATTTTTTTTTCTTTCAAACACCCAGTAACTTCAAACACACCAAATTTCTAGGTTGCCCAAAACAAGAAAATTTTGGCAGCATAACCCCCCCCATTTAAACAATGGAGAAATTAAATTCTAAAGTAACTTCAAACACACCAAATTTCTAGGTTGCCCAAAACAAGAAAAATTTGGCAGCATAACCCCCCCACCCCCACCCCCCCCATTTAAATAATGGATAAATTAAATTCTAAACCAAATAGAGAAAACTAAAATCACTAATTCCATTTTCTTTCAAACACAACACACAAACCTTGACAGAGAGTTGAATTCCAACTAAGGTTTTACAAAAATGAAAGATTTAAAACACCAACCTGGTAAGCTTTCGAGGAAGAGAAATTTGGACATGAGCAAGCCTCCAACCAACAAAGTTTCCAACCAAAATCAACACACAGAGAGTTCCAGAAAATTTCTTCCCAAATTGCAAGATGAAGTAATTTGGGAAAAAAATTCACATTATAAAGAATTTCTTTCTCACAATTATCTTTTAGGTCATATTTATATTTTTTTAATGAAAACTTGAAAATTCAATTTCTTTTTTTAAAACAATACATTCATTACATAAAGGTAAAAATAACTTTATCTCTCTTTTTAAAAAAAAAAAATGAAAACCATAATATTAAATTTCCTTAATAAGTCAACAATTTAATTTTAACTAACCAATTAAAATAATTGATTAACCTATTTAACCATAAAAATACTCTTAATCATTTATTTCTAAATTAATTTTATAAACACAATATTTATTGATTATTAATAACCATAAGGTATTAATAATTAATTACTCATTAAAAAATCATAAGAAAGAATAATTTAAATTCACGGATGCATAACATGCAAATCAACAAAACAATGCAGAGACACAACCCGCATACCAACAAAAGGAAGGTTGACCAACGACTGACAATGCTCAGTGACGAGCAAGGCTAAGGGTGAATTTTAGGGCCTTAAGACTATCTCCTCCACTTCCATTAGATTATTTAGGTACGTTCAGACTTGTGGAACCAAGTGAAGTCAGTACCTTGTACTTGTAATTCCTGCATCACCAAACCACACACACACACACACACACACACACATATTCAAACACGATAGACACACCGGTGAAGGAGAATTGTGACGTTCCATGTCTCACCGAAGTGAGTGAAGGAAAATCATCTCATTGCACCCCATACACGCATCTCACGCATAAAGTAAATGTTTTAGTCCATGGTTAGTAATCCAGTAAAATTAACATCTAACCATCAATAAAGAAATGATGCATAAACAACATTCACTAAATCTCAAATCAAAGCATAAAACGACATAGCATAATATTGGAATAAAAAATCACCACATAATGTATCCACAAATATCCACTGAAAAAGTCAACCATAGTCAAAATAAATATCTAAAAAGTCTGATCGAGGGAGGGGTACTACACGGATTAAGAGTTTGTGTAAAATGTTTTATCTTGAGAAGATGTTTTATGTGAGCAGTTGTGTGTGGTATACAAAAGAATCCTTTTTGGAGATATTTGGAAGGTGTGTCAACTCAATGTAGGTCTCTACATGTCATTTTGCCTTGTGCATAAGTTTTATCAATAATTTTTGGGCCGATAGTAACATACACGTTACATCTTTTTTTAGGCTGACTTCATGAAGATTATTAATGATCTGGTTGGCATCTCTCTCTCTCTCTCTCTATATATATATATATATTAGTTGGGTTATGAAGTGTGTAATGGAGATGAGGTAGTAAGATGTACTATTCAAATGTGATTCGAGTTTGAAGCAAAACAGAGGTCCGGATTTGTTACACTATAGATTGAGTCAAACGAGTATTAATTAGTAAACTATTATCCGCATATTGTTAGATGCTATTTTCCTAATAGTTCCAAACAACTATTTTGTATCTTGCCCTAAAGAAGTGTCCTTCAGTTGAACAAGTCTTTCTTTTGTATCTTTCCCTAAGGTTGTGCATCTTAGCTTGCAAGTTTAGAGGAGTGAGCTCCCAAGCTTATGACCTAAATCATTGTAAACACTTATTATATTTATTGTGAGTTTTATTTTCATTTTGGTTTTTCCCAGTTTGGGTTTTCCACGTAAAAATATTGGTGCTCTTGTGTGGATGCTTTTGTTACTTCAGTTATTTACTTTCATGCACATATGTTGAATGGATATTGCGGTTTAAGTGTTTTAATTTGATCAAGTTTTAGTATATACTGATTCACCCCCCTCTCAACATCCGATAGTGTTTAACAAAATTTTCCCAAGGATTAGATAAAGAGAAAAGCAATAGAATACATTTACCTTCCTCATCAAATTTAACATCTCTACTTTCTAGTTGACTCAAACTAAGATTAAAAACATTTAAATGTTTGGCTACATACTCTCATTCCTTTAGTCTCAAGGAATATAATTTTCATTTTAGATATAACTCGTAAAGAAGGCTCTTAAACTTCGACATATTTCATCCATAATTTTCCAAAGAATGTATGTTAATATTCTACTCAAAGACATTCAAAAAGATAAAATTGGAGATACATAGTTGTATTGTTCCTCAAGACTTCTTCTCAATTTTTTTTGTAGTCTTAATTTAATAACCCAAGAAGCTTTTTCTTGTTTATTACAACTCTTTGTTTATCTTGTTCTTTTAAAAGATCTTATATTTTTAGTTACCACAACCGATACATAGAAGTCGTTAAATTATCATTTTTTGAGTGAGATATGCTTGCCATGGCTTCTCTAATTGCATTGGGATATGCAAAACTCCTAACTAAAATATTTTCTCTACAATTAAAAAAGTTTACAATCTTACAAGAATACATTCCTTCTAAAATCAAGTCATATTTTTGATTCCATATATTGATCAACATGGTAAACAACATAATGATAATATTAACAAAATAGATATTTGACCCGATTAAGCATGCAATTAAGTCAATACAATTAATGAACTGATAGAAAAAAAAAAACATCAGAATAATATGAACATCAAATATACGAGAAGAAACTCTCGCAAGAAGAAAATTCACCACCAAAGAGACCCAATCTTATATTAATCACAATCAAATGTGTTTACTAATGCAATTGCTTATCCCTTTGACCATAACTTGACAATCTAAAAGCATCAACAAAAGATCCTTACAATCCTTTATGCCATGTCTCAAATGTATAGAAAAGCCAATAGCTTCACACACAATATCTCAAGCATTTTAGAGAAAAACTAATGTTTGTACCCCAACAAGGACATGCCATTTTGCCCACTCCATGATATTTGGAGATCATATATTATCTATTATCTAGATAATTAAATACAATTTATGAAACTTGATATTTGCAAGGTAAATGATACACCTAATCATAATACTTCAATGGAATCTAAAATTGTTTTCTCTATAGAGAAAGTTGTTAGTTTTGCACTTTAAGAAAATGAACAATCAAGTTGTTTAACATCAAAATACAAATTAAGAGTGTCAAAAATGATACATTATTCAAATTTTGTTCACATCTTAACCTTATTTTTCAAATATTAGTTATAAAACATAGCTTACAAAGTTATTAACATCCCAATATTTAAGTATTTGGTTGGATTAAAAATGATAATAATTTGTCAATTAGTAGATAATGTAGAATGCAGTTTGTTGTTAATTAGAATTTCACCATGGTTTTCAATTTCATGTTAATGCATGTGTGTGGAGTTATGTTTGGCAACTCCTAGATGTGATAGCATTACATTTTTCTCGATTTCCTAATCAATACTAGTACAATGTTGGATAATTCTTCATGTTGAATGTTTACAAGAGTAAGAAGGAATACTTTGATGTCTTGAATCTTGAAGCAAGGATAAATTTGAGCAGATGTACTCAAATCATCCCTTACATGTGAGAACATTAAGTTGATCAAGTTTCTCCAAATTCAAGATTCTCATAAAAAAATAATACAAACAAGTAGAGATAGGTTTTCTAAGTCTTTGATATAGTGGTGTAAGGTAAGATGGAAACCATGCCATCTTTTAAGGGAAAATTTCCTTTTGTTTTGATGGCCAACAATCTTTACATTGGGGTGATCTATGAAAGAATCTAGTTTCTCTAGATGGCAAGTGGGGAATTTTGTTTTATATCTAAAAGTATATCTTTAATAAGTTTTATATCAAACTCATATAATAATTTATCTACGTGAATTGAGAGCATCCACTTTAGAATAAGACCCCTTAAATTGTAAGTTAAGGACTAAGTGGTATCCATTTTGCTAATGGCTTGGGACATGATCACAACCTCATCCCTTATGATGTCTTGATATTTTACTCAACAAAACTTGATCTTCGGTAGACTCATTTAAAACCTTTAATCTTTACTAAAAGATCATGCATCTACTGACGACTTTGAATATTTTTGTATATTTGAATTGGTCTACAAAAATTATGCAATTTTAAATGAAATAACTTTTTATTTTGAGTTTATATATAAAAAAATATGACTTCTAGAAATTTGGAGAGTAAAAACTGTGAACAAGGACAATTTCACAAATATCAATGATAGTCTTGAAAATGCAAGGATGATTTTGAAACCCACTCTTTGTTGAAAGCAACACTAGCTTAGGAAAATATCTTGAAATGTTCAAATTTTCTCTTCATTTTCTCAACATTTTTGACTTCCATGGGTTTTCTAAGGTTTTGCTATTCTATAACTATGCAACAAAAACTCAATATGAGTATCAAATAGAGCTAGGAGATTTAGAGTAAAATTTTATAGACGTTTCTAAGTTACTAATAACTAGTGCAAGTTGTAGAGGAAGATTGTGGATTTTTAGAGAGGTTGTTCAGGTGTGAGGCAATGGATATATGTTGATGCTATTGTTTGAACCCAAGAGGCTTGGATCAAGTTATATATCAAGCGATTTTAAGTTTTAGGCAAGTTTATATTTGAAATGGGCTTGCCAAAGGTATATTAGGGTCGCTTGTTTATGATATTTATTTCTATTTATTCTCCTTGCAGTTTGTTGAATTTAACAAATTAATTACAATTTATTGTATGTTGATGACTTACCTATTTTATAATCATACGAGTTTATGGATTATCTCTGTCTTTAATACATTAGAATGTGGAGGTGCAAGACCATAGAAATTGAATATAAATATTATTTTCTTCCTTTTGAAGTATTTTATGTCATCCACGAGTTTGTTTTGCTACCTCATACGAGAACATGAGCCAAAAATGTTTTTTTTTTCCTTTTTTCATGAAGTATTTAATGTCATCCATGAGTTAGTTTTGCTACCTAATATGAGAGCATGAACCAATGTTGATACCTCTTTGCTTGAGAGCCAAGGATTGAAGGGTGCCAAAGTTGCTAAGGACACAATCTCAACCTCATTCTATAAGTTTGAACCTTGGTGGATGGTGTAATCAAAGAACATACCATCACCCTCACCAATTGTGCTCAACCAATTGAAATACAAACCCTTACTAATATCACTGTGTCAACTTGAACTTCATCATCGAAATACTACTTGCAACATATTAGTTTCACAAAATACAAAGGAAATGCTACAGGAAATCCAAACTCAACCAGTGAAACTAAATGAAATTGATATTAAAATTAAAAAAACCATATTATTACCTTCATGATTTAATTCTCATTGTATCCTAACTCCACTGATCCTGGTTGCAGATGATTTGCTTTCAGACAAGCATTGATAGCTTCCAAGATAGCATATGAAGAATGGACTGATAACTGATAGTTAATTGATACTATGATATGCAATGCAAATGATTTAAAGCTAAATGATTATGCTAAATAAGAAATGCTAAATTGCTAATTGCTTCAAGATAAAAACTCACAGATGCATAAGTTTTCTCAAATTTTTAACTTGAAGACTAACATGAAGACTAACTCTTTCTCAACTCAAAATCCTACTTTTATAGACTTTTGAGAGGATAAGATGATGTGTCCTGGATCAACGATCATGATCATATCTGCAAATTTAGATGGTTGTGAGCAAAGGTCAAGATTGAGAGAAAGGGGGAAGGAGAAGACAAGTGTCACTCATCTCACCTTGTCTGGGTTGCTGACTGAGGGAATCTAAGGATGGTTGGAGAAGATTTAGGCATGAGAGGACAAGTGGACTCAATTCCTTCCTAAGGTGTAGGGATGTTGGAGAGAATATAGAAGAAGGTTAAGAAATATGTGTATGTACACAATATTTCATTTATTTTGGAAGCTGGAGATAAGTGGCTGATAAATATTTTATTTATTTTAATTTTATTGAATTAATTTAGCCACATGATGGATGAGTTGGAAATGAATTAAATAATTAATGAATTATTTAATATTTGAGACTATAGGATAGAAGAATAATATTTTAAATATTAGATATTTAATTGATTAGAGGAATAATTAAATATTAGATATTTAAATAATTGATTAAAGGAAAATGATAAATGAATTAATTAATAAAATATTTCAATTAAATTAATTAATAGAAAGACATGAAATGAATTAAATAAATTAACCTTTTCAAATTAACTATTTAATAGAAGAATAATTATTAAATAAATATAAATATTATTTAATCGCTCATAGCCATTTTTATTTGTATATGTTGACTCTGAATTTTACTTTGGAAACAAACATCCTTATCGAAAATTCAGTGATGGGGGGACCGATTGCGCAGGTTTCATTGAATGACCTCTGGGATTGAGAAGCCGACTCTTCCTTGGTGTTTTCAAGGAAAGGGGAAGAAAGAAACACTTTAAAATAGTAAAAACTAGACTACTGAGGCGATGCACCATAACATGTTTTAAAAAGATATGAGTACATAAAAACCAACTACTTATGATTTTTCTAAGCCCATTCAACAATCTACAAGTCCAAATCAGAAACACAACCAAGGTTCAATCAAATCTTTGTATAACATAAAGAAATACCTATCATGCATTTTCCAGATAACAAGTGTAACACATAGTTCAATTGGCAAAATATTAGATATATATATTCCTAAAGTCTTTAAAATTCTAATAGAAGAGCACATAAAAGACCATTAAAGCATACTAAGAGTAAAGTCTCACAAAGGCCATAGGCATAGTCTAATTGAAATTCTCCAGAAAACAATAAAATAGTTTTTAAGGCTGAAAATACTACTAAGAAACTTGATTGTCCTTGCAAAGTTCTGAACCCCTTCAATAGGGAAACAACTAAACTAAATAGAGCCCCAACCCCTAACAACCTCAGATTCCACCGCCTTTCTTTTTGCATGTCGTGGTCCACCTGTCTGATTTACCAAACAAACCCCCCCTGAAGTCATTAGTCCCTGAAGTTGTTAGTCCCACGACGCTGGGCTCGGTTGGTGCACGATAAAAGAGTCACAATCAAAATGGTGGGCGGAGGGACCAAAAAGATGCTGCTATGTGAACAACCCACGCCATGTGGAAGCTCGACGCTACTATAAAAACAAAAAGGGAAAAGCAAGCACACAGTACCCCCATTGAACTGACATCTGTCTCGTCTGATGCATGCGAGCGGGAGGAACAAAAGAGGTGGGGCCACCAAAAAAAGCAAAATGCCACACACGGACTAATCCTGAAATAATGTTAACATTTCTTGGCGACTAAAAGGGGAATTCTGCCTACAGAAAGCTTAGAACCCAAAAAATTTGGTTCGCAGACTAGGCCTTATGGTAAAACAGGGCGGAGCGAGTCGAAGGCCTATTGGATTTGCAACCATTCATCTTCAAGGGGCAACACCTGCGCTTCTAAATTCTGGAAATTCTACTCCAGACAAATCACTTTGTCAAAAGGCAAGGATGTCGGCTTGTCTTGGACTAGCTTTAGGAGAGCAGAGAGTTGGGCTAGAGGGTGTAGAAGATGCTCAACCTCATTTGCTCAAATAGGATTTCCTAGACCTTGCAGGAAGGTTCTATCTTGTTGCAAATGCTCATTCTAGCTTGATATTTGCTCAATTCCTAGCACAGTTCCATCTGTGGGAAAATAAGAAGGTAGGCCCAATAGAACAAACCTCTCTATACGTTGCTTGATGTTCGGAACCAAAAATTGTAGAGGTGCAAGAGCTTCCAAAGCCTACATGATTTCCTTGTGTCGGTTGATGAAAAAATTTGTCCTTCTGATCAATTATCGATGGTCCATAGTCCCTTTTTCTTTTAATTCTTTCTCTTGAGCAGAGTGCAACAAATGGATAAGATCTCGAGCCACCGGGAGCTTAGGACTGATGACAAGCATAGAACTGCTTATGAGGGTGTTGGCTTCGGCACAGAGGGATTGTGCGTCATTAAGGAATCTTAGCATAGGTTACAGTGAAGGGCAGTACTACTTCACCTTTTCCCAATGAGAAACATATAAATTTGTTAAAATAAGGGAAAAGTCTTGAGAAATCTTCACGGGGGGAGGAATGTTTAGCAACTATGAGATCTCATCGCCTTTTGCTGTTACTTCAGCCTGTAGTTCTCTGCACCTATTTTGTTTGGTGATCACTTGGCTTTCTAGCACATGGATCTTTACATTTCCATCCTGCATTGTTTGCTGGAGTTGTGCAACACCATCCTTTTCTTGGCATAAAAGAACCTCCACATCTTGCCATTTCTTCTTGTCTAGCTCTAGGCTAGTTTCCTTTTCGCACAACTCTGCTTCAAAACTTGCTTTGCTTTCCGAGAGCATTACTTGAGCATCACTTAGTTGTCGAGCATACTCCTCCTTTAGGTGGACTTCTTCATGCAGCTATGCCTGAATATGCGTGGCATCCCTAGAAGCTGCTTTCAGTTACTAAATTTCTTGATCTCTTTCTTGCAGTTCTTTTAAGGCTACATTTCTGGTTGCCTCCTGACCTTTCAACTGTGTACCTAAATTATTGAGGGTAGACTGTAGCTTTCCCTTTTCAGCGTTAGCCTGAGTCAGCAATCCCTGCACATGATTGATCTCGACACGGAGAGCTTTATCTTCTTTTCTTTGCTGGGTCAGAGATTCTCGGAGTTTAGCATTCTCCGCTTGCCTTTTCTCCAAGCGACGACTCTTTTTGATGAAGTTCGAAGAGATAGCATTTGATGTTTCCTCCATCATTTCGACTTTATCAGATGACATAGCATTCAAAAGGTTAGCACTGATAGCATGCAAGTCATAATCATTGGGCCTCATTTCTGACTCCGGTTTGTTGACTTTGGGGAAACTAGTTGCAAAGAATAGACTCTGCTTCTCTTCATTGAAAAGAGTTTACAAGTGTGGGCGGGTTGGTCTAGGGCCTTCCTTTTCTTTTCTTTTGAATGCTTTGCCAACACAGGTGGTCTTGGAATAAGTAACTTGTTGTTGGTAGGCATTCGGGTTGGCAATAACTTGACCTGCAAATGCAACACCAGGGGGGATTGCAAAGGGAAACTGGGAAACAGGGCCGTCAAAGGCAGTTTGGATAGGATGCGACAATGTTGTGGGAGAAAATAATGGGACGAAGGGAGAGGTTCCTAGGAGAAATGGATCAGCAGACACTGTTCCAACAATTGGGGGAGGAGTGGACTCTTCAAAACCAAGCCTGCATGAGATGGTGGCTGCTTTTGACATATGGGTGGAAAAAGATGTGGATACAAAGGCTGGGGCTTGAAAAGGGACTGAAACTTGCAGAAAGGTATCAAACGGGCCAACTGATGCTCTGGTCGACACTAAGGTAAGTGCAGTGGGAATCTGAGCATGCATATCTACAATATGGGCAATAGAAGAAAAATTAGCTTGAGAAGAGGAAAACAGTGAGGAAGATCGTACTTGGGCTGCATGGGTCGTTGACCTCGGAGGATCCGAGGGCTTGTCTGGGACTTGAGAGGATGAACCCTTCATTTCAGAGTTCAAAAACTGCCTTTTGTTGGGAGGGTCCTCATAAAATTTCTTCTCATCTTTCCTTTTACTAGTTTGGGAGCGGGGCCTACGAGCAGAAATGTCGAGAGGGGGGAGAGTACTAGGCTCGCAGTCACTCTCTTCAATATTTATAATTTCAATCTCTCATTGCTGGGCAACCTCAGGAGATGAATACCCACATGGCGAGCTATTTCCTGTTCCCTCATCAGATCTGTTTTCTTGACGCCATTCAAGATCAAAACGCTCATCCAAAGGAATGTTCCCAATGTTTGCTCTGGGCTGATTTATTTCCTATCGATAGATCCATAAATCCTCCTGCTTTCTCTGCGGCCAAGCATTTTCCACCATGGTCTTGTGCATAGCCCAAGGAATGGGCTTTGTGGGGTTGTACCTTTGTGAAACAGAGTAAAAACTCAACCATGAGGGGTACTCGAGCATGGGAAAATCATTGAGACCCACATACATGCTTGGGTCGTCCACCTGTGGATTAGCGCATTGTTCCATTACATTTTGTGATTTTAGTTTAACCACATTCTTCCTATGAGATAGGCACCCATCTGGGTCATAGCTCCAAAAGTCATCAATCACCAACAACCCAAGCTGCACCAGCTTTGATGTTAGGATGTTCTCCGCGATACCTCGCCGAGCTAGGGTTATGGGACCGATAGCCTTATTGTCCTTAGTGATTGAGGTGTCATGCTTCCCGAACCCTATAGCTTTCTCCACTTATACTAGTTGGTGAGCGATCTCGAGAGAAAGAGTCCTCTCTGTGACGTATGTAGGTAGACGGAAAGGTTCCTCAGAGAAACCATGGACTCAGACAAAAGAGAAATCACTGCCTATGAACCAGTCACAGGGGGGTCGTTCGTTGCGCATCTAGTTCATTTGGATTTGTGAAAAGTGGGAGAGTGGCTCAATGGGAATGATGCCAAAATCCTTCAAGGCGGGAGTTAGGAAACAATTAGAAAATTGATAAGCATCATAGGAGGATAAAATAACGGGCGTCCAGACTAAAACCAACGTTCTATATCCTACTTCATCGCCGGTGGCTAGTTTGATAAACTGGCTGAAGAAGGCTTCATTCTGATGTAAGAGCAAGTGAACCAAAACTGAGGAGAACCTAAAAGGCCAAAGCTGGTGGAACTTGGATAATTGCTTTACCATTTCGCTGGCTAACAGGTCAGAGAAATAGAAATGGAAAGCTTCTTTATGTTTTTGACATTTAAAAAGGAAACCCATCATTGTAGCTGTAACCTCCTGATCATTTTCATGACCGCACAACCAGGTGAGAATGGACAAAATATCTTTAAGGTCCTCATGCTTTAGATCACAATATGACAAGGGTAGCTTTAAGAGGCTTGCTGACTGGCTCCGGTTCAGGTTGCTATTACAAAAGGGATTGCATCCCTTCTTGAGTTCCAGTATTCCTCCATGGTAGCATCTGAGAAGACCTCCATTGCTTTGAAGAAAGGGCAACACATCATGTCCTTTATGGCGTCTGGTGATATGACCACCCTTAAAGAAAGATCATTGGTAGAGTAGGAATTGGGGTCAAAAACATTGGCAATCGCCGCCACAAGCTTTGGACAGTGTGGGACCATTGGGACTATAAATTGAGGAGTCCCACTTTGCCAGAAACGGGCTGCTGTGGAAAATGAGTTTGCTCTATGATGAATCATCCTGTTGTATGCAACCTCCCTCAAGTTCTTAGGCTGTTTGTGGAACTCTGGTTCCATGACATCTTCGAACGAGTCTATCACTGCTATGGTATTTTGGGTAACTATCTTTGATTTGGCTTTGGTCCTTGGATATTCTGACTTGGGTGAAAAAGAATGAGAGGAGTATGAGAGTTGGCCAAGGACATCGACCCAGAATGCTTCCTGAGAAGGGGCCAAAGAGGTAGCTTCAGCTTCCATCTCTTACTCGTGAAAAATCCAATTCTCAATTCTCTGTTTCTCAATTATCTACCTAGCTCTAACTGAAGAATGAGTTGATAGAATGAAAGAAAATCCAGCGGATCTCTCTCTTTAATGCATGGCATGCCTAGATCGCCGTGAAATAAAAGAGTCTAGGAATGGGCACCCATTTCGCACGTATGTCAACTCATTTTTTAGTGTTGATAAAACTTATGAGGAAGACTGGCCCCGCCATTTGCGATTACCAAGAGATCACTGGCGCTGCCCACTGATAGTCGAGTCACTTGTGACGATTTGCTTATACGAAGGACTTTTCCCCTTAATTAAGAAAATCTCATGCCACCCGGGGTGGCACGAGGTGAAGCAGTCTTATGGGGATTTTGCTTTAAAAGTGATGTACCTTTAACAAAATGTGTGGCACTCAGGTACATGTCCACTCCAATCGAGGTACCGGCCTTTCTTTTGCCATTTATGAAAACCTATCAACAGGTATCATTTCCCTTGTGCCAACTTATGCAGAAAGGCTGGTGCAACTTGGGTTTGGGAGTACTGGCATTGTCATCATTTGTCACCTAGAGCCGAGAAATCCTATAAATATGCCTTTTCAGACATTCCTGCTTATATCACCAACTTTAACGATGGGGTTTTTCTGAAGGATGGATACTCTTGTCCAACTCATCAACAGTAAGGCACAGGTTGCTTTCATTGGAAAAATTTCTGATCAGAGGCTGTGGAGGATGACGAAGAGGAAGAATCCTCTGATCATTGCCACCATCAAATGGGTGCTCGGTTAAGATTTCATAGATAATGTTGACCACTATCGAGTTAACTCGGACATTTGCTCACGCTTCGTGGCTTCTCTGCTCGATGCTGGGATTGATGGGTATGAGGCCTCTGAGCTTACGAGAGCTCTCTTCTCAGGAGACTATCTCAGAGGTTTGGAGGAGGTTATAGCCTAATACATTCCTTTTCAAGGCTTACCTTTGGCGACAGACCTGTAGTAGTTCATTACATCTGGGGAAGAAGTGCCTTGGTATTCGCTCATCGACAGATTGGGAACCATGATGCTATCTACTCATTGCTTATGGATAGAGCTTGCCACTGAATTCCTTCTTCGTATTTATCTGATCGTCCCCATCTCGGCTGGTACCGACTGGTATACTGGCTTCAGGGACTATATATTTTCACGGGTCTTGACTCTGGACATTCTCCCTAACTTGGTCCTCATCATCACGACCGAAGCTTCTGGAATTGCTTCCGATCAGGAGTGGTCGGGAGAGGAGGACGTAGAGGATGACACCAAAGACTTTGATTCCCTCATGGAGGAGCAGGAAGATGAAAATGATTCTGCTGTGACATAGCCCCCACTCTTCTCGTTGTTCTCTCTATTTTAATGTTTGACAAATATGGTTGGAGGCCTTTCTCAATATTTGTCAATCTTAGTATACATACTCAGAATATGATAATCTTATTTTTCTTTAGTAAATGTCATATTTGAGTGTCTCTTTTTGTGAATTAATAATGGCATTTTGATTGGCAACATTACCCAAAGAGAAAGAAATAAATAAAAACACACACAAAAGCACTAATTACATTATGTACAATTAGAGGCGTTAAGCTAATGAAAAGGTTTTAAATAGAAACCGTTAACCGAGATCGTAAGATGATCTCCCTGCATATCTTCTAGATCAAAAGCGTTGTGACCTTTGCAATTTGTTATACGGAAAGGGGCCTCCCATAGCCCGTCGAATTTTGCATGCTGGTCAGGTTGGGAAGCCCTTTCGTTAAATTTTAGGACCAGGTCACCCTGTAGGAATTGTGAGGGAGAAATTTTCTTGTTATCAAACCACCTTTTAACAGTTTGTTGACGTGTCTGGAGGGAGGCAAACACTGCTTCCCTTGCATCCTCTAGTTCCATAATTTCAGCCAACCTCATGTCCATAGGGCCGTTCTCCACTATTTCAAAAGACTTAAGCAGTTGTAGAGCTGGGATCTCTAGGGATACGGGGAACAATGCATCTTTCCCGTAAACTATTTTATACGGGGAGGTCTTCAAAACTTGCTTTGGCATTATCCAGTCTGCCCACAACACACTACTCAGATGGTGATGCCAATCCCTTTTGTGCTCTGAGCCAATCCGCTTGATGAACCTGACGATACTCTTATTGGTAGACTCTGTGAGCATGTTTCCTTGTGGATAGTAGTTTAAGGAGGTCTTTAGGTAAATACCTTTGCTGAGGGCAAACTGGGTGAGTCGTGAGCCCACAAATGCACGCACGTTATCTGAAATTATGATCTTCGAGGGACCATAACGACACACTAGATCTTCAAGGAAAGCCAGGATTTCAAACTCAGATGAATTTTTCAAAGGGACGGCCTTAGACCATTAGGTGAAATAATCCATAGCGATCAAGATCCATTTGTGCCCAGCCAAGCTCGGGAGATTGATCATCCCTATGAAGTCGAGTCCCCATTGTGCAAAAGGTTCCTCCATCACTATGGGTTGAAGTGGCATTGCTGCTTTCCTGCACCTGCCAGTATAATACTAATATTCCTTGCACGCTCTCACCATGGCGTGCGCCTACTTAAACATGGATGGCTAGAAATATCTGACACATGCAATTTTGATGATGGTGGTTGGCACTGAGAAGTGACCTCCAAATGAACCGTGATGAAATTCATGAAGAATCTTGTCAGCTTGGGTTTGATTCACATAGTGGAGCAGGACTCGGTCAAAATTTCTTTTGAAAAGGACATCAACTATTAGTCAGAAACCACTATTCTGTAACCTATAGAACCTCCTCTTTCCTGGGGGAAGACCCTCAGGAAAAATTCCTTTCATAAAATGTTTGCGCTCTTCCACCCAGCATGCCTCCGCTGGCTCTGAAATGACCATGACAGATTCGTTTGTGGCTACCTTGGGGTCTCAGGGTGCGAGATCCTATGCTAAGTATTCACACAAGCCTTTGCTGTGGTCTATCTTGGTGGGTCGGACATCAACATCATACTCCAAGATTTTGTTGATCCAATTAGCTCTCTTCTCAGTGATGTCGCCCTCCATGATATATTCTCTGACTGAAGGATGAGCGACATACATTGTGATCTTGTTGCAGGCGATGAAATGCCTAAACTTCTTGAGGCCCTTGACTATTGCCAGAGATTTTTTTTTGACAAATTTGTACTTCACCTCATATTCCTTAAGAGTTTTGGAGTGGAAATCTATGGGGTGCTCTCCATTTGTTTCTGCCTCCTTCTGGGTTAAGACCACAAGAATGCTATAAGGGCCAGAGAAAACATACATAATTAAATCTTTGGCCATATCGAGATTGGACAACACATGAGCTGAACAAATAGATTCTTTGACGTCAGAAGTTCATTTAAAGTGCATTTGTTTTTTAAGCATCAGGGTGACGGGCCTCACCATCCCTGCAAAATCGGCAATAAAGCGGCTAACAAAGTTGACCTTGCCTAGGAAGGATTGGACTCCTTTCCTATTTATAGGAAGGGGGAGTTGTTTTATCACTTTGACTCAATCAGGGTCGATGGAGACTCCTTCCTTAGATACAACATGTGCAAGCAATTTGCCTTGTGGGACGCCAAAAATGCACTTCTTCAGGTTCAAAGAGATTCCAAATTCTAGACGTTTTTGGAAAACCAACTCCAAATGATCAAAATGATCCTTGTTTTTCAAAAACATAGTGAGATCATCTAGATACATCAGGATGATTTTATTAACAAGCTCTTTGAAAGCTAGGTCCATAGCCCTCTGGAAAGTTGGGCCAACATTTGACAACCCGAATGGCATTTTTTGATAGGTGAATGTTCCCCATTTAGTTGTGAAGGTCGTCTTATGCTAGTCTTCTCCATTCACTAGAACCTGATTGTAACTCGAGAAACCATCCAACATTGAGAACATCTCTGATCCCACCACTGTTCTTAACAACTGTTCCATTGATGGTAGAGGGTAGTGGTGTTTTAGGGATGCTTGGTTTAAGTCTCTAAAATCCACACATAGTCAGATATCTCCATTCTTTTTCCTCACGGGCACCAAATTGGACACCCATGTGCTATGTTTGATGAGATAGATAATTTTTGGTTCTATTAGCTTTCTTAGCTCCTGGGCCATGAGTAACTCAACTTTCGGATTAACAGGTCTCTGCTTCTTCTGGACCGGTTTTGCTCCATCGGTAAGTTCGATAGTATGCTGGATGATATCGGGGTTGTATCCTTTCAAATCCTCATAGGACCATACTAGCACACCCTCGTATTGGTCGCAATATCGGGCCAATTTCTCTTGGTTTTGGAGTGAAATCTCCTTCCCTAATTTTAGGATTTTACCATAACCTACCAACATTTCAATATAGTCTCCTTTATCAGCCGTGAGTTTTCGCTTATCACTTTTGGCATCATTCTTATCGAAAAGGTTCTTTAAGGTGATTAGCCCATTAAGGAGCTTGTTTGACTTCAACTGTATGATTTGATCCCTGTACGCCTCCTTAACCTTGGGCTGTAACTGGTCTGCAAATTCTTCTGAATTCTTAATGAATAGAGCAATTTGTTTGTCATTCTCAAAAACCTCCAGTGGGTATCATTATCTGGGATAGCTGGCCAAATGTTGATGCCAACTTCTTGGGGGTTGACTAGCAAATCCATAGCGGGGTCAAAATTTGACCCAATAGTGGCCATCCAGTCAACGGATGCATTTTCCTTATGGGGGATTCTTTGGATGTTGAAAGCATCGAAGCTTTCGATCAAATCCCAAGCCTTGTGGTGGTAAGACCTCATACAGACATGTTTTGCACTGGAGATTCCCTGAATCTGATTGACAACAAGTTCAGAGTCCCCTAAAACTTTCAATTTCTTTATACCCATCTTTTCCACCAACATCAGGCCCTGAATCAATCCCTCGTACTCTGCTTCATTGTTGGAACATGCAAACTGTAAGCGAAAAGAATTTGGAATCTGCTCACCCGAAGGTGAATTAAAACAAATTCCAGCCCCTAAACCTACTTTGCATCTTGCACCATCAAAATGTAGGGTCCAAAGTAAAGAGGATAAATCTCCTTGGGTAAAGGGTTCTTTAACTAGCTTTGGGACAACCTGATCTTCATAAAAAATGCAGTAAGTACCAAGACCCATGGCATGATAATTTGAATAGGGGTCAGAGTCAATGAATTCTTCAAGAAAAACTTCCTGATTTGGAGAAGCATCTCCTGTTATTTATTCATCCTCGAGGAATTCTACCATCCTTCTTTCTTCACTGGAGATTGAGGTGTGGGTTGGCTCGAAATTGAGCATAGCTTGATCTGCAACATGCTCAACATGAAGGGGTATTGAGAGGATTTTGAGCTTGGCACCTCACTTAGTATGGAGGATAAGGTGGGACCAGTCCAAGGACAGGTAACCTTCTATCTTGGCAGTAAAATATCTAGAGAGGCAAAGGCCAAAAATAGGAGGAATATCGATAACCACTACTTCTTGAGACACTGTGACGCTAGAACATGCGAACAACGTTAGCAAGAGGCTTTTAATGAGGACCACAGTTTGTACCTTCTTCCCATCTAACTACATGACACCGCGATTTAATGATTCATACTTAATATTCAAAACCTCAGTGATTTTCTTAAGCATGACGGTAGTACTGGCAGCAAAGTCTATCATAGAGTTATGTAGTAGCTTACCCCCTACTATGAGGGTCAAATAAAAAGGTTTGGGCTTAGGCTTACCTTTTGATTGAGATTTCGACGGGACGTCTTGATTTGTCGATGCCGCTACTGAATATGACCTATTTGCGGGACGCTGAGAAGCTTGCCCGTTCGTCGACAGAAAAGTATCAGCCTTCTTATTGGGGGGGGGTAACCTCCTCCAACAAGGCTTCCTTCAAACGACTCCTTTTCTCTAGGATGGCGAGAAGATCCCATAAAGATACGTTAGATGGGGCTTTCCTTAACTACTCCACTATGTCCAATACTGATGGCAACAATGCCTTTGTTTCTCTAGGATTATAAGGAATGAAATCTTTCCTTGGATAAGTAACGATGATTGCGGGTTGCTCGGGAGCATTGTCGACGAAGGACTTCCCTGGCACGTTTACATTTTCTCCCATTAACCGCCTCTTCGATTTGAGATTGTAATCTGATTGCACTTGAGGAGTCCCTGAGCTCAATGATGCTACGTCATTAGTCATCAAAATATCTTCTCCTTCCATCCAAGAGAAAAGTGCATGATTTGGGGATATTTCTGCTTCTTGCTCCATTGACATGCCCTGCATTTGTGCAATGAAGGAAGCATTATCCATACCGGGGGCCGCGTAAGCCAAGTCATCATTCACCATGCCTTGGCAACGCTGCTCTACAAGCTTTTATCGTAGATTGCCTCTCGGACAATTACTCGGAGTGTGTGTGTTGTTACATGGAAAACACCAAGAGTTGGTATCATTTGCCAGATTATTTTGTCCCGCTGTCAACTCTTTACCAGTGCTAGGGTAGACCATTTGCAATGGATTGGGCACGAGAACTATCTGACCAGCTGATTGATTCAGAATAACTCGATTATTCGAGTACTGGTTTTGTTGATAAGCAGGCCTATTAGATTGGTAGTTTTGTTGGTAAGGGGGTCTGGTTTGTGGTATTTGAGATCTCTTTAGATTGATTATTTTGTTAGAAAAAGAAAGTAAAATTTTCACATCACTAACCTTTGCAGCTAAAGATGAGGGATGAGGTGGATTTTCTTCTTGGGGTCTGGGATAAGCGTACATAGATTGGGGAGTGGATGAACTGGCAACAACCATTTCTGGGATATTTAAGCCATTTGGCTGATTGGATAGATTTGGAAAGACAAGCATAAGTGGCTGTGGTGATTGTTTCCTTACATCAATCAGGTTATTTTCTGCAGAGACGGCTAAGTCAAAAGCTTGAGGGAGAGTTTTACCAACTAAAGATTGAATCATCACCGATATATTGGAATTGAAATCCTTCAGATAGAAAACAAATGCCATATCGATGGGAGGATGAGTAGATAAAGGTATTCGCTCCCAAGTCCTCTGAAAGCGTAGATTGAACTCTGTTAAAGCTTCTTGTGGGGCTCTCTTTATTATGAACAACTGATGCATCAAAGATTACCTATCTTCTTTGTCGGAGGATCTTTGGAAAAAACGGTCGCCTAGCTGGTCCCAGCTACCAATAGAATTCAGAGTGAGGGATTTGTACCAGTCCAAAGCTCTTCCTTTGAACGATGCCACTAGCAATCTTAAAGCTACGTTTTGCTCGGTTATACTATGGACCGTGCAGACATTGGCTATGTCTTGCAAGTGTTCTTCGGAAGTCTTAGAACATTCCTCGGTAAACCTAGGAACTGCTTTTAGCACAGCAGAGGGTACTTGGGCCCATGTGGCGGGTAAAACCAGAGGAATGAGAGGACTTTTGTTATCCCATGTTACAAAATTTCTAGGCGGGATTTGAGCCATTACTGTGATAGGAGTAACTGCAGCAGCACTAGGGAGGCTCTAGGATGAAGAGGTAGCAGATTGATAAACACTAACTAGGGGTGGAAGAAGAAAACTGGGATTCAAAGCTGTCTGGCTCCTAGTAACAAGTTTGTGGCTCATATACTGGCCTGAATCTTGAGAAGTATGGTCCCACCGGGCGTGCCAGAAAAAGAACTATTGACTCTGAATTTTACTTTGGAAACAAACAACCTTATGGGAAATTCAATGATGGGGGGGCCGATTGCGCAGGTTTAACTGAATGACCTCCGAGATTGAGAAGCCGACTCTTCCTTGGTGTTTTCAAGGAAAGGAGAAGAAAGAAACACTTTAAAACAGTAAAAACTAGACTATTGAGGCGATGCGCCAGAGCATGTTTTAAGAAGATATGAGTACATAAAAACCAACTACTTATAATTTTTTTGAGCCCATTAAACAATCTACAAGTTCAGATCAAAGTTCAATCAAATCTTTCTGTAACATAAAGAAATACCTATCATGCATTTACCAAATAACAAGTGTAACACATAGTTCAATCGGAAAAATCTTAGATATATATTCCTAAAGTCTGTGAAATTCTAATAGAAGAGCACATAAAAGACCATTAAAGCATACTAAGAGTAAAGTCTCACAAAGGCCATAGGCATAGTCTGATTGAACTTCTCCAGAAAACAATAAAATAGTTCTTAAGGCTAAAAATACTACTATGAAACTTGATTGTCCTTGCAAAGTTCCCAACCCCTTCAACAGGGAAAAAACTAAACTAAATAGAGCCCCAACCCCTAACAACCTTGGACTCCACCACCTTTCTTTTTGCACGTCATGGTCCACCTGTCTGATTTACAAGACAAACCCCCTCTGAAGTTGTTATTCCCACGATGCTCGGCTCAGCTGGTGCACGATAAAAGAGTCGCGATCAAAATGACGAGCAGAGGGACCAAAAAGATGTTGTTATGTGAACAACCCACGCCACGTGGCAGCTCGACACTATTGCAAAAACAAAAAGGGAAAATCAAGTGCATAGAACCCCCGCCGAGCTGACATCTGTCTCGCCTGATGCATGCGAGCAGGAGGAACAAAAGAGGTGGGGCCACCAAAAATAACAAAATGCCGCCCGCGGACTAATCCTGAAATAATGTTAACAGTATACATTTTTCCCCTCTTTGAAATGATGTCGAGACAACATTGTTTCAAAGATTAAATCAAGTCTTGATAGTGTGCCTGATGGAGATAAAAATCCTGAATGTGTGCCCTCTCGGGAGATTGATCGTGAAATTGTTGAAAATTTTGGATAAGCTATTGATCTCACGATAATTGAAAAGGTCCTTCAGTTAAATTTATTTGTGAAAAATAAATAAAATTGCCCCATTCAAAAGCATTAATTACCCTTCCAAATTAGAATTATAAAATTAACCTAGGTTAATTTTATTCTCATTTTCATGCTTGTCAGCTTGTGGAGTGAAAATAAATGTCTTGGCGAGGTGGCAAAATGGTGATTCCGTTCGAGAACCATCGATTTGAGCGCGTTCGGCGATATCATCGACCTCCTGACTATGGTTATCCAGTATGTACCTTATCCCAAGCTTGTTTTCAACTTTTTGTACTAATTTCCTTTCTTTTCGACACATTTTAGGTTGTGTTTTAATTTTTTTAATTTTTGACTTTGCGTGTTAGGGCTTTTGCTTTCTTGGTTTGCGCTTTTGCTTTGTAGATTTTCTCTTTTGTTAAGTTAGAGCATTAGCGCTTTCATAGAATTCACGCTTTTGTTTTATGTCTTCACGCAAATGTGAAAAAGGTTAGTGCTTTTGATTGATTTAACGCTTTTGATTTGTCGGTTAGCGCTTTTTTTGAAAAGGGTAGTGCTTTTGATTGATTTAGCCCCTGTGTTTAATAGAATAGCGCTTTTGTTGAAAAGGTTAGCACTTTTGCTTTAGATGAATTTTTTATGTTAAAATTCATTAAGATGATTTGATTTAGGCATTTTGATGCTCAAATGTGATTGATAGGTATTCAATTGATGTCTTGATTGATAGAAATTTTGATAATGTTGATTGATAGGATAAATGATTGATTGACTGGATTAGTAGCTTGATAGATTATCTCTAAGAGACCGATTCAGTTTCTGATGAAGAGCATAGTAGTTTGATTGAACTCATTGATTGATAGAAAACTATGATTGATAGTTTTAGGTTGATTTCATAGCCTAATTTTCTTCATTGAAAAGATTTATCAATTGTTGTTGTGATAGATTAGCAATCGCTTTAATTTGATAGATAGATGATTGATGATTTATAGAGATCAAATTCCCTTATTAAATAGGAGAAACTCGATGTTCTCCAGTGTTGGGAGAAATTCTTGGCCATGCGCCACTTAGTGCCAGAGCTTACACAGGTTGAGGTTAGTCATATAGATGCTTGTGGACTACACCATTTGTTATATATGCCTGATATTACCCATAATGGGGGATTGTTGACTGCCTTAGCAGAGAGATGGCATAGCGAGCATAACACTTTCCACCTGCCCACTGGTGAGATTAGTGTGACACTTGAGGATGTCTATAGGATTCTCCACATCCCCGTGACTGGTGAGTTAGTCTAGTATGATTTTTAGGATCGTGGAGGGACAAAGGCTTGCAGAGCCATATTTAGTGATGAGAGCATTTCCAGAGGAGAGATCCAATGGGAGGATATGATCATGTATTACGAGGCTCTCCCATTGATTCTTACAGGTTTGATTGGCGGATTGATCTGTCCAGACATGAGATCTTGAGGTTTTGCTGTTGGTTGGGGTGATATTCTTCAGAGCATGATGCAACATTAGACTCGATATGTGTGGGGTGTTTGCATGCTTTCTCATTTGTATCATGATCTTCATCAGGTTGTTTTCGATGATAGTGCTAGTCTATCTACATGATGCACACTTTTACAGATCTGGTGCTTGGAGCACATTGCTATTACTCGGCCTATCCATCATAGAGTTTATGGTGAGAGGCAACCATATGTCTATTTATATGTAGGTATCCTTACTAAGCATAAGCTAGGTAAGATGGATTATTGGCGTTGGGTTCTGGATTCACTAGATAACGTCATTTGGAGACCCTATATCAATTGTGAGCCATGGATGGATGATGCACAAACATTACCATATATTCTGCAGAATAGGTATCTCATTGGTCGTACTCCATACATTATTGAGCGACAGTTGATTAGTCGCATTTTGAGAGAGTTTGGTATCATTCAACACATGCCTACTGGTGTCACTATATATGCATGACAGTACAAGGATAGGATAGATGTAGAAGTTGAGAAAGCCAACTTCACAAACTCCGAAGATCACCTGCATGCAAATAACCTGTCACAGAAAGAAGAGATGGAGACAAACAAGCAAGGGTGCTCTGAAAGCTGAAAAATGTATTCATCCAAGAGAGATAAATTACAATGATGAATCCTTATAAAAGGATATTGTGCAACCCTAAAAGAAACCCTAATAGGTAGACATTTAATAATTAATATAATTATTAAATGTCACAAATGCAAACTAAAGTGAAATCTTAAGAGAGGAATAAAGGTAATTTAATCAACATGATTAAATTAAAACCTTTACTCTAACACCCCCCCTTAAGATGAGCAAAAGTGCAGTTACAAACATGTGCAAGAAAGCAAAGGTAACTACAATGCAAGAAAGTAAACTTGGGTCCCGGCAACAAGGCCTGATCAGGTACCCAATTACAACCAAATCTCTGTAAAGTGGAGAAATAGAGAAAACCTCATGGGAAAAACTCTACTCCAAAAAGAGATGAAAGAAATAAATGCACTAATAACAGAAAGGATAGGAGGTGGATAACATGATACCCCCCATAGACAACTTCTATCATATAAGTACATATACAATGGTCTCCATAGGAGAAAAAGAAAGAGACTAGAAGCCCCCCCCACAATGAAGAAACTCCTGTCCCACATATGGATGCCTGAGGTAGAATCCAAAAAGAGATCCTGAAGCGGCATATAATATTCCTCCCCTTGGGAAGAAATGGATCCAAAGGACGAAGATGAAGAAACCCTGTGAAGAGAGAAGAATCAATCTGTCTCAAGATGTGTGCCATAATAGGATGCTGAAGAATCCCTCTGTCTGAACTGAAACAAAAGATGTCAAATCTAAACTGAACTGAAGACTCAAAAACTGCAACCTCTGAATGCACAGATGATGGTGGGCTAACAGCTGGAATATGGCTGTCAACAAAGAGGAGCTGAAAATCCTCAAAGTAATCCTCCAAGTCTGCAATATAGGACTCTACAAACAAAGACGAAATGCCTGCAAGATAAGAATCCCAAGTAGCCATGTCTGAAAGATGTATGATGTCCTGCTTAGCTGAATCAATAGGAGCCAAAGAAGAGGCAATATCAAACTGATCAGGAACAAAAGGAGATGATGTTGATACATATATAATCTCAGTCTGAAGAGTAGGAACTGTGAGACAATCCTCTGATTTATCGGAATATGTAAGGGTGTCTAAATATTGAAGTTCCTTTAAAGTAGCATGATCAAAAGGTGTGTTATCTCTCCAACCAATGGGTACAAGACAATCTGAAGCAGGATCCTTTGGGAATGGAGAAAGACTGGGGTCTCCATAGATCTCCCAAAGACGTGTCCAAAGTGAGTGAGGACAATCAATGCCCGATATAGCCCACACAGTGTCAGAATCAACACTAGACAAAATAACTCCTACTATGTGATTTCTAATGATATCCCAAGCTAGTTTTCCCTCTAAAGTTGCTGGTTCAGGTATGAGATCATACAAATAAGGCAAAATATTAAGCCACCTACAGTGTGTAAGTATGCCCTTTGCCCATGACTCATAATTACCCCATTCTAGAAATACAACTGCAGGGTGAGTAGAAAAACCCATGATAACTCTTCAAATTAACAAATCTGAGACAAAATGACTTTAATACTGATAAAGCAGATCAAATAAAGCCATCCCACGCAAACAAATCATTTCCAAGTCTGAAACGTCCAAGTAAATTGACAGATGTGTGAAAACACAAAGTACTGAATAAAATGTACCTGGTGCAGATTCTAGAAAAATACATGATAGATCTGGAAAGAGCACAGAACCACCTTTCTGACGCCTATTCGCTTTCGAAAAACGGAGTCCGTATGCAAAAGATATGGCTCCTGAAGTGCAAAAAACTTGTTCTGACTTTGACTGGCAAAAAACACTGTAAAACGGCAAAATCAGAAAAAAAGATCTGCATCTTTTAGATCGGGCTCGGAACCAGCTTTCCAACGCCTATTTTCATTCAAAAATCCGAGCTAAAATGCCCGAGTTATACCCGATTTAGTAAAACTGCTCCAAAAAAGCCCAAATAGGCCCTTTAAGCCCTCAAGGGCTTAAAAAAAATAAGCCCCTGGTCCTCTGGGCGACCAGGGGCGGGCGCAGGGGGCGGCGGCGCGGGGGCGGCGCAGTGGCGGCGGCGGCACGTGGGCAAGGCGCGGGCTGGGCGCGGGCGGCGGAGCGCGGGTGGCGCGGCGGCTGCGGGCGTCGCCTGCGGCGTGGCGAGAGCTGCCTGGCCGCGACCGGTGGTGACCGCCGGCGGCGGCGGCCGGGCAGTGGCCGCTGGGCGGCGCTGCGTTTTAAACTGGCTGCGCCCGCCGTTAAACACAAACAACGTTTTTTTTTTTTGGATTTGCCTCGGTCTGCGTGCCCTGGGGCCGTACGGCCTTGGGGCATAAAAAAAATTTGCCTTCTGGTGCAACTGTGTCCAAATCGGATGAATTTTATATGGAAATAGGGGTTTTTGGGCGCTACGAGCTCAACGGTGAGGTCCGTTTGGGCTCAAAGTGCACCGAAAAAAAAAATACCCCTATTCCAAAATAAAAAACAGAAGACACACAGATCTGATGCAACCAAAACCGGAAAATCAGATCTAACCCTCGTAGCTCCAAATTCTTCAGAAGACGAATAGGAAGCAGCAGGTCTGGAGATCTGATACCATGTAGAAGTTGAGAAAGCCAACTTCACAAACTCCGAAGATCACCTGCATGCAAATAACCTGTCACAGAAAGAAGAGATGGAGACAAACAAGCAAGGGTGCTCTGAAAGCTGAAAAATGTATTCATCCAAGAGAGATAAATTACAATGATGAATCCTTATAAAAGGATATTGTGCAACCCTAAAAGAAACCCTAATAGGTAGACATTTAATAATTAATATAATTATTAAATGTCACAAATGCAAACTAAAGTGAAATCTTAAGAGAGGAATAAAGGTAATTTAATCAACATGATTAAATTACCTTTATTCCTCTCTTAAGATTTCACTTTAGTTTGCATTTGTGACATTTAATAATTATATTAATTATTAAATGTCTACCTATTAGGGTTTCTTTTAGGGTTGCACAATATCCTTTTATAAGGATTCATCATTGTAATTTATCTCTCTTGGATGAATACATTTTTCAGCTTTCAGAGCACCCTTGCTTGTTTGTCTCCATCTCTTCTTTCTGTGACAGGTTATTTGCATGCAGGTGATCTTCGGAGTTTGTGAAGTTGGCTTTCTCAACTTCTACATGGTATTAGATCTCCAGACCTGCTGCTTCCTATTCGTCTTCTGAAGAATTTGGAGCTACGAGGGTTAGATCTGATTTTCCGGTTTTGGTTGCATCAGATCTGTGTGTCTTCTGTTTTTTATTTTGGAATAGGGGTATTTTTGTTATAGAAGTTGAGAAAGCCAACTTCACAAACTCCGAAGATCACCTGCATGCAAATAACCTGTCACAGAAAGAAGAGATGGAGACAAACAAGCAAGGGTGCTCTGAAAGCTGAAAAATGTATTCATCCAAGAGAGATAAATTACAATGATGAATCCTTATAAAAGGATATTGTGCAACCCTAAAAGAAACCCTAATAGGTAGACATTTAATAATTAATATAATTATTAAATGTCACAAATGCAAACTAAAGTGAAATCTTAAGAGAGGAATAAAGGTAATTTAATCAACATGATTAAATTAAAACCTTTACTCTAACAATAGATTGGGGACCTTCTTTGTCTTTTGAGATAGCACGTGCGGAGTTTCTGGCTACTCCTAAGGTGGTTTATGATTTGAGATTACACATTATAGATCTTGGGGTGACTACGGATTATGCTCAGTACATGCTTGCACACCCTTTTCCTTGGATTACTAATCCACCAGACCCTCCTCCTAGCTCAAGAGATGAGGAGAATAATTCAGATTATCCCATAATTAGGAGACAAAGGCGGAGATGAGAGCTTAGAGCTACTCAGGAGGCCAGAGGTGAGGGAGATGAGGGAGGTGGTGAAGGCAAAGGTGGTAGGAGACCCAGACAGAGAGGAGGTCAACTGAGAGTCCATGGAGGACCTTTTGGACCAATTGGAAGGATTGGGAGACCACTTCCCATGGTTGGGAGAGATGGAGGATGGATTGGGAGGGACATTGGAAAAGAAGGTATGAGATCAGTGAGAGGATTTCCCTCTATAGGAGGAGGCAAGAGCATTAGATTTGATGGGGGTTGCGGGAGAGGCATCGATTTTGGTCAGATTCAACCAGACCCTAGGGTTATTGCAGCTCACGATGGAGAGGAGGAGGATTTTGAGGATCATGTTCCTCTCATTAGCTGATGGGTTCTGAGAGCTACTCGGGCTGAGATTCCAGTTTGTGGAGATGAGGGGATTCAGGATCATGTTCCTCAACAAGATGTACCAGATCAGGATACTTTGGAGAGTCTCAGATCACAGATAGATTAGCTTAGAGCACATGCATAGACACTCATGACAGAGAGAGATAGGGCTATTAGGAGACAATAGGATAATCAAGGTCTTCTTGATCACATTCAGCAGGTTGGATCTAGCACTCTCTTAGCTAATATTGTCAGAGCACTATTTAAGGTCGGGAAGGAGACAACACATTGGCGACAATTATATGAGGATTTAGTCACAGAGAGCCAGAGGGCAGGTAGCTATCATACCACTATGAGGATGGATACTAGCAGCAGTAGAGTCATGGGACCTCCTCAGAGGAGTGGTGATAGTGTGGGATAGGCATCTGGAGGATCTTCTCACCCACAACCACGGAGGCGGACATAGTCAGGTGGTAGTGCTACATGACAACCTTGACTTGATTTATATTGATGAGGCACTTGCATTTGTGATCCGATATCATTATATACTTGGAATTTTTATTATTTTATGATGATCTATATGTAGACATGAACTCTATATGAGGACCTATATGCATTGATTACATGGATGATATTATGACGATCTTTTCTTTTCTTTTATTTTCATGATGATGATGTTCTATATTTTGATGCAATGAAAAAATGCTTTTTATTTTTTATTTTGGTGATCATGGATGCCAATGAAAATGATCATTAACTTAAATGATGTGCTTTAATTAAATGATGCAAATGCAACGATCTATATAAGAATGCTTCTAATGATTGTGAAATATAAATGATCGATATGAAATGTTTTTTATTCTTATATGTAATGCTTATAATGATTATGAATCTAAGTGCAAAGATGCAACTAAATGATCTTAATGGATAAAAATTACTACAATGATAATGATCCTAATGCAAATAATAATGATATTATACACATGATCAATGAAATGCACTTAATGCAAACTAAGGAAATGTAAATGATTATGATTGAATGCAAACTAATGAAATGAATGATAATAATTTAAATGATTCTAAAGATGAATGAACCTATAATGATCAAAGGCAAATGGTTTTTGTGTGTCCAAGTATGCTCAATCTTTATTTATGACTGTTGATATGTGAATGAAATGAAATGCTTATAATGAAACTGACAATGAATGCTTATAATGCAGATGAATAATGAGATAATCTAAAAATGATCTAACTAAAATGATACTTCCATTCTTCATATGCCGTCTTGTAACAATGCTTGATTTCATCATTGAGATTTCAAATGTTGTAAGAAAATACAAGCAACTTGACATAATGATCCAAGCTGACCTAAGTATTTCTTACATGGATTTTGATATAGCAAGTTTACACAAGCAACTTGATATAATGAATCAAGTTTACCTGAGTATTTCTTGCAAAATAGACAAGGATTATCCCCTTTCATGCATGACTCGGAACATCTTCCTTGATATTTTGCCGATCATATCCTTAGACAAGTACATACCTTAATAAGAGATAAACCACATACAATAATCAAAGAAAATAATCATGACCCATCATAGCTTCTCTAGTCATGGACATCCTTGAGTTGCATAGAGTACATGATTAGCAATAAAATCAAGATATAAACACCGAATCTTGTATGTCATTCACATGTTCTCATGATCATTAATTAATATAATCATCTTGATGAATGATCATTGATAATCTTTTATTATTTGCTGGTTGGATCTTTGTTTTCTGAGTTTCACGATTCAGTTGCTACAAAATGCCTTGATCTTCATTGCTTTGTTACTTTTTATCTGTTTCAAACCCCTAGGTGTTTTTGTTTTTTGTAAGTTTTTTGAATGTTTTGGATTTTCAAAGATTCAAAAGATCACCTTAGCAAAAAGAATTAGGATTTTTCCCCCAGCAGAAACAAAACGTTATTATGGATGTATGAATTAATCAAGATCCAAACCATGGTGGGATATAATGCAGATTGATTGATTCTGATAAAATCTAAGATAATGACTACACCAAGTATGTCAAAGATTGATAACTGTTGGTAAGCTGCCTTTTTCCTGCTAATGGTTCAAAGCAATGAATGCGAAAGATGAAATGGATGAGCTAGGATAGATGGAAGCGGTAGATGCGATTAGGATGGAGTGGATAGGTGCGCAAAGCAATCTCATAGATGGAAGGACTCACTTTTTTAGATAGCGCCTATTTAGCAGGTTTTTACTATCTAGATTTATTGCATTTTTTCCATATTTTGATTTTTTTGTCTTCTTCTATTTTCACTGTTTTATGCTTTTTAGGGATTTTCTGCTTTTATGATTTTTACTGATTTCTTGAGGACTTTATATGCTTTTTATTGATTTTTTTAGGACTTTATATCTCAAGCATAGAATTTCTTGAGATGGATGGAATTGATAGGTTCATCAAACTGATCACCTTCAGGAGTAGATAACTTGTATGCTTCTGAGCCATATGTTGCTACTATGACAAAAGGACCTAGCCAATATGGTTCAAATTTACCCTTTTTTTCTCGGTCTTGCTGATTTCTTGGATTCTCCCTTAGAACTATATCTCCAATCTGAAAAATGCGTGGCTTGAATATTTGATTATAACTTCTTTCCATTCTTTGTTGATATGCCTTCCAATGATCTATTGCATTTTGACGATGTTCCTGAATCAACTCAAGTTCTTGAAGTCTAGAGACTCGTTCTTCTTCTTCAGGTATAAGACCTTTCAAGGAAACTCGTAGAGAAGGTACCTCTACTTCTACTGGTAATATGGATTCTTATCCATAGACTAATGAATATGGATTTTCCCTCGTTGGTGTGCGGATGCTAGTTTGTTATACCCAAGAGCAAGATTTAGCTGAATGTGCTAGTCTTTTCCAGCTTCATTGATTGTTTTCTTCAAGATTTTTAGGATAGTCCTATTTGATGCATTAGTTTGACCATTTACTTGTGGATAATATGGTGTATAAAACCTATGTTGGATATGGAATCACTCACATAGTTCCTTCACATCTTGATTCTTAAATGGACGTCCATTATGAGTGATAATGGTCATAGGAACTTCATAGTGATAGATTATATAATTTAAGATGAATGATGATATTTATTTTCCTGTCACCTTTGTCAAAGGTATTGCTTCAATACATTTAGTAAAATATTCAGTAGTAGTCAGAATGAGCTTATATCCATTAGAGGATGAAGGATTTATCTTACCTACCAAATCAAGGCCCCATTGAGAAAATGGCCATGATCCTGCCATAGGATGCAATTCACCAGTAACCCATACGAAGAAGTTTTTTAGCCAGTGCTAATCCATTTGAGTGTGTGCCACAAATACCCGCGTGAACTTCATTAAGAACTTTCTCAGATTCCTCTTGTTTAAGACATCTCAATAAAGTGCTATCTAGACCTCGCCTATATAAGGTATCAACAATAATAGTATAATGGGATGATTGACAGATAAAATTTCTTCTCTAATTGCGAGATATGTCAAGGATATTCTCTTTTAAGTATTGATAATTTTGGCCTTATAAGAATTGATCGGTTCTGGATAGATGGAAAATCATGTAGGTATGATGGGATTGAAAGGTAGGGGTTAAGATATCTTCCACCAAGAACTCGTAACGTTGTTGATTCTTTTGATTCTTCAAGAGAGATGCTATTGTAGCCATTGCATATGCTTCTTTATTCTCATTTCTTGGGATTTGAGTGAATGATACTTCTTCAAAGTATTCTTTAAACTCTTCTACCAACTATTTGTAGGGCACGAGCTTGTCATCCTTAGTTTGATAATCATCATTTATTTGGTTGATGATAAGTTGTAAATCACCATAGACATGTAATTCCTTGATATTCCATTCAATAGCCATTTTGAGCCCAATAGTCAATGCTTCATATTCTACAGTATTATTTGTACATGGAAACCATAGTCTATATGATTTTGGAATTGTGTGTCCTTGAGGTGTGATGAACAAAATTCCTGCGCCTGATCCATATTGTGTATAGGAACCATCAAAGTACAATTCCCAAAATTTCGTACTTATTGTCAGAATGTCTGCATCAGAAAATTCAATGTGCAATGGTATGTCATCTTGTAAAGGTGCTTCAGCTAATTGATCAACAATGACTCGTCCTTTGATAGCTTTTCGGTCAACATATTCTATATCAAACTCACTCAGTACCATAACCCATTTTGCCAGTCTGTCTGTCAAAGTTGACTTGTTCAACAAATACTTTAGTGGATCTATTTTTGCTATCAGTTTCACAGAATGAGTCACCATATAATGTCGCAGTTTCTGAGTTGGAAATACAATTACTAATCATGTCTTCTCTACTGATGTATAGTTTAATTCATAGCCGACAAGTGTTCTACTGATGTAATAGACTGCTCTTTCTTTACCTTCTTCATCACGTAGTGCTAAAAGAGATCCTAAGGATACATTTGTCATTGAGATATAAAGTAACAATGGTTTCTCTTTGATTGGTGATACAAGTACTAGAGGATTCATGAGACATTCTTTGATTTGCATAAAAGCCTCTTCACACTTCTGATCCCATTTGAATGAAACATTCTTATGTAAAAGATGAGTGAATGGATGACATGTATCTGCTAATTAAGAGACAAATCTTTTGATTGATTGCAATCTTCCTTGTAAAGACCGCAATTGACTTATGTTCCTAGATGACTCCATTTCCATGATAGCTTTGACCTTTTCTGGATCTACTTCAATTCCACGAGTTGATATAATGTACCCAAGATTTTTTCAAGAATTTACTCCAAATGCACATTTCTTTGGATTTAATCTTAACTGATATCTTTCAATCCTATCAAAGATCTTGCCCAACATGTTCAAATGTTCTTTTCTTGTATGAGATTTTGCAAGTATATCATCTATATAATCTTCCATAAATATATGCATCATATTATGAAAAATTGTTGTCATGGCTCTTTGATAAGTTTCTTCTGCATTCTTAAGCCCAAATGGCATAACATTCTAGTAGTAAGTACCCCATGCATAGGTGAATGCTGTATTTTCTTGATCTTCAGGGGCAATTCTTATTTGATTGTATCCTGAAAATCCATCCATTAATGAAAACATCTCATTTCCTGCTGATAAGTCCACAACTATATCAATGTTGGGTAGTGGGAAATCATCTTTGGGATATGCCTTGTTCAAATCTCTAAAATCAGTGCAGACTCTTATGCTTTTATCTTACTTTGACACTGACACAATGCTTGAAACACATTCTGGATAGGCAATAGGTCTTATGAAACCCACATCCAATAGTTTATTTAGCTCAACTTTTACAAGGAGAGCGATGTGTGGATGAATCTTCCTTAGCTTTTGTTTAACATGTTTTGCTTTTAGATCCATATTGAGATGATGCATGATAAGATCTGGATCAAGTCCTGGCATGTCTGCATAGGACGAAGCAAAAATTATTTGTCTTTGTCTGAAGAATTATATGTATTCTTTCCTCTCTTCATCTGATAATGATGCAACAAGATGAAGTATCTTGAGATCCTTTGGTGTGCCAATGTTTATTGCTTCTATTGGCTATATTATAATAGCAGATCTACCTTGAAAATATGCAGGGAGGCTGTCATTTTTTTCATCTTCTGGCACCTCAAAGAGGTTTTCATCGTCAGATACGTCCTTTATTTTTCCTCTTGATTGATCTAGTGTTGCCATGAAATGGTTTTCAACACTAGGTCTTTTTCCTTGTTTTATTTCAATTGTGCGACTGTAAAGTTTGACATTCTCCTGATTGCAAGAAACATTACTTGATTCGGCGATGGAAGATATCTTAGGTGTTATGGGCTAGACAACATTAAGATACACAACCAAGTCATGGTCATTGGAAAATATATCCAATTAAGGGTTTGCTAGGTTATCCCAATCAATTAGTTCTAGATGAAGAAGGGGTAAGTCATAGTCATCATCATTGTTAGGTGCTTCAAGGTTCATGACATAATAGTCATAATTTAGCATAGAGTAGATAATGTATATATAGAACGGTCTTGAGGATAGTCTCTCCCAAGTGTTCTCCAGTTAGTTCTAACAAAATCAGTATTGGTATTTTGTTGTTCACACTCAAGTGACTCTTCATCTAACGTTTGTCCCTCAAATGAATGGATTATATCAGCACACACATATTTAACACTGCAAGTTCCTTCTTGATTAATTTCAATAGATTCATTTGTATTTTGAAGTTGACATACTTGTGTACATGATATAGAGGATTCTTTTGATATCTTCTATCTTCTCTCGAACTCAACTTCTTCTAGACTAATATTTAATCCTGCTTGACTATCTATTAGTTCTTCCACGATTCTTCCATACCTTGGTACGTCTTGCTCATCATTTGATAGAAATATGATATTTCCCGATGCTTGATCAATAACTGTTTGTGTTTCTTGAGGTGTTGCTTCTTGTTCTTTTTTATCCTCTTTCTTTTGTTGTCTTGTATATGCCTCTTTTCTCTGGATTTTGAGTTCTTCTTCTCTTCTTTCTAACTCTATCCTTTGTTTTGTAAAAGACAAGTCTTCATTTGTGAGAACTGCTTGCTCTTCATTCTTTTCTTCAATTGATACACTAGATGATATATCTAGACCCCATTCATAGTCATTTGAATCTATCTCCAAACCATTGTCTAGGATTACACCACTATACCATATAGGAATATTGTATGGTGCAAATAGTTCTCTGATTTCGGCCATCTCTTCTTTCATTGCTTTTGGAATATCTTGCTCAGATTTAACACTTGCTCGCATTCCTTGAACTTGTTTACAAGATTCTTGTTCTCTTTTGATTGCAAGTTCTTCTGGTTGTTTCTCATATTCTTCTTGTTTTTGCTTATTGGCTACTATTTCTGCTGCTTGGTGTATCTTTTCTTGCCATGGTTCTTCTTTAGGGATGACTTTCTTTCTCCACTTTGGTTGTTGATAATTATGTTTCTTTTGATTTGATTTTAGCTATCTAAGTTTTGATTTATCTTCTTTAGATTGCGACTGAGGACAAATAGGTTATGAAATACCTTCTTGTCACTTACCAATTGTTCCTTTTCCTCCATATCCCATTTGTTGCATGATCTTATAACCATTTCCATATTTCTCTATGGGAATATTGACTTCTGCAGCTATTGCTATAGTTTCATTTTCATCTTTGTACAACCAACCAAGAATGTCCTTGTCTTCAGTTTCTTCTACAAGTGTTCCAGCTCTAACAAATGCTCCATTAAACATTTCTTTTGATTTTTCTGAGATCCGTGGTTGAACATTTTTAGGATTTCCATATGATTTAGGTGAAAATGGCAAGCTATGTAAGGAATATTTTCCCATTCCTTCATCATTTAATTTGAGCTTTTTGTCAAAGGTTTCCCATAACTTTTCTTGAATTTCTTTGGTAGGATATACTAATTCTCTGTTATGCGGAACTCTTGTATCTTGTGTTGGCTTCAGATTATTACAATATTGGCTGGAGTCTGCAATTATAGTGACCTCTTTTCCCTCATGAGGAAACTTTACTCATTGGTGATATGTAAAAGGAACTGCTTGCATGTTGTGAATCCATGGTCTTCCCAAAAGAATGTTATAAGAGAGATTCAAATCTAAAACCTGGCATCATGTATTCTTTTCCACATGTCCTATTTTTGATTGGTAACACCATAATTCCTTTAGAAGAATACTCTTCTTCATCATAAGCCTTAATGGTTATTTTCTTCTTTGGATCTACTGCATTTTCTAAATATCCCAAAGCCTTTATTAAACTTAATGCACAAATGTTTAAGCCAACTCCACCATCTTTGAGTACATTTTTTACACGAGTTTTGTGAATGGTGACTTCAACATGTAAGGGAGCATTGTGAGGATGGTGCAAGGATGCATCATCATTTTCAAAAAATGATAAGCAATGACAGGCTATAAGGTGTCCCACCATGTTTTGGAATTGATCTACATCCAGGTCTTTTGAAACTATTGTTTCCGTTAGAGATTTTTCCAAAATTTCCTTATGCATAGGTGAAACTTTGAGAAGCTCTAAAATTGATATTTGAGTGGGTCTTGTTTGCAATTGTTCCACTAAGTTATATTATCATGAAGTAGATGTTGATTCATTTTTTATACCCAGAAATGTGACCTTCACTTTTCTTCTCATAATGACATTGATTGGTTTTGAAGGTATGTTATCTTTAACGATGATGACATTTACCACATCATCATATGTATAAGTGTAGTTCACTTTGGATTTTCCTTTGTCATCTTTTGATTTAGATTGTTCACCTTTTTCATAGTTTGGAAGCAGAGTTTTAAAGACTAGATGTGATTCATTTGTCTTATGACTATCCACTTTGATAGTTCCATTATCGATTAAATCTTGGATAAGGTGTTTCAATCTTTGACAATCATTAGTTTGGTGTCCTTTATTTCAATGGTAATTACAAAAATGATTGTTGTTCCACCAACTAGGTTTTACTTGTGGTTCATAACTTCTTGCTTTTGGTAAAATAATCAGTTTCTTCCAAAGAAGAGTTTTCAAAGCTGATTCCAAGGGTTCTCCAATATTTGTGAATTTCCCGCAAGGATTGGAGAAGAAAGAGTTGGAGTTATTGTTTTCTTGATTGTTATTGTTTGGGATTTGACTTGATAGATTAAAGATTGGTTGTTGTTTTGTAGCATTATTGTCATCGTTTCCTCTATTGATGACATTCCTATTCTTTGACCAGAATTTGGGTTTGTCATTGTTATTGTTTGTTGTGGTTGTTGTGATTGTTAATGTAGGAATTATTGTAAAGCTTTAGCTCTTCTTTCTTTACCATTGCGTCTTCTATTTTTAGACCATTCTCAATCATCTTGGTGAAAGAAGGAGGACATTGCATTTTTAGATGATAACTCATTTCACTGATAAGATTATCAATGAATATATCCATTTTTTCTTGATCAGGTACATCTCTTGGATACCTATTACACATTCCTTTCCATTACTATAAGAAGATCATGAAAGATTCACCATTCTTTTGCTTAACATTGCATAAATCCAGCATTGTTATCTTATTTCTTACATTGTAGGAGTATTGTGAAATAAATCTATTCACGAGTTCTTCAAAAGATTTGATTCCAGATGGTAATCTTGAGAACCATTCCATGGATTGTCCATTTAAACTCCTAGGGAATAGACGCATCAGGTAAGTTTCATCACGTGCAAATTCCATACTCATAATACAAAATTCCCTAATGTGATCTTGAGGATCAAATTTTCCATCGTATTTATCATATTTAGGGATTTCACAATGTTGTGGAAATGGTATCATATTAAAAATTTTGTCAACAGGATATAGGCAGATATCTTCCAATGAATACTTCTTAGAACTCGTTCCATTCTACATATCTTGTATTTGTTGTTGTAGAGTTTGCATTTGCTGCGTGAGATTTAACAAAGGATTATCCATACAGTTTCTCCTTGTCTCTTCATAAGTTCTTCTATCACTACATTGTCTTCTTGTGTCATCATGTTCTTTTCTTGTTTCTTCATGGATTTCTTTGTTTATATCTTTTTTATTTGGATCATCTATGTTTTGAGTGTTACTCGTCTTTGCATCTTGTTTCAAGCCTTCTATGTTAAAGTCTCGTGGCAATTTAGCTCCTGATTTTTCCAACATCAAAAAATATTTTTCTTTTTGCTTCGCTAATAATTTTTCCATTAGTCTATCAAATTTGAAATCTTGCTCAAGGTCTCTAATGGTGTTATTGACGGCTTCTTCATCAACAACCGTATACCCAAAAGTTTGGAATGTTGAATTATCTTCTTCTTCCATTTGTTTTTGTTGTTTTCTGAATTGTTCGTATCGAGCTCTAGTCCAAACTGGCATGTGATTGCTTCAAATTTTTTTTGAAGTTTTGACCTTCTAAAAAAAGAACAACTCAATAGGTGATTATTGGTTTAGGAAGGTACACTTTGTTGATTTTACCACTGTTGTTGGTTCGTTGTATTAAAGCGTCTCTTTGTTGAAAAGGACATCCTTGAAAAATTTCTCCATCAAATTCTGTCCCCTAGCCACATAAATAGTGATGAAATTGGTGTAGGAATGTCCTATGTTTTAACAAGATCTTGCGATTGATATACAAGAATTTTATCCTTTTCTGAGTAGCTTTATAACTAAGCTTTCTTTTCTTAAGGAGATATTTAAAAGTCATATAAGCATATGCCAGTTTACAAGTTTGCTTGATTCCAATGTGAGTGCAATTCTGATTTTGATATAACCTAGGTTCAAAATAGGAAAGATATATCCAAGATAATGAACACAAGGTGGATTGATCAAGTTTCGTGATAGAGGATTTGATATATCCTGATGAGAAACAGATAATGATGTTGATTTTTGCACTTAAGATATTTGAATCACTAGCTTGTTGAATGTTTTATGCTTATGGAAACCTTTTGGAAATAGCTTGTTGGATTGGTAACCCAGTTATCAAACTAGTTTGAAGATGTGTGATAGTTTAAAGACAACTCTACTCAAGAAGTGTTTTTGATACTGACTTTGAAATTTTGGTTTGATATGCTTTGTCTCAGATGTGAGAAAGCATTTGTGCTAACTTTTGGTCAAAAGTGCTAACTCATGGGACAGATGCGCTACTTTGTTGCTTGAAAGCGCTGTTCTGACTGTGTTTCAAAGATTTTTCAAAATTTTCAGCAAGTTGTTAGATTTTTGCTCAATTTTAGATCATGATTTTCTTCAATTTTTTACCATACGGAGCATGTTATAGACATAGAAGACACAATGTTTGAAAAACAAAATGCACAAGTAAGTACAAATCCTATGGCAGGTTGAGACAATAATTGTTGAATCTCACATGGGGTTTCCCCCGAGGCTACGCTATTCAGAGCAGATATTTAGATGCTTGACCCCACTGGCTCCACCCTCGGCACTCACTTCTCCGAGGCAGCCAAGCACCAATTTCCATGAAAAATCCCCATGACAAACTTTATATCTCTACTAATAACTGTATGTGTGTGAGCCACTTCAGAGGTCCGACCTCCTGCGCCAACAATTAGAAAGATTTTGGCAACTAGTACAAGTGGTTTTTAGTAAAGGCTTCCGGTCATGTGGCCATACATGTAACACTTTCAGCTCTATAAATACAGAAGGTTCCCAACCTATAGAGGTTATTCTCCATAGGGTTTATTGGGAAACATAGTACCAGTATGAACTTATCAGCACATGTTGTTTCTCACTTTCATCACAAACACGATTTATTTAGAGTATATCAAAAGGACTCGGTATTAACTCGTTTCCACTTTGGGTTGTTCCCTTCTCACTGGCCCCCTCAAGGTAGCGCGGGAAGGTAGGCCCTCTAAAGGTTACACATAAAAGAGAGTAGGTTTGGTTTTCTGATCACCATATGAGGGTGAGAGAATACTTACCTACTACTTCATCAAGCATGAAAAAAACAAGTTTATTTTAGCCCTCTACAATCTATGTGCAACTACTTTAAAGAAGTCATGAAAAATGCAAGTTGCATGCTGCCAATTTATCCCTTAGTTAGGCTAAATTAGCAAGATATGATGTGTTACTTTTCGAAATAAAACTCCTAATTAACTACATGAGGAAATGCATGAAATTTGCTTAAAAATAATCCTGCTCATAGATATGTTAGTAGTTTGAAATTTTCAATTCTTGGACATTTGGACCTACAGAAAAAGTTTGTTATTTACAAATAAAAGGGCTATCCTAGCAAATGCGCTGTCTTCCACCTCAAAAGCGCTGACCTAGAGGACAAAAGCGTGAACCTGCGATACAAAAGCGCTGCTCTGCGAACTAAAATGTGAGAATTCACTGACAAAAGCACTAACCAAAATGCCAAATGTGTTAATCTCAGAGAAAAAAGTGCTAATTTAAGAATCAAATGCGTTGATTTGCCAACAAAAGCACTAACCTTAATGCCAAATGCACTAACCTGCGAGACATAAGCGCTAGTCTATTAAATAAAAATGATGACAGGACTCACACAGGCATGAATCTAGATTACAAATGCATTAAAATTATGTTTACGAGAACTAGACAAGATATTAGAAAGATATACGTGAGGCTCTAGCCCCACGGTGGGCGCCAAAATGTGTGGACTTGAATTTAATCATCAAAATACTACCTGCAACATATGAGTTTCACAAAATACAAAGGAAATGTTACAGGAAATCCAAACTCAGCCAATGAAACTACATGAAATTGATATTAAAATAAAAACCATATTATTACCTTCATGGTTTAAGTCTCATTGTGTCCTAACTCCACTGTTCCTGGTTGTAGATGATTTTCTCTCAAAGAAGCACTGATAGCTTCCAAGATGGCATATGAAGAATGGACTGATAACTGATAGTTAACAGATACTATGAGATGCAATGAAAATGATTTAAAGTTAACCGATTATGCTAAATAAGAAATGCTAAATTGCTAATTGCTTCAAGATAAAAACTCACGGATGCATAAGTTTTCTCAAATTTTCAACTTGAAGACTAACTCTTTCTCAACTCAAACTCCTACTTTTATAGACTTTTGAGAGGATAAGATGACGTGTCCTAGATCAACGGTCATGATCAGATCTCCAAATTTGGATGGCTGTGAGCAAAGGTGAAGGTTGAGAGAAAGGGGGAAGGAGAAGACAAGTGTCACTCATCTGACCTTGACTAGGTTGCTGACTGAGGGAATCTAGGGATGGTTGGAGAAGATTTAGGCATGAGAGGACAAGTGGAATCAAGTCCTTCCTAAGATGTAGGGATGTTGGAGAGAATATAGAAGAAGGTTAAGAAATATGTGTACGCACACAATATTTCATTTATTTTGGAAGTTGGAGATAAGTGGCTAATAAATGTTTTATTTATTTTAATTTTGTTGAGTTAATTTAGCCACATGATGGATGAGTTGGCAAAGGAAAGATGAAGTGGAGATGGAAGATGAGTTGGAAATGAATTAAATAATTAAGAAATTATTTAATATTTGAGACTATAGGATAGAAGAATAATCTTTTAATTATTAGATATTTAATTGATTAGAGGGATAATTAAATATTAGATATTTAATTAATTGATTAGAGGAAAAGGATGAATGAATCAATTATTTTATCGCTCATAGCCATTTTTATGTGTATACAGTCACATTCTTTGATTTATTCTCAACAAGGATACTTTTGGTTTAGAGGGCAGTTATTGACATGATGTTCTAATTGCATGCCAAGTATTGTTCTGATTGCAAATTCATGGTAATATGGTTGATCTTCTCAAATTCTTCGATTCAATTCAATTCTTTAAATTATTCTAACATATAGGGGAAGAGTACCAATAGCTGAAATAGTTCCAATAACCATCACCTTAATACCATGTTGACCCCCCAAAACATAAAAAAAAAATTGTCAGTACATAAATAAAAAAATACCAGTAAATATTTATTTTAACACCAATACATGTTCACAAATGAATTAGTAGTTGAAAACCAAAAAGTTAAAAAAAAAAAACAACTACTGGTACATTTCCTATTTTAATACAAAACATCTTGCACAAATAATAAACTTTTTTATTTTTTTTAAAACTTAATGTTTACATTTGCCACTTTATGCAAGTGTCTTAAGAGTACAAATGTACTCCAATTACAATTACATAGGCACAACTATTGGTGCATTACATGACATAAAAACAATCAATTGTAAACTTCTTAGACACTCAAGTGTACATTCTTCCAAATATCACGTCACAACTTCATGCATTAAATGGATATGCATTTGGTACCTGCATTTGCAACAACTAGTGTAAGCCTCCCCAATATCCAAGAATTTGCATAAAATCCAATTTAAAAAACCATGCTTCATTCAAAGCAGGGAAGAAAATTGAACAATTCGAAGCAATGGAGGACTGCATATTTAATATGACATGATCGATTGTTTCCCACAAAAATTCAAATTTCAAAACAGCTAGCTACCACAATCGTATGCATAGGGCCCTACTGATCTTCGACGGTCATGGCAGCCATGTATTCTCACCTTTCAAAAATTATTTCAAACAAAAAAGGAGTATATGGATGTCTAAGTTCCCACAAATTGAAATTGGAAGGGAAGAGTTGGTAACTCTTGTGAGCAAGGCCTTTTCCCAAGCATTGACACCGGCTAATATAATCAGTGGCTTCCGTAGGATAGGGATTTGGCCACTTAACTGAAATGCATTACATAATGATATGAGACCAAGTGAGGCATTTAAGGTTGGAGCAGAACATGATGCCGCTTCAAGGGATGAAGAACCAGAGTATATGGCAGTGGAAGCGTGCTTGCGATTGATAGGTTTTAATGAAGAACAGATTCAAGATTTTGTAGAGCTCCATAGTGGAACACAAGCAACGGTTGAGGGTACAAGTTTGACACCAGAAACTGTCGAAGCAGGTTTGCCCCCACAAACTAGCCATCCAAATGAGGGTTTCAAAAATACATCAACAGGCATGTCTTTGCTAACACAAGCTGACATACCAGAGTGGACCCAAGATGCAATCAACTATGATGATGAAACACTTTCCATGCCAAGTCTGCTAGAAATTGATCTAGCAGATGTCATTCATTACTTCACCAATGCAGTCAACTAGGAGTAGCAAAATGGTTCTAATGGTGAAGATGAACCTGAGTTTGTGCCATGCACACAAGAGGATGGGCAGCACCTGCCAAGGCAAATCAGCCAATTCTTAAGACTTCCAGTGTAGAGAATGAATCAATCTTCATGTGGAGGTAAGAAAGGGGTTCTATGTCTTAGTAGCCAGTCATAGATCTTGACATCTTATGAGTACATTCAAAGGGAAAAAGATAAAGAGACTGAAAGGAAAAGAGAAGAGGAATTGGCAGAGCGAAAGAAAGAGCAGATGAGACAGAGGAAGGCACAACATGAAGTAGAAGCGATAGAAAAGGAGGCTATGAGGGTGGAAAAATAGGCCAAAAAATTGCAGGATTCCCAAGACAAGTTCATTCGAAGACAAGACAAGGCAAAGAAAGATGCAGAAGCAAAGCTTGAGAAGGAGAGGATGAAAACTAAAAAGGCAGCCAATCGTGTGAAGAGGACAAAATATGTTGCTACAGTCGCAGAACCTGTACCCATCCGACACCCAATTCTCATGGAAATGATGAACCTCTTGTCCCTAGCCTTTGCAGCTATTAATACTATGCAAGTTGGGACTGCACCTGGACCCTCAGACACCATGCAACTTACTTCAGGTGTAAACTAGGCATTCCTTTCTTAAATAGCAAGTTGCTTACAAACCCCTCCCAGTGAAGAAAACAATTTTGGTGGGCCAGACCCTAGTAGGCCACAGTCTGTTGGGGTTGTATTTGTCACACCTCCTCCATTTAATACCCAAATGGAGAATTGATCGAGTATGACAAATTATATTTTGCGAGCCCTCTGAAGAGCAGATTTTGAGTTTCGATATAACTGTGATGTGATTATAGAATGACATACTGCCATATTTTGTAATGTGTTTAAAACTCTGTTGTTTTTAGATATCTCAGATGAATATTCCAATGAATTGATGGTGTTGTTTGAAATCTGATATGTTTGTTTTTTGTGATGTGATATTTCTCATATATCAATTGAATTGATCTCATATATTTCTCACTATCAAAAAAGGCCACATAAGTGTTCAAATTACTCACTATCAAAAAGGCCATATCAATGGCATTTGATTTATTCACATGCCACTGATATGTCCTCTTTTGATAGTGAGAAATTTGAACACTTATAAATATTCAAGTTGCAGTCATCATATTATAAGTATTCAAATTGCAGTCATCATATATAAATTGTAGTGTGTAATATGTCTACTAGGTCATTGCATCGAAATGATAAAAGGAAGTGTCTCATTTGTAAAAAGACACCAGACAAAGAACTATTTTCTACTGCCTTACAAGATATCTTGTTAGCTATCAAGTTATCCTTCTTGGTAGTATCTAACAAGACATCTTTTAAGGCAATATAAGACAATTCTTTGTCTGGTTCTTTTTCTCAAATAGGGCACTTCCTTTTGATCAATATGAACTAAGTGTGTTCCTTGCATTAATATGAACTAAGTAAGGAATTTAAACAAATTTAAACACAAACGATTCAGAAATTGAAACATAAACAAATAAGAAATTACATCATTTACTAGATCATTGCCAAAGTATAGATAAAAAAAAGAGAAGATTGAAACATATGAACTAAGTGAGGAATTTAAACAAATTGAAAAAGAACAAAATTTTGAAATTGAAACATAAACAAATCAGAAATTGCATTGTCTACTAGATCACTGTGAAAGTACAATTCCAACAAAGAGAAGATTGAAACATATGAACTAAGTGAGAAATTTAAACAAATTGAAATACAAACAATTCAGAAATTGAAACATAAACAATTCACAAATTGCATTGTCTACTAGATCATTGCCAAAGTAAAGTCATATAGACTTTACCTGAGATGCATGCTTGTTGTCTTTGACATAGTGAGTCCTAGATCATTGCCTGCCATAACAATCACAACAAAATGCAAAACAAACTAAGGTGTGTTAAGAAACACATTTAATAAGAAATGTATAACTACCTCAGATATCTACACAAATTAATATAAAATGTAAGCATTAAAGGCACAATCTCCAAAGAATTGAAGTGTGTTAATAAACACATTTACATTGATATGATGATCTTCCACAAGTATGGTTCTTCCCTCGATGCTCTAGCACACTTGCAAAAAACAACAATAATCGAGGGTAGCGTAATGTTGTAACAACAAATCATCCATACATTATTGAATGCATAAGTACATACATATACATATCCAGCTACATACATATGCACATGTACATAGAATTGCACATATGCACATATACATACATATGCATATGCATATGTATAACGTACATACATATTGCAAAGAAATAGTTACCTAAGGAATGTGCAAAGGGAATTTGTAGAACTTAGAAATATGCAATGAATTGGATTGTAATCAAAGTGACATGGAAAATTTTGTCTTATAATATAATTTGAATGTGCAATGCATTCAATTGTGGTAGCTACCAATTTTCAAATTTGAATTTTTGTGGGAAACATTCGTTCATGTCATATTGAATATGCAGACCTCCATTGCTTCTAATTGTTCTGTTTTATTCTACACACACACACACACACACACACACATGTATATGTGTGTGTGTATGTGTGTATGGACAATAACCATATATGTATGTGTGTGTGTGTGTGGATGACAAACATATAGACACACTAAACTGTAAGAGAGTATTGAAATGAAACTGTAAACTGCATACAAAGAAATCATCAATATACAAAGCATAATGCAACTACGAAGGAGCATAAACCATCATTGGACATCCAACATGGCTGTTAATATTATTTACAGTGACTATATTGAAAGAAATGCTGGTTTACTGAAAACAGTATAATTAAAATTGAAAGATTTATAACATTTAACATTGACTGTAGAAGGAATTTAGTTATTCAATATGTACCAATCTGAATGACTGCCCTTGAATAAGGAAACTGTTGTTGATTACAGCAAGTTCTGTCGCTATATGGTTATTGTCCATATACATATAAAAATATATATAGACAATAACCATATAGCGAGAGAACTCGCATCAACCATCATTATAGAACATATTGTGCTATTGTGTGTTTCTTCATGTATACATATACATGTATACATATACATGTATATATATATATATATATATATATATATATATATATATATATATATATATATATATAGGCAGAGAACTTGAAATTGTATATAACAAGGAGACAAACTAAAAGCATGAGATGCAAGAGTAAAAGTAAAATATGTAACTGTGATGTGATTGAAAACTGGATATTGCTGAAATTCTATTAGATAGTGAACAATTCCATCATTGAACATCTTTCAACAAAAAATAAATGGTACCGTATAAATATATAGAGAGAGACATATCATTGAAATGAAACCCTCAATGCCATTGAGAGAAATGATGAAAAACAAATCTATTTCTGCAACTCATCATTGAACATCTTTCAACAAAATAAAATGGTATTGTGTCTCTATTTGTGTATGCATGATAATATAGACAATAACCATATAGTCAGAGAACTCAAAAAAGCCATGCAGGAGTTGTAAGTATGTAACTTAAGGCAGAGCAAACAATGAAAATGCCACAAAAAATCTTTATTTCCCTAAGTTTTTAGGGCCAAAAGGATAGCGGGAGTTCGTGCCACGTGTACACCCCACGCTCCCTCCCCCACCCCCACACACATGTGTGTGTGTGTATATGTATATCTGTATATATGTAATGATAAATAATGAAGGGGTTTCGAATAATTATGAACAATAATCAATCTTTTTTGCATTCTCTGTAATGATTTCGACATTATGAATAGAGAGACACCATTTAACAATGCACCCATAAAATGAAATGATAAATAATGAAGGGGTTTCGAATAATTATGAACAATAATAATTTTTTTTTGCATTCACTGTAATGATTTCGACATTATAAACAGAGAGACACCATTTAACAACACACCCATTAACCATTTCACACACACACACACACACACACACACACACACGTGTGCGTGTGTGTGTGTGTGTGTGTGCATTTATGTAATGCTAAATAATAAAGGGGTTTTGAACAATTATGAACAATAGTCCATTTTTTTCGCATTCACTGTAATGATTTCGACAGTATAAACAGAGAGACAACATTTAACAACGCAACCATAAAAGAAAATGATAAATAATGAAGGGGTTTCAAATAATTATGAACAATAATCAATTATTTTCGCATTCACTGTAATGATTTTGGCATTATAAACAGAGAGACAACATTTCACAACACAACCATAAAAGGAAATGATAAATAATGAAGGGGTTTCAAACAATTATGAACAATAGTCAATTATTTTCGCATTCACTGTAATGATTTCGGCATTGTAAATAGAAACACACCATTTAACATCACACCCATAAAGAAATGATAAATAATGAAGGGGTTTCAAACAACTATGAACAATAATCAATTATTTTCGCATGCACTGTAATGATTTTGGCATTATAAATAGAGAGACACCGTTTAACAATGCACCCATACAAGGAAATGATAAATAATGAAGGAGTTTTGAACAATTCTGAACAATAATCAATTATTTTCGCATTCACTGTACTGATTTCTACATTATAAACAAAGACACACCATTTAACAACACACCCATAAAAAGAAATGATAAATAATGAAGGGGTTTCGAACAATTATAAACAATAATCAATTATTTTCGTAGTCACTGTAATGATTTTGGCATTATAAATAGAGAGACACCATTTAACAGCCCACCCATAAAAGGAAACGATAAATAATGAAGGGGTTTCGAACTATTATGAACAATAATCAATTATTTTCGCAGTCACTGTAATGATTTCGGCATTATAAATAGAGAGACACCATTTAACAACCCACCCATAAAAGGAAATGATAAATAATGAAGAGGTTTCGAACTATTATGAACAATAATCAATTTTTTCGCATTCACTGTAATGATTTCGGCATTATAAACAGAGAGACACCATTTGACATCGCACCCATAAAAGGAAATGATAAATAATGAAGGGGTTTCAAAAAATTATAAACAATAATCAATTTTTTTTGCATTCACTGTAATGATTTCGACATTATAAATAGAGAGACACCACTTAACAATGCACCCATAAAAGGAAATGATAAATAATGAAGGGGTTTCGTACAATTATAAACAATAATCAATTTTTTTCGCATTCACTGTAATGATTTTGACATTATAAACAGAGAGACACCATTTAATAGTGCACCCATAAAAGGAAATGATAAATAATGAAGGGGTTTCGAACAATTATAAACAATAATAAATTTTTTTCGCATTCACTGTAATGATTTCGGCATTATAAACAGAGAGACACCATTTAACAACGCACCCATAAAAGGAAATGATAAATAATGAAGGGGTTTCAAACTATTATGAACAATAATCAATTTTTTTCGCATTAACTGTAATGATTTCGGTATTATAAACAGAGAATTCATCAATAGACAAAGCATTATGCAGCTGGGAAGGAGCAAAACCATCATTGGACATCCAATATACAAGGAGGATGAGTTATCGTTACCTGGGAACCGAGGTTGTGGAGGAGGCCGAGGTTGCGGAGGAGGCCGCCGATGGAGGCTCGTGAAGTTGCGAGTGCAAATGCCATGAAAATTGTTTATTTCTCTAAGTTTTTAGGGCAAAAAAGATAGCAGGAGTTTGTGCCACGTGGGGCCACCATACCTCCGTGGAAAGGGGGTTATGGGTGGTCAACATGTTTTTTGACCACCCATTTTAAACATTTTTACATTCATCATTTTTTTTAATTATATGCATGTCATAATTTTTTTAGGTTAATTATTTTTTATAAAAAGGTGAAAAATATATTAGTTTTTAGGTATTTTATAAATGGATATTGGTGTTTTAGTGTGCGGGTATTGGCGCAAAAGAGGTCAAGTATCGGTGGGCACTTTGAAATGACCACTTTTTGACCTTTCGACGCATAACGACCCATAGAGATCGGATCGTTACTACCCAGAAGCCAAATCAATAGGTTTAAGAAGTTAAGTCGCATACGAAGACAACCAAAAAAAAAAAATCGAAATTCGATATATCGTTTAGGATATGTGGGTGCACGAAGTTAGCTATGACGGCTACTGGTGCTCTTCCCCTATATTGATGCATTTTGGGACATGCTTGACTCGATCATTTCAACTGCTCTGACTGAAAAAATGGCAAAGGATTATTTGTGAATCTGATTCACTAGTGTTGATGAATATGTTGAATGAACAGCGATTGGATGATGCTAATTGACATTTAGCTATGTTTATTAGACAGATTCTAAGTAAGAGTAGATCTTTAGAATCTGATATCTTTTCTCACATTCCTAGGGAGTGGAATAGAGTAGCAAATTGCTTGGCCAAATGGGCATTTGAACATACGTAAGGTTGGAATTTTGCGGATGGGAAACAATCACCTTTAGTTTATCTCATATATTTGAACAATTAATTGACAAAGATAAAAATGCATAATTGATTGTTCTTGCTTTATATATCTCTTTAATGTTTAATAAATTTTAGCCCCTTTCGAATTTAAAAAAACTTAAAAATCTCCCACACCATTTATAATTACCCAGCAAGTGCAGGGGTCGCATTCATACTTTTCATGTTGTGGATTCTGCAGGTTTTAGTGGGCAAAGGATGGATGGGCCCGCGTTGCAGAGATTTTTTGTTGGGTGAAGTTGTACTGATTGACTGGTTATGGAATTTGTGTTGATGGGCTGCCCCCAAATTGCTTTTAAAGAATGTCGATCCATGACCCACATCATACATACATTCAGTCTTACACAGCTCTTGGCTCAACTTTAGGGAACTGATACAGGCTAAGTCAATGCTCTGCAATAAGTGAAGATCAGAGAAAAACGAACTTTATTTCATGGCTACTCTTCTTATTCTAACGTACCAAGAGAGGAGATCTATTGGTATAGCATATCATAATGGGCGACATACACATGTCAACGCAGTTGGCCCTTTGCTTTTTCAATTTGTCTCTCTTATTTGTGATTGGAACCAAAGATATTTTTTTCTTTTATGAATTTTGAAATTTGAATTTGAATAAGTTTTCGTTGTTTTGATATTCAAGTACTCGTCAATATGTGACACTTGTTCTATTTGTAGGATGTATCGATAAGGGTAACTTACACAATGGTTGGATTGCCATTTCTGTAAGTATCAGAGCATATAATAGATTACTTTTTCTTTTGTATTTGTCTATCTCATTGGTGATTGGAAATAATGAACTCTCTTGCATATAAATTTTGAATTTGAATAAATTGTGTAATTAATTCAATTAGTAAATGAGCATTTCTATTAGTATAATTGTATATATGTGTAATTCAGACACCCACATTATTTTTAAATCAAATAACAAGCTTATTTTTTCCATAATATTTCACTACACTTGTCTAACATTGTTTTCATGATCATTAAAATAGATTATTTAAATCTTATTTTGAATACATTATATGACTTAAATAATAGATAGACAAAGTCCGAACAATTTACTTCTACAATACCAAATACCAAATCTCATATAACAAAACCAACAGAACTTCCTGAACTCTTTTCTTCTCAGATTTTCATCATGCCCATATTTTTTTTTTTCTCATACATGCTCTGTCTGCAAAAAAATTATCTGTATATCATGGTCGACATTGCAAAAAAATTATCTGTATATCATGGTCGACATTGTAAATTTGTTTTAGTACCTTCCCAAACACTTTTTAAAAAAAGTTTTATACTTGGTCAATCGCTTGTGGATGTTATGAGTAACTGCAAGAGTAGTTTTCCATTAATTCTTTTGTCAAAGAAACAATTATTGCATAACAAAATCATACGAAATGATATGATCACTGGTTTATCACTTGTACAACAAAGTCTCATGATCACACTTTCTTACCCATTTCAAACCATTATTGCTTTGTCCCACTGCAATAAAGTTATAGAGCAATAATGTACTATAACCTAAATCTTGTTTGAGGTGGAATAATTTGATCCAAATTGTTAAATCTTTAATGTCAAATGATTGCAACTAAATGACTGGAGCTAGGGTTATCTCTGGAGCTAGGGTTATCTCATCTTTGTGTTGTTATTCTAGACCATTTATATCTTATAATGAATTTTATATCAACTAACATGTAGCCACAAATTTAGTGTAAGAAATGATATAATTTTTGAATTCAAACATCAAAACATATATATCACATATTCATGTGTAATATCAATAATATGATATAATGGTAATCTATAAAAGAGGTTATTATTTCAAGAATAATTAAGTGCACCTATTTCTAATCAAGATAATTATTCTAGTACCTATGTTAGTGAGAATATTAGTGATTGTCACTTCCAAGAGTCTTAATCTTTCTTTACAAGTTATATGAGGGCCATGGTGATTTGCAACATCTAAAGGATGTTAGAGAATAGTTGTGCAAGTAGGAGAAATACGTATGTTTCACGAGATGGTAACTTTGTTGGTTTCCATAGGGTGGAAAGAACAACATTAGGATAGTGAAAATGTCATGATTGTGACGTGCCTTTTACAACATGTCCCACTTTGCCTTTTTAGAAAAAATGAGGACCCCCTTTTATTGTCTAGCTTTAGGTTGGTTCCATAATTCATAGCAGTTCACACTAGTAATCAATTTGGAGAAAATGATTGACATAAATTGTCTTTGGCTAAAGTTCTTGTCAAAAGTCATTGTGCTTTGAAGCAAAAACTGTTATTATCTTAAAATCCTTTAAAAAAATCTTTAAAATGTTTCATCAAGCAGAAAACATGAAGTTGTGAAAGCTACCATCCCAACAATATGTTTAGTTGCTATACTTGTATTTTTCAATGCCTATATTATTCCTACAAGCCATTTAAAATAATAAGAAAGTTTACAGTAACTTTGTGGAAATTTGACCTTTAACCAAATGAATATTACACTTTTTTTGAACATCTCGTTACACCCAACTTTCCTACAAAAGAAAGAAACAACTAAGGATATTGAAAAGTAATCTTTTTGAAAGTTAATATACAACTAGACATGATATTGACCTTCACTTCACATTTTGGATATTTTACTGTTTCTTGTAAGGATGGTCTATAGGTATTCTAGAAATTTCACGTGAAACTATTGTTTATGTTGAATTTGAACAGTTTATTAAACCCTAACTAGGTCAACCACTAACCTTAGATCTACAATATAATTCAACACAAGATCAATAGAGATCTACAAATGCATGCAAATAACTTAAAATAAAAAAAAGTTATGGCTTCACATGTAAGAGAGGCTTGTCTCCATTATTCTCCTATCCTCCATGATCTTATATTTGATGGTGTTGCTCTCAAATTTGTGTTGCACTTGCACAAGCTCAAAGAGGAATGAATGTGGTTGTGATGATGTATGCTAGAAATCACAAAATTTAAGTACGATTGCTTGAGATTATCAAAATGGAAGGAAGAAACCTCTTTTATACAGATCTCCAAGAGAATCAAGGGTTTAGATTAAGAAGTTAAATGATGAATAGCCATTGATCACATAGATGAAAGAGACTCAATAGGATTGAAGGGTAGGTAAAGATGAAGGGAGGAGATTAAGAGGTGGAAAGAAAAAAGATAATAATGAATAGGATAATTTAAGCTTAAATTGAAATGAAGGGCTAAAATTTAGGAGTAGGTATGTTAGGGAGATGTGTTGTCATATGGATAAGAAGAAAAAGATAAATTATAATTAAATAAATAAAAGTATTTATTTGATTAATAGAAGAAATGCCCATTGGGAAATAAAAAAGTTGAATACCAAAGATTGTGAAGATAAATCTCTATCCAATAAACTAATCAAAGGATGAGATTTAATGCTTGGATAGGAACAACATGACAATCTGAAACTCATATGCAAATCTAAAAATCAAGCTATCTTAATTGTGGAAAACCCATGACTAGATCCTCCTTCTCTATGATGCCAAAAATCAACTTGTTACCATGCTTAATAAACCTATCTTATGTGAACCTATAACAACAAAAAAATAATGATTAACATCAGCATAAGATAACAAAAATAAGGCATAAATCAACAACATAACATCCACACATAACACATGATTTACATGGAGAAACCCTTGTAGGAAAAAACTCCACCAAGAAGAGAGGATAAGATTGCATTAACAACAATAAAAGTTCTTACAATAGAATCACTTCCATTCTCCTCTTTGCCTCCATAATAGCAACAACTATGCACATACAAATCACCTCCTTGTGTGTCCCATCCGTCCTTCATTCCTATAGAGAAAACTACATTCAACTATTCCAGATTTTGGTGCACATACTATCTTCACCTAAAGATTAAATTTATAGAATGACAAAAGATTTAAAACCACCAATAAAGGTTCCCAACAAAGAATCTTCATTACTCACAACCACAACCCTTGGAATGCCTCTACAGAACTCAAAAAGACATCAATTTAGCTTCCAATAGCTTCCCTCAAATAATAAGGAGAACAACAAAAATCCTCATCAAAGAGTCATCATCTCAGCACACAATCCAAAAAATATGAGATCTCAAAGCCTCACACAAGTGTCTCTAGCCTCCATGAGCATAAACCAGTCAATTTCTGCTAACTTCAAATGTGATCTTGCAAAATCATGAAGCTCCAAGAAAATGATTAATAATCAAAACAAAAGGGAAACAATGAGACCTCGCCAAAGAATCAAGAGTCCTCCATGGCACCAAGATGTCACCATAACTATCCATCATCAAATGATGAATCCACATCATTGCCAAAGCTCTCACTAAAATGTGTAACCAAGCTCTTCAGGCATCATGACAACCATATCCTAACTAAATATCCTCCATGATCCCAACACATTTAAATAACTCAACCAAGAGCTCCCAAAAGGAAGAGTCAAACCATGATCTTCAAACCAAGAAGATACAACCACACATCATTTGTCAATAGAACCAAAGGTCTCAAATTCTCATTGTACTCTAAAGATAGAATCCAAGAGCTCCATGTGACACCAACACCCATTGCAAAAGATCATCCATCTTCTTATCAAAGATTGTCCATGGTTTATAATACACTGTAACCACAACAATTGAGAACTAAAATCTTGAAAAAAAGAAGATAGAACACATTATGTGACTACATAAATCTCCTACTGAAATTAATATCAAGTAATACATGGCACCATGAACAACATCATTACTAAAACTCCACTTAAAGTGAATAGCTTCGCATGCACCATAATCTACTGCCAAGATTCAAATGATCAACTAAATCATGTACTTCAAAGAATCATTTTCTCACTACAATCAAAATACCAATCTAATAATGGTGACCAACAATAAGGGCCTAGAAAATTGAATCTTTATCAAACAATCTACAAGATCAACACTACGCAACATCTCAAAAAAGAAATACATAATTAGTGCTCCAATCTTAAATAACTAAAAGATTCAACCTCACATTAGCATCATGCATAACAAAGATAATTAGACATAACATTTAGATTTTTAAGACTCAAACACCAAAATCAATGGTAGATCTAATTCGCCAAACAAACCCACATATGATTAACCATAGATAAAAAAGAACCTTCCAAGTAGTCATGCAAATATGTAACTGTCTCCATCTAGAACACTCTAAATCCAGTCTTATCATAGATCTACATGCCACATATTTTAGTTAACATTTAAAACCTGCAAAATAATCTTTGTAAATCTGAAATACATTTAAACATCCAAACATTTACATTATACATGTCATCTGAACAATGGAAATACCATCGATCTACAAAACCCAACGATTGAAAACAACCGATCACTGCAACCCAAGAAAAGAAAGAACAATTATCCTAGAGCTTAAATGATATGAAACATATCAACTCCACAACTCTCAAAGAGGTCAGTGTTTTATCTTCCAGTGCTTTCATGTAACCATGGGTTAAAACCAAGAACCCTACATAAGCACTCATTTTGTAGTCCAAACAAATGGTGTATCTCCATGTGACCAGGATATCCATGCTCATCCAATATGGACACCTTCTCACTACACATGACCATAAGGTAAAGGAACATAATCACCAAACAAGTGGATACATACATATCATCAAACAAGAGCTCCAAGTTTTCAAATGCCCAACATAGATCACATTGATAATATCCATGGTTTCCAATCTCAAAAAATTTGCAAAGCATAGTTAACTCACATAACATTCGTTGCAGCCCTAAAAGCCTTCCAACAACCTTTAATTCCTTTTAAATGATTTCCACAAGCTTACCAAGATAAGAAACCAAAAGCATTTGATACCAAATGTTGGGAAATAAACAGATCAATACCAAAGATTGTGAAGAACAATCTCTATCCAATAAACAAATCAAAGGATGAGATTCAAGGCTCGGATAGCTACAACATGAAAATCTGAAACTCATATGCAAATCTGAAAATTATGTTGCCTTAATTGTGGAAAACCCATGATTATATCCTTTTTCTTTATGATGCCAAATATTAGCCTATTAACCATGCTTAATAAACCAATCTTATGTGAACTTATAACAACAATAAATAATGATTAATGTCAAAATAAGATAATATCAAGAAGGCATAAATCAGAAACATAACATTCACACATAGCACATGATTTATGTGAAGAAATTATTGTAAGAAAAAATTCGCCAAGAAGAGAGGACAAACTTGTATTAACAACAACAAAAATGCTTATAATACAATCACTTCGATTCTCATGTTTGCCTTCACCATAGAAGAACCTATGCACATTTTAATCACCTCCTTATGCCTCCCATTTTTCCTTCATTCTTGTAGAGAAAACTACATTCAACTATTCCACATTCTGGTGCACATACAATCTACACCTAGAGGCTAAATTTAAAAAATGACAATAGCTTCAAAATCACGAACAAAGGCTCCCAAAGAAGACTCTTCATTACTCATAACCACAATCTTTGGAATGGCTCCACCAAATAAAAAAAGACATTAGTTTAGCTTCTAATAGCTTCCCTCCATCATGGACACCTTTACTTGCAAGATAAACATTACTTTAAATGTACTAAATAACCAGAAACAAAGAGACACATATTGCCTCTTCCATACTCCCACCTGGAGAAGCCCATAGGTCACTTTTTTCCCACTTTCTTAAGTCATTGAATATCTTATTCTAGAAATCCATAATTAGGGAACATAATATTAAGCACTTTTATTGTTGCTAGTGTAATCCATCACCCCTTATGAATGTATTACAAACAATGGTGAAAATTAAATATTACAAATTATTTTCCCAATACACCCTAAGTGCCTCAAGACACTTTCCAAGGTTGTTGGAACCATATCATAGGATTTACAAGGTAGATGGCACCTTAATCCTAACAAGACCACAAAAATTAAATAAATATTTATTTAATTTAGGAAAGAGGGATGAGATTAAATAAACGATAAATATTTACTTAAATTAGAAAGAAGAGGCTTAGTGAATTTAATTAAATAAATTAAAATATTTATTTAATTAAGAGAAGATATTACGATAAAATAAATAAATAAATAAATAATATTTATTTAATCAAATGACAATTTTAGGTGTCAACATTTTGCCTTTCTTTGAGACAATTTACTTTATCACATTGTTTCAAAGAATAAAATTTTTAATTGATATGTGCCCTAGTTTTAGAAGGTGGTATATGCCCCCATGAGAGATTGGGTGAAAGATCAAAAAGTTTGAACAATTTTGAGCAATAGAAAGAGAGGATAGAGTGAGAAAAGCAATAAAATACGTGAGTTAGTTTGGTAGAAAACAGGGGTAAAGGGAGGTCATAGGGGATCATGGGGAGCCCGAGAGATCACCATGGTCAATAAGGGTTACAAAACCTATATATAGGAGCTAGGGAGAAGAATCTCCTCATTTGTATCGATCAATTTTAGAGAACTTGGTGCAAACCAGAGCTTCAGAAGGAGAGCTAGAAATTGTGCAGATGGATGACATGGCGAAGTAGTTTCACATATTCGAGTTCGTGGGACAGTTTGATCGGCCAAAGGAGTACAAAGAGCCATTTGGTGCATTTTAATTTTGTCTTTGAAATGCATTTATTGCGTCATAAATAAGGTAGAAAACCTGGGTTTCTAGAAATGTGATAGGATTATAATAGGTTAAAAAAAATTGTTTTTAGTCATTTATGATGTGTGTTTGGTACACAACCATGTGCATGATAGCTATGGGTGCGTGACTTATTGATAAAATTGCATCTATGATATTTGGATGAGTTTATGGTCATAAAATGCATGAATGGTGGCTAAAACTGTGTGCATGGCTAATACTGCATGTGTGCATTGTAAAAGTGCATCTATGGTGTAAATACGCGTATAGGGTAGATAAAAACATGTGCCTAACAAAATTGATAAGAAGAAATAAGGGATAAAGCTGCAAATGTTATAGATAGATGTGGATGACGAGGATGACTGCTAGATTGATAAAATAAGATAGTGGCCCTAAAATGATTAATTAATTAAGTTTTTGCTGATGCAGTGATTGTTATGATTGCAGTCTGACTTACCACCATTGGAGTCATGAGAGAGATTTTTACAAATGTAGTAGTTGAGGGCAAAGTTGTCAAAGATAGATCGATTGATCTTGGGTTCAGTTGGATTATAGGACATAATATTTATGCTCATTATTAGGGAAAACCTACGATTGTCATCAGTGTTGGTTGAGAGATGGTATAGAAAGCATAACTCATTCAACTTGCTGACTAGAGAGATGTCTGTGATGATGGAGGATGTCTATCAGATATTATGGATATCAATAGAAGGAGAGCTTGTGGTTTATGACAGGGATGGAGATGTTGATGCTCTATGTCATGCTTTTAGAAATTATGACCTAGAGATACGAGGGGGATACGTCAACTGGGATGAGATGATATCACGTTGGGAGGCATTTCCTAGAGTTTTGGGTCAGGTCATAGGAGGATATATTTGTCTAGATAGGATGGCACATAGATTGTCTCATGGATGGAGTCGAGTGGTGGAGATGATAGTCGATTAGGGAACTTGGTCTGCATGTGACCCTGTCTACTAGCCCATCTATACCATGATCTACATGAATTTTTATACATGTGAGGATATATTTTGTTAGCATGGGTTACCCTTCTACATGTATGGGCTTACGAGCATGTTGTAGTCTTGCGGCTAGTGTGAATGAGGTTCCATGGAGTGGGATGTTGAACACAAATGGACCACTAAGAGGGGGGTGAATCAATGGTAATAAAAAACTTGCACTTACAAAATGATTAAAACATTAATAATAGAAGTCAAGAAACCATGAGCAAAGATATCATACACATTTAAACACACATACACACAAGGCAAACAACACAAGATATATGAGGAAAACCCATGGTGGGGAAAAACCTCAGTGAGAAATTCTACTAGATTATACTGCTCTAATCCATCCCCACAATGGAAAAACTTTGGTTACAATGTTTATGGGAACCAACCCAAAGGAGAACCAACCCCTAGCTTTATGGGCACCAACCCCCTATTTGAGCACCAATTCAGATGATTACAATAAGGATAAATTTCAATAACAAATTAAACACCTTGTTACAAATGAAATTTTGTAACTCACTATTGTTTTGTTGTTGGCTCACTATGTTATCTGCACTTGAGATTGTGTGATTCTTCCCTGCTCTCAATCTCTATCCTCTGCACTCTATTTTTTTTCTATTAGCCCCTTCTGTCAACCTTCTGTTCTATGCACTTCTCTACACACTGCTCTCTAGTTGCAACTCAACCAATCCCCTTTCTCTGCATCTCACAGTGAGTATAACCCACTATGTTGCCTGTCTCAGCTTTGCACTCTTTGGTCACTTGTCTCTTCTCTTCACGGTTGCATTTGGCTATCTCTGCATTTTCTTTTAGATCCATTTTATCTCCCCTTCACATCCGATTCTTCCTACAAACTCTTTTTGCAGTGTTATGCCTGCACTAGCATCGTGTTACACACACACCTTTGTATCTCTTTTTCTCTCTTCCTTCTCTGCATCCACACTTCTCTTTGTCCTATGTAACTTTTTACTCTATTTCACCAGCGACTTTCTCTCCTCTATTTTCTATAGCTCTTTCCTCTTCTTTGCCTGCACTCTGCTTCTACTTTTAGCTGTGTTTAATATCCTCTTCACCTTTTGATTACTCTGCACACAATATTTTATGAGATGTTATTGACCGCTCAGACATCATGTTATGCACACCTGCATAAAATTCTTTTCTCCGCCCTCTTCTATTCTATGTCCTCTATTTTTCGCAGAGCTACCTCTCCTACTCACCCACATCACACTTTATCAACTCAATCAACCACTACCCAAATATTCTATCTTTTCATCTATGTACCACAAGAGTTTTCCCTCCAAAAGGGAAATTCAATTAACAATACTTATCAAGCCACTAAATAATCTTTCTTGTCTGTTCTTCTCAGTTTGGCAGCAATCTGCATTTAATATTTTCTTTCCTCTTTTTTCAATAACCTCTGTAGATATTCCCACCAAAAAGAAAAATAAAAAATAATCTTCTTAAGCCCCTAAACAATCTTCATTGTCTCTTCTTCAATCTGCCGACTATCCAAATGCTACTTTCCTTATTTTTCCAGCTATCTTTGCAGCTAGGTTTTCCTTTACATGCAATTTCCATTTTGAAAATATATTTTCGGGTACAATTCTGCCCAACATTTACTCCTCTTCTGGTTTTCTGCTCAGACTGAAATTGTAATGCCCCACCAGGAACCCTAAAGGATTGCAACACTACAAGGCAACTAAAGAGTGAAATAATTTATTTTTTTAAAGATTAAGTGCATTAATTATAACTTTGCACAAATAAAAACACAAGCAAAAGTCTATCATTGACATCTTAAAGGGTTACCAACGAAGATTACTTCAAATTAAAACTACATCACAATGTTAATCCAATTATCCATCTAAATAGGGAAGGTCAATTACGATTAATTAACTCAAACTCATAAATTGATTTCCAATAAGATAGATTTAAAGAGTTACAACATATATACTTCCAATGATTCATTTATACATAAGATGAAAGATAATTGAAACAACATACATTCCATTGAACTTTAAATTACAAGGCTTCAATCGAATAATTAAAGTACATAGGTTACAAAGTTACTGATACAATGACCACACAGGTCTCGAAGGGTACAATATCCAGAACATGAGTTGATACACGAAGCATGAACCAAAGTACATCAGCGAAGCCAATCCTCGCAAGAAGGTAAGAACAAGGATATCCGATGGGAAGTGGCACTACCACCCGACCATGTGATCCCATAATGGAACTACCCCACCGTGCTAGGAGATAGCAGAAGACCCTCAAGCAAGCAGTAAGATAAGTACAATAGTATACATGACTCCGTAGAACTCAAGTAACTCAACTCACAAAACACTAGTGACCCTAAAGAGAGAGTGTCATCACATGGCTTAAGATGGTTACCCTAGGTAGGTCTCCATAGGTCCCAGCTCCCATCTTGGGTTATCCTGGTAACCTCTCCCGAACCCCGACTCCATCTAAGAATCATGCAGACCCTATCAACCTTTCGTGAAGACAAGGCAGTTGGTTTGCCATTCCAGGCCTTCCCACACACCTTGAGCCTATACAAGCACTCAACCATGTATGGGGTACAATATCTTAATTAAATTAATAAATACCCATGCCCTAATCAATTTTTAGGTTATCACTTGTTAACTGACTTTCAAGGGGTTATCCTGCCATCCACTTTGGGTGCAGCCCCCACCTGAAAGCCACTCTCTCTACTAGGACACTAACAGGAAAGGTCTCTCTAAGAGCACTCTATGGTGAAACTGACAGCCATATCTAATCCTGACATAACACAGGTGAAGGACTCACAGTCGCTAACCCAGGATTGACCATTAGGAAACATAACATGCAATGGTTCACATCCTTAGGGTTTAACAACGACACCTGACTAAGAGAGTAAACATCATATGACATAATGACCACTCATCAAAATTGCAACGACATTGAAAACTAGACTGCAATAATTATCAACACAAGATCTTAGGCAAACAATCTTTCTTTTAAGCAGTCGACAACATAAAATACTTGCAATAAAGGTTTCCCGAAATAAAGAAATCACATCTATTTTAACATAAGGAAACGATGAAGTCACATGTCTAATAAGATTAATTGAAACCACATTAAAAATTTAAACCACTAATCATTTGATTATGATTAAATTATAATTTATCCAAATCGACTATAACCAAGTCTATATTTAAATCCAATTTAAACAGATATATATAATAATATAAGATAATCTCAATATAATATATATATTCATTGAATATAATATTATATGATTATATCATATTACATATATAAAGAAAGATAATATTAAATTTAAGCCAATTTCACATTTATTCCCGAAATCAGTAATAAAACAGTGATTCAAATAATATCAATATTAATATTAATATTTATTAATAATTAACATTAATATTATTAAATAGCATTAATATTATTATTTAATATTAAATAACATTAATATTATTATTATTTTTAAATAACAATAATATTATTATTTATTATTAAAATAACTTTAATAATTATTATTTTGTTTAACATTTATATTTTTTTATAATTTATATATATTTTTAATTAAAAAAAAAAACATTTTAACGTGGGGCCCAAGGCCTCCACAACAGCAGGCACTGCTGCCCCAAGTATGAGGTACCAGCGCTGTTGCTAACCCCCTGCAAGAGGGGATGCAACAGCTGCTGCAAGGGGGGTGTGTGGGCTGGGTTGAGCCCAGCTCCTTGCCACCGCCCCCAAACCCCATTTAATTTTTAATTTTTAATTTTTTTCTATTAAAATTTTTAAATAAAATCTCTACTAATAACAATGTATAAAAAAATTGAAATACAGAGATAAAAATCTCTGTTAAAATAATAAAACAATCCCCAACTAAATTTTTAAACAAAATTTTGAACAACTAGACATCAAATTTAATCACTGGTAATAAAAAAATTTACCGGCAAGAAAATCTCTGAGACAAAACAGAGATAGGAAATAGTTTCTAAAAATAAACAAATTCATTCCTAAACTCAAATTGGCTGGGAAATAAAATGCTTGCCATCCCCCAATTGGAAATTTTGCGCAAACAAGAATGGAATAAGAAGAATTTAACTCAAAAATTTTCCCCAATCTGAAAATTACCAGGAAGAATTTATTTATTTATTTTTTTAATGAAGACATGAGGGGAAAATTCCTTGGCAAAATTTTGCCAGCACAACTCTACCCAAAAACACAAAAATAAACCAAACTACAAACACCAAGAAATGAAATCTTCATGTATAATAAAAAATGAAGAACATGATTTTAAAACCAAAACTTTTCATGAGATGGATTTGGGAGAGTTTGAAGTTGAAATTTAATAACCAATATGATTGGGATTTTCCAATAACCTCATAGCAAACAAAATTCACAACCCAACAATCATAATATCTAACTTTTAACAACATCCAGAAATTGGGAAGAAGCATGAATTTTTAAAAAAAACAACAAGAAGAATTCAACCAACCTATGGAACTTCCAAGAAGAGATTTCTAAGCTTCAATCCTTCAACAGAATTCCAAACCAAATCAAAAGCTTCCTCCAAAACAATTTTTCCAGAATTTCCCTTCTTCCAAACAAGCCTCCTTTTTTCCAAAAATCTTTATAGGGATAAATAAGGAAAAATATCTTAACCTAAGCTTTTAGGTTGAAATATTTTTCTCATGAATAACATTTAAAAAACAATTTGACTTTTTCTATTTTTCTTCAAAAATAAATGAAAATTTCTTCTTTATTGAAAAAAAATACATTTCTCACATTTTGAAATTTAACTCTTTTCAACAAAAGTAACAATCAATAATTTTAACTCTATTTTTGTTTTTCTAAAAGCAATTAACTTTATTTATTTTACTTCTTCCATTTGATTTAAACATGATTACTTTTCCAAAATAAAACAACTATAGATTTAAATCTAATAAATTAACCAAATGAGCTAAGTTCAAGACATAAAGGCATAATAATGAATAAATTGCTTATACCAACAATGAATGACAACTTAAACTTAAATAAATAACCAAACTTACTGTGGCACATAAATCGAGGAAAAAGCAAGAAGACTCAAAGGTCAACAAAAGGGAACGGATGACCGACTGATGACACTCACAAGAGTAGACTGAGGGTAGAATTAGGGTCAACAACTATCTCCTCCACTCCCATTGGACATATAAGGCACGCTCAGACCTGTGAAGCCAGGTGGAGACGATACCTCGTACCTACCCGGTAATTGTACCTGCAATATCCTGCATCATTGAATCACACATGCATGTATATGAATATAGAATACACGACACACACACTGATGAAGGAGAATCACGACGTTCCCTGTCTCATCAGAGTGAGTGAAGGAAAATTGTCCCCTTGCATCCAATACAATAGCAGACATGCAACATATAAATGACACATCACATAGATAAAGTAAGATGTCAGTGCAATGCAATAATCCATAAATGCTACAATCACAAGTACTGAAATACTGAAATAACTCATACATCTCATATCCAGATAAACATGAAATAATATCCAAAATGTCTGAATAATGTCTACCAATAAAGTATCAACTGAAAAATAAACTGCAACATAATATCAGTCTTATAAGTCTGCTCGAGAAGGGGTACTATAGAAATATCTCCTTTGATACACATGTCTATTTTTTTGGTTACAAAGATCTTTTCAAAGATTTGTCTACCTAAACTTTCACATGTCACTGAGCCACTTGGCATATGGTGGGACCCATTAACAATTCCCTCAACTCATAAAAGGTCCATGTGTGGAAGAAATCCACATTGGAATCACGAGCTATGCTAATGTGTTTTACAAATCAACTAACACGCGTGTTATACACATCACGAAACATCAAAACGTTCCTTCTTGTAGGCTGGAGGGATAAAATGCCTTCTACCATTTTCATTATCTTGCATTATTTCCTCTCAAGCCTTCTTACCCTTGCGGGCTGGTAAGATGCATCGATTTTCTTCATTATGCATTGCCCTGCAGGACCATTTCTCTTCAATCTTGCATGTTGCGACATAGCGGCATGATTTTATCCTCTTTAACATCTTTACCCCACGAAACCATCTCTCTTTGATTTTACTCATCGTGGGATAGCGGGGGGCTCCATTTGTTATGCTTTTTGTTTCCCCGTGAGGTTTCTTGACTTCACTATTCGTTACCGCGAGATAGCGGGGGACGCCTTTTGATTTGCTTTTATGTTACCCTGCAGGGTCATGTTTCTTACGTTATCCATGCTGCGAGATGCCAGGGGTGTATAAGCTATCATTTTATTGACTTTTTCCATCCCAGTTTAGCATTATCCTGTAGGGTCACTTTTCTTCCACTATTCATGCCACGAGGTGGTGGGGGAACTAACCCACCATCTTATGTGCATTGGTGGAAATTACCATGTAGAGATGTTTCTCTTACACCTTTCTTGTTATGGGATGGCGGGGTGACTAACTTACCATGATATTGACATTCCTTGTCACCTTTCACATTTTTGTACAGTGATAACCTACGTGTTATGCACTCCTCCTATCTCATGTCACAGTAACCTTTGGTCAATGCAGAGAGTTGACCATGAGATAGTGATAGCGATAAAATGGTGTCTTATGTGCATATCGATGCAACAAAGTGTGACTAACATGACATGTTAGTCAAACTGCAACCATACTTTTTTTTGAATTAGATCAGTTTGCCCAATGCTTTCACCATACTTTGACTCGTGTCTCCTCTATCCATTTCAAAATTTCTCAACACAGACTTCACATGTCTCTGGTAGCTCACACAATCCATACTAGGACTTTACAACACTAAAATTGACCTTTCTGGGTCTTCTGGAGCAGTTTAGCTCTCTTGGTATCCACAGTGGTGTTCCTAGTTTGTAGGGTGTTTTTTTTGGTACATAGCATAGCATAGCATTTTTGGTTCATTGCACAATGTTCTGGGTCCATTGGTCAGTATTTTGGGTACATACGTCAGCGTTCTCAGTCTCTGGGTTAGCTCTCCTAATCAGTTTGTCACCTCTCTGGATCTATACAATGGTGTTTCTGGTATGCATAGTGACATTCTTGGTTTATATGGTAGTGTTCGTGGTTAGTATGGTGGCATTTCTAGTAGTTTTGGTGGCATTTCTGGTAAAGTGTGTCAAATCTCAAGTTGGAAGTATCCTGAAGGTAAGGTGACTACCCAGATTGACTCGAGAGAGAAAAATGACCTAAAGGGAATGACTAGGAGGTAGGATGAGAATCAGCTAGGGTATACACATGTTTTATGCATCAAATTCAACTCACAGGAATGCGTTTGCAACTTAGTGGATAAGCAACTTGGCCAAAACTGCATTTTGGGAGTCTAGGTGCATGGGAGATAACTCTAACTCCAAACACCCAAACACACTTGCAACATGATTACAATAGACTGAAATATGCCACAGATAGCCACAGAGAGATTCATGAGCCCCTATTACATCCAAGAGTTCACAAGGAGTACAATACCAAAATGAACATTCAATAACAATAATAACATTGTACAAACTTACTAAAAAAGTAAATACATATATGCATTTATCCACCATTCACTTACATAGACAAAACAACTCAAGAATCTCACTCAAACATAAAGAGCAATCTGCAATTTCCCCATTTCATTCACTTGATTTCAAAGGATTTAAATTATAATGTCTTTCTTTTCCCCATCCATTCAACAATCACAAATAAATCATTTTCATGGAAAGACACGGAGAAGACAGAATTTTAGAAAATCTAAAAATGGGAGAACTCCAACCTGGAGATCACAAATCCAAGGATGAAAATTGAAGAAGAGCTTCCAAAATCCAAATGCAAACCAAGACCCAAGCCAAAATCTCAAAGCTTCAATAAAAAATCCCGTCGACTAGTAACCCCGACAACCATCCAGAAATTTCAAATAAATAGAAAATACACAACAAACTATGCAAAAATCCCAACCAATCAAAATAATCCAAAAATCAATATTTCTTACCTATCTTGTATAGTTCCAAGGTAAGAATATTTTATTATATTTCTTACCTATTATTACAAATTCACCCAATCGATTAGGTGGGTAGGTAAAATCAACTTTATTTTATTTTTACACCTCCCATGCATAGAAAAACCAAAATAATAATTTTATTACTTCTTAAGAGTGTAGAAATAGAAATAGGCTTTATACTTTTATAATTATTAATTAATCAAAATCAACTTAACAACTATATCTAAAATAAGTTCAAATAAATCAAGCAACAATAAATAAAATCAAAAGGATAAAATTAATTAAATAAAACAATAGTCAATAAATTAGTTAAATAAATAACAATCAATTAAATCTAAAATAAAACTAATTAATTATTAAATCAAACATTAATAAATTCAATAACAATAAATCAAATATCCATTAATTAATTGATTAATTATAACTTTAATAACTATTACTCAAAATTAATTAATTAAATAATCATTATCCGCCCATAGGATAATTAATCCAATCCATGATAAACCATACACACACATAACCAGCTGCACATAGATAGAACAAGATACCAACTCAGGACTGGACAACACTTACACCCGACAAGATTGACAAGGTTAACATACTAGACCATGAGTAGGTGAGGGAAAACCAAGTCATCTCCAACAACAACCATTGTGATTAGGGCATGCTCACATCTGTGAGACCAGGTGGAGTCGATGTCCGGTACCTGCAATCCTGCATCCATCGATAAACATAAAAGAATATATACACACACACACACACACACGACATCATAGTAGCAGGCAAGTGAAAGAGATTTGCAACACCTTATCATGCTCGTGATGAGTGATAAGGCATCATCCATTTCACAAAGACAATCACCCAATACAAACACATCTTATATAATCATCATCATGGAGTAGGGTTAGTATCATCATCATATATCATGAAATCATATAGATCACATAAGAATATCGAATACATATAAGTCCATCAAGAAATACAATCCTTCGAATAATCATAACATATCATCCATCACATAGATCATCAAAAGTCGTCAATAAAACACATGTCCATATAGCATCATAAATGGCTACTGCATAGAAATTAAGCCATAATCATCATCAAAATATCATCACAACTCTAGATAAGTCTATTGAATCATGAATCAAAATGTAAATTTAGGAGGGACACTACACATATCATAAAGCTTCATGCTATTTTTTAGTGCTCCATGTTCTTTTATTACCTTGAAAGTGGTATCCATCTATAGAGGCTCATGTTTCTAGACAATCTTCTTACTTTTCTTTGTTTTTTCCACCTTTCCCTTTTCTTTTCTTTTTCCTTTAGGACTTTCCTCTTTTTCTCCTTATCTTTTTCTCTTTTCTCTCCTCTCAATATGAAGGCTTCCATTTCTTCTTCTTCTTCTTCATCGTCTTCATCATTAACAACATTCACCGAAGTGATATTTTCTCTTTTTACATGTTACTTTGTCCTTTATTTATTTTTCTCAACAAAAGCATCAGTTTGTACTAGGACCTCAACAACAATTCTTCTTTTGCTAGGTGGAGTTTGGGTAGGTATGGAAGGCTTAGTTGGTGTGACAAAAGTATTTGTAGGCCTACTTTTTCTTCTTGTTCTCAGAGGTGATTGTGGGGCATCAACAGGAGCTTGTGATGCCTCGACATTTCTTCTAGATGGAATTCCTAACATCTCCTCTAGCTCTACCTTAGTCTTCTCAAATCTCCCTTCAACCATTTTCTTATTTATTTTATTTTTTATCTCTTCATATGTCCCAAATCTCTCAACATTGAGATCCTTAGACTTGTTAACCAAAATATTAGCATAAGTAATCCATTCAATTTTGAAGACCTCATATGGTAGTTTAGATATCTAAGTAGTTCTAGGCTCAACTACCTCCAAGTAGAAATCATCTTTATCCACCATAAATGTAATAGCCTCAGTATATATCTTTCAACCACCTAAGTAGGTATCCTATATATTTCTTGCATTTAACTTTGGAATGTCTTGAAGAAACCCCAATATACAGTATCACTTATCTTACTATTCAAAAAACCATGTATATGGTTCCTAATTTGAGAAGCTACTGTAATATCCTTTTCTAAAGAAAATATTCTTTACTCTAGGTAATTCTTTCATAAAATAAAACATCAAATATATAATAAGATAACCATACCAAAAATTGCATCTTGTCTCTTTGGTTTGTGTAGGTTGCCCACTTAATGCTCCTCCAAGAGCTCACAAAGTTTAATTTTTTTTTTAACCATCTGATAGGTGGTGTGAATAGTTGTGGTGGTGGTATATGTCTCTTTTTTAGTAAAATATATCTTATAAGAAATCCTTATTGTGGCATAGTGGACCCCTAGATCAACAATATCACCCACTGTCAAAGTTCTCTTATCAAACTTGGCTCCAATAAGTCAGATAACATCATGATTCTTTACCAACTTCAATACCCATACATCTCTAGTGGAGCACAACCTAGTCACTTCTCCTATATCTTTTCTTGTGATTTTATAAGGTTGGTGGAGGTACATAAAATCCTCATGAATATAACTCAACATAATCTAGATCCATTCTTTTTCATACAACATCGAAAAACTTTTCTAGATGTCTGATCTCTTCTCCTCTAAACTAGCATACTTTTGCTATCCAACATGTGTCTGTCCTTGAACTCTTCAATCTTGACATAATTATATTCATTCAAGGGTGAATGAATGTATATGAAGACATCCCTAGTGTTGATCACATCAATGGGAACATGGGAAAACTATCATTTTTAGTCATAGCAGATATACAAGAACACTTCTTGAATATTGGTCTAGGCTTCTCCATGACATCAATCACCCTAGGTGTAGCTGTGATTAATTTTATGAAGCTTAGGGTTGCAGAAAAATAGAAAGTACCTAGAAATATGACCATCAAGGTTTGGACATAGGTGCTCTTGGAAATCTTCTTCACTTCTCAGTTATTTATCAGTCTTGAATATATCGAATGAGATAAAAAACTGATTGTTGCTTATATACTCTTCCTATTTGTCCTATTAAATCCACATTGAATTCTCTTAGGTTTTAACATCTTTAAAAATAATATCAATCTCTATAAAACATTCAAAAAATCTCTACAAAGAAAGTATTTCGTCTAGAAATTTGACCAAATGACACAATATCACCAACCAAACATGTTCATATCACCATTAACCAATATCCCAAGGATTTCAACATCTTCGTTTCATAAGGGGTTTGAAAGTCTACAATTTTAACTCCCCCTAAACCAATACTTTTATTTAGTTTCTAGAAGATCCATCTACACCATCTTGAGGTACAAATCCATCCTTCACTTTACTTCTCTCCTTACAAATTTTGTCCATTTCCTTCTTCATTTGAACTAAATCGACTTTCTTTTGTGGAGCAGAAGATATCACATTCTTCCCCTTACAAAACCTAGAAATATGTCCTAATTTATTGAAATTATAGTATTTGGTACCATGCTACAAACCATTTCCACCACTTTTCCTCTCAAATGTACAATCAACAACCTTGTGACCAAACCTGTTGGATGTTTAACAATAACCATATAAGGATTGAGAATTTATAGCATTGTTTTCATTAATGAAACCATTCTTCATCACTTTACTTATACATTAATTAGCTTTATGAACAAATTTATTGCAAGTATAGCACTACCCATTAAATGGTTGAGAGTACATTGGATATCTAAATGAATTCATGCCCATTCTACTCCTACATTCTACAACCTTATGTTCAACCTTATTGCAATAATAGAAATAGCCATTGAAAGATTGAGAGTACATGGGTTGAGTAGTTTGATTAGGAGTCAACCTTCTAAAGTTCTCTTTCTTGTTCCAAACTTGTGTGAAGTTGTTCTTATTCCCTTCTATTTTCTTGGATTCATCTTGTGAATTTTCTTTTCTTTTTTCATTCTTGTTTTAAGTCTTAGAACTTTCTCCCTTCTCAAAATCAAAACCACCTTTCTCCTTTTATGTGGTTTTTGATAACTAGGTATCTCAACAAAGAGGTCACTACCACCTTTGAGTTTCAAACCTTTCTTTATTTTTTCTTTTACTTCTTCTAGTTATTTTCTCAAGGTAACAATGTCTTTGTCAAACTTGTCATGAAGCGTGGTCACCAAAAAATCAATAATCTTATTGACTTCATCAACCTAAATATTTAGGTTAACTATGTCATTCTCTGCCTTCTTGAGTTTATCATCACATTCTTTGCTTCCTTCATTCTTAGTTTTTAGTTTTAAGATTTTTTATGCCACTTTGATTTTGTCTTCGTATTCCTTTCTTTCTTCAATTTGAGCTTCTAGTTTGACAATTATCATTTATGCCCTATTGAATTTGTCTTGTATTCTTCACAATTTGCCCTTCTAGCATCTATTTCATCAAGAGAAAACTAGATTTCTCCTTCAAAATCTGCTTCACAATCATTTAAATCAATGTCCCAACTTCCATTAGGTTCCATTACTTCTAGATTTTCTTTTGAAAGAATTAAATTATCAAGAATTTGTCTAGTTCCTCTGTGTTCAAATGCAAGATCTACCTTAGTTGTTAGACTGTTATCTTAGGAACCTTTCTTTGATACCAATTCTTGAACAAAGATGGATGTTGAGAGGGGGTGAATCAACATTTAATTAAAACTTAAACATCTTTTATCCATTTAAATATTAAATTATATTTATTGAAGGAAATAATACAACAAAGCATGCGACACACAATAACACCAAGATTTTTTATGTGGAAAATCCAATGAAGTAAAAACCACAATGAGAGTTAACTCACACTATATGAAACAAATATTACAATGTTTGTTTTAGGTCTCACTACCCAAGGAAGAAAAATACTCCAAGAAAGGACTTGTAAAGAAAGATATAACAAAATAAGGACCTATTGAAGAAACTCATTATTTGGTGGCATGATACATGATAATTACAATGAAAACATCAATATGTACTGCTATAGAAGAAACACCTGGCATAGGCTAATGTTACAACTCCTTTTTATCACAATTATTTTATTATATTGATTTCACACACTTCATACTCAACCGATACACCGCTAAATCATTCCAAATGCCACACACAAATATTCTTCTTCACAAATGATTTATCCTTCCTTGTATATCGTCTACAACACCTCAAAACATCAATTAGGTCAGTTCCAATAGACTTTACACACAAAACATGTGATACAATATACACTAGCTTCAAACAAATGTATTAAGAACACAAATAGGTTACAGATCAACCCAAAACATAGTTTCAAACCCCAAACACTTATTAACACATCCTTAAAAGCAATTAGAATAGGTCAGGATCAACTGCAAATGAAGGAAGTCAATTTGTAGTCCCAAACAACAACATTGTCAAAATTGTTATCTATCTACCTTTACACCACCAGGAAGATGTCAAACAACATGCAAACCAAAATGGAAGAAATTCAAACCATCTAAAACATCTCTATAAGAATCTCTTGCACAAGTAGAGAAACCCATTGATCTAACAAAGATAAGACAAACTGGTCTAACTGACACACTTCAACATAATAAATATTTGCAATCTAGAGAACCAATTCATTTAAAAATCACTTGTAGGAAACCTTGTACATTCTTGAACATGATCCTAAATTCATACAAGCATACTAATAATTGTAGAGAAATGTAGAGAATTCTAGTGAGCCACTGAGACATATTACACTAGTAAACTGCAATTCAGATAACACACTCATAAATTTTTTGTACAAGATATCATCACATGAAATCCTGGAAGTAGAATCCTTACACACTACTAATCTTAACTCAAGAACAACATAACCAAATCATGTAACACAATAGAATGTAGACCAAAATAGAAACTGACAAACTTAGTAAAATATACTAGTCAACCCTTAGACAAATTTCCTCAACTGCATTAGTATGAATCTAACCTCAGATATCAACCAACTAACTCATTGAGCATGCAACCAACAACTAGTGTAATTCCTTCCCATGACCAAAGCATAGAGAATATGTAACAATGTGTTACCATATACCTACCATACATCTGGATTGATATTTTGTCATGGATATAACTGATAGTCTTCCAAAGTGTCTTCAAGCAAGCTAATAACATATCACAATCTGAGTCAAACCATCTCTCTCAAATGTCAAACCAATTGTTTCAAATGTCAAACCATCTCTCTCAGATGTCTCATCACACATTATTTGTCAGTCTCTTTAACTTCACCAATAATCTCAATTTGACATTGTTGACAACACATATTGTCAACATATAAGAATACAACCATCAAGGGCTTGAAGTCAACATTAAAATATTTGAATTTTGAGCCAAAACTTGGAGGACAATAGCATTAGGTGCTAGTGTCCAAATCAATTCGGTTACACAAAGGTCTAGGCACAAGGAAGTGAGAGCAATATTGCAAACATGGACTTGGATTGATCCTATTTGCATAGCTAGATTAGGCATAACCTCCATAATGGGTACTAAACATAGCTTAAATTATAAAGAGTATACAATTCATGATGTTACAAAGTCAATATAGTTTGAGCAAGTAGCCATAGGCCCCTTGGTCAAACAAGTCCAAATTTACCATTTATAAAAACAAGATCGTGACCCAATCTCCAAGTCCTTAGAAGGTGATTTATTGTGAAATCAATTATCATTTTTAGGAGAGGTAGGGTGAACTTCACCTTTCCTACAATTGATGTGTCAATTTGGCCATCAACAAGTACTCCTTCTCATTGGAATATAAGAATCACTAGTAACTTATGACATAAATAAAATAATAAAAAGATAAGAAAATAAAGCACAATAAAATATTTTTAGATTTAAAAATTATAGATATACATGGTGTATCAAATTTGGAAATGAAAACTTGAATAAGGTGTAAAATGGTGGGTAGGATGATAAAAAATGAAGCTCACAAAGGCACAAAATCCTAGAATGAGATATAATCAATGGAATTACAATAAATATGAACACAATATAGAAGGATCTAAAAATGATAATGATTAATAAAATGACAAAGTTAAAATCTAAAAAATAGTGTGGTTATAAACCTAGGATAAAACCCTAGGGAATGTGAGATCAAACAAGTTCATTAAAAGTATAAGGTACAAATATATATTTTCCTTAGGGTCAATCTAGTTTGATTACATTAATGTGCAAAATCTAATACAACTTGAACTAGTTTAAACAAGTGGTAACTAGGCATGGGAAATCAAAATAATTTAATCACTAATTTAAGAAAATCATTACGAAGGAATAGTGTACCTAGCTCTATATTTAAAGAGAGAATCAAATATAACGCATTGTAGAATTGTCTTTCTTCAATTCTAGAAACATATGAACTTGAAGTGCAAAATATCTCAAAATTCTACATTTGCCAAAAAACATTATGTAGGGTTATCTCTCAAATCTAGGTCAATTATATGGCATGCAAACCTAATCTAGCACACAATATAATTATCCTGTCTAATCTATTGATTTTTATTTATTTTTGTTGATCATAAAGGGCTAGTGGTACTTAGAAATACATTCAAGATCGTTAGATCACTAGGGTGGCCAAGTATTTTAAAGTGTAGATTGTCTCAAAATTGTACAGAACCTAAAAAATCATTTATGAGCTAATCTCGTAAATTTGGGCCAATTCTATATTGTGTGGATCTCATCTGTTGCACTATATGATTCTTCTCTAATTCATTAAGCTCTTTGTTTTATATTGATTATCAAGGACTAGTGATATATTTAGAAATACATCAACGAGACTATATGATTGCTAGGGTCAAGTTCTTCTAGTTTAACCCATTTGAAATATCAACTTCACAATTGTGAAATGGTTAGAAAATAATAATCAAATATGCAACTCATATATATGATGATTCTTTAATGCAATTATTGATTCCTCTTAAATATCCAAATCAAAAAATTCCTATTTAATACTCCTTGAATGCAGGCTTATGATTTTGAATGATGATCAAATGATTAGTTGTTATCTTTGTTGGAGTAATTTTAGGATAATTATCTAATTATTTATTAATTAGGTCCTTTAATTGCTTTTTTACTTAATCTAAACTTCGGTGCTTTTTATTATGTAAAGTTTGTTTTTATGACATTAGTTCTAGATAGTTGAATTTAATTTAGCTCCTAGTTTGCATTACTTTAGTTCTCCCAATTTTACAATTAGGTTTTGCACCTAGGGTTTCATTCATCCTTTATAAGGATTCATTCATTTAGTGTAATTGTACCACCAATATTTTATCTCCAATATTGTTTTGTGCAATAATACATAATTATTTGGTTGTTAAAGAGCATACAATCTTTGCTTGATCTCTTTTGTGTGATAGGTGTTTTGCTTGTAGATGATTCTTAACTCTTATGGTTGATCATCAACTTCTACATGACATCAAAGCTTTTTTGTCAAGTTCTTATTGCATGCTTGAGGGATTTTTTTTGGGTACTTTGGCCTCAAACAAAGGTTGTCATTATATCTGCATAAATAAAAAACCCTAAGATCAAAAGTTAGTTCAAATCGGTTGACACAAAAATTGATGCAAAATATGGGGGTAGCTAAAAAATCTGGGCACTTTGGAGCAAAATAGAGGTCACTGTCATATTGGAGTTGAGAAATACAACCCCACAGTAGCTTGAAGATCTTCTGCAATCTGAATAACCTGTTACAAGGAGACGCAAGGAAGCAATAATCTAAAGAACACACAAAACACAGGAAAAATATTCTCAAAAGATGAGAGCTCCAATTCACCAAAAATGTATTGTGAAAAGATAATACAATGAAAAGAAAAATTAACCTCTAATAGGTCAATAAACCCTAAAAAGGGAAAGCCCTAGGCTTTCACATAATAATTAATAAAATAATTAATTAATATGCACCTAATGTTAGCTTAAGTGTAAAAAGATAATTGGGAACTTAAAGAATTAAACAAATATTGTTACAAATATTGTTTAATTAATCAAGTAAAGACCCAATTACTCTAACACCCCCCCTTAAGCTAGACTTAGGGAGAAGCTAAAACCTAGAACAACTACTGAAAGCATGAAAGATGGGTCCCGACAACAAGGCCTGATCAGGTACCCAAATACAATGAAATCTCTATGAAATGGAAACAAAGGAGAAAACCCAGTGGGAAAGAACTCCTCTCCAAAAAGAGATAAAAGTGCATGCTGAAAGAAGAAGAAGGAAGGAAGGCCTCATAAAGACCCCCGAAGGACAAGTTCCTTCACCCCAAGCATAGAGCGCAACTGAAGATAGCGTGGCGATGCAAAAGGTTTTGTGAAGATGTCTACAACCTTCTCAGAAGTGGGAATGTACTCCAGAATGAGAACACCATCCTGAATCAACTGATGGATGAAATGCATGTGAAGCTCAATGTGCTTCATCTGTTGATGCTCTACCGGGTTGCAAGAAATATGAATGGCACTCTGATTATCACACCAAAGAACAGTGGGACTATCAGGAGGAAAACCAAACTCAGTCATCAATTGTCGAAGCCATAAGATCTCCTGACTAGCGAGCACAATAGCTCAGTACTCAGCCTCTGTAGATGATAATGCATGAGCAGTCTGCTTTTTGCAAGACCGTGTGATAGAACCAGAGCCAAGACAGAAAACAAAGCCAAAAGTAGACTTCTGATCAATGACATCACCAGCCCAATCTGAGTCAGTGTAGCCAACAATGTGAGGTTCCCCTAATGTGTAGTGAATACCATGAGAACTAGTGCCTTGAAAGTACCTCAAAATACGTTTGGTAGCTTGCCAATAACTCTCATGAGGATCATGGGAGAATCGAGAGACAAGACCAACCGCAAAGGAAATATCAGGATGGGTGTGAGTTAGGTACAACAAACTGCCAACCAACTGCCTGTAAAGTGTAGAATCTACCAAAGGAGTGGGGAAAGCAGTGGTCAAAACAACCCCTGACTGAAATGGAGTGGGAGCAGGCTTGCAATCAAGCATGCCGAAGTGCTAAAGCATGTCAAGAGCATACTTCTGCTGGTAGAGGTAGATCCCATCAGAAGACTGAATCACCTGAAGACCAAGGAAATAGTGCAAAAGACCGAAATCTGTCATCTCAAACTGGTCCATCAAGGCATGCTAAATATGCTGAATCATAGAGGATGAGCTACCCATGATGAGAAGATCATCAACATAAAGCACAAGAATTAGGATGTCACCCTCAAGAAGCTGAATGTACACTATGTGATCAGAATGACTGTGGGAGAACCCAATGGAGAGCAAGAAAGAGTCCATCTTCTCATACCAAGCCCAAGGGGGTTGTTTGAGACCATACAATGAACGCCGAAGTCTGCAAACCAAATAACCATCCTGCACAAATCCCTGAGGCTGCTCCATGTAGATTTCCTCCTGTAGATCCCCATGCAAGAAGGGACTCTTCACATCCATCTAAAAAATAGGTCAACTCTAAGAAGCGGCAAGAGATAGTACAAAGCGAATGGAATTCATCTTGGCGACAGGGGCAAATGTCTCGGAGTAATCAATACCCTCAACCTGTGAAAACCCCTTCGCAACAAGACATGATTTGTACTTATCAATGGAACCATCAACAACATACTTAGTGTGATACAACCAGCAACACCTAACCAACTTTCTGCCCTTAGGAAGAGGACAAAGATCCCAAGTATGATTCCTCATCAAAGAAGAATATTCTTCCTCCATAGCACAATCCCACTCAAGGTGACTTATGGCCTCTAAAAACTTTTGAGGATTATCTGAAATAGCATGACTCAAAAGACTAGAACCCACAGTATGAGAATGAGTGCGATGAGTATCTGAAGGATCACCAGCCATAGGACCTGCTGCCTCAACACCCCCCCACAATAGAGAAACCCAAACCCTAGTACATAGTAATGAGAAGGAAGTAGTGCATAAGCAAAAAAACTTCAAACTAATATCTCATGTACCTGATGAATATTATAAGAAAAAAGATCACAAATCTTAATAGAGCATGCTGAGAGCTTTCCAACGCCTATTTATTTTTTTAAAACGGAGTTCGTTTTCCCATTCTACGACCTCGAAAGTGCAAAAAAGAAGCCCGACATTGATTGGTAAAAAGTATAGTCAAACAGAAGATTTAGGAAAAAAAATCCACCACCACGAGGTCCGGCTCAGAATCACCTTTCCGATGCCTATTCGTTCGCCAAAATCCGACTCCGGATGCTCAATCTAGACCCAAAAAACCACCCCTCTCAAAAAGACTAGAGAGAGGAGGAGGTGGTCGGAGGGCTGAGGTGGAGGTGGTGGGCCGGGTGGAGGTAGCGCTCAGGCTAGGCGGAGGTGGTGCACCCCGGATGGAGTGGAGCGGCTTCCTGTGGGAGTCTCCGGGTGGCGGCAGCGCTGAGCGGGCGGTGGTGAGCAGGGACGCTACTGGCAGGGGCCACAGACTATAGCCGGCGGCGGGGGCGGAGTTACCGGCAGGGGCCGCAGACGAGAGCCGGCGGTGGGGGTGGAGGGGCCGGTGGACCAGCGGGGGCTAGTCAACGGGAGTCAAGGCTAGCGGGGCCTAGCTGACAGGGCCACAGGCCCTGTACGGCAGCCTGCGGTACCTTTTGACACCCGCAACCTTCCAAAAAAAAGCACAAAAAACCTCTTTTTTTTTGTAAAATTTTTCACGCACCTTGTGATTTTTTTGATTTTTTTTTTCTGACTTTTGAAAGATTTTTTTTGATAAAGTCAAGATCCGACTTGCATGTCGTAAAAAGGTAATTTTTCTCGATTTGTGTGCCAGAGCCGTACGACCTAGTTGGGAGAAAAAAATCACCCAGATGCTCAGGAGTAAAAAATGGATAAATTTTATATGACTATCGGGGTTTTTGGGCCTTTTGAGCATGATGGTGAGGTCCATTTAGGCCCAAAGTGCTCAGAAAAAAAAACCTTAACCCTAAGCACACAAAAAAAATCCCTGAAACCCCAGATCTGCTTCCAATGCAAAATTTTCAAAAACAGGAACAGATAGCTGCAGATCTGAGCTTTGATACCATATTGGAGTTGAGAAATACAACCCCATAGTAGCCTGAAGATCTTCTGCAAGCTGAATAACCTGTTACAAGGAGAAGCAATGAAGCAATAATCTGAAGAACACACAAAACACAAGAAAAATATTCTCAAAAGATGAGAGCTCCAATTCACCAAAAATGTATTGTAAAAAGATAATATAATGAAAAGAAAAATTAACCTCTAATAGGTCAATAAACCCTAAAAAGGGAAAACCCTAGGCTTTCACATAATAATTAATAAAATAATTAATTAATATGCACCTAATGTTAGCTTAAGTGTAAAAAGATAATTGGGAACTTAAAGAATTAAACAAATATTGTTTAATTAATCAAATAAAGACCCAATTACTCTAACACATCATGCTTAGGAGGCCCGAGAACCATAAAATTGCCTGTCAATTTATCAAAATCCAAGATCAGGGAATTTTTTGCAAAAATTTTCAAAAATTTTCCATTTTCGAAAAGTTTCTATTTTTGGAAAGTTTTCATTTTTGTAAAGTTTCCATTTTTGAAAATTTTCTATTTTTGAAAAATATGTTTGGAAACTTTCTATTTTGAAAAGTTTCTATTTTTGGAAACTTGCTAATTTAGAAACTTTATATTTTTGGAATGTTATTATTTTCAAAATTATTCCATTTTTGGGAAGCCTTCAAGACTTCCAAGGCTTAATTCACATGCAGTTATTTTTTTGCCCATAACTTTGTCATATGGAGTAGAAATAGGGCAAACAAGATATTGTCAAAAAGCTCTCAAAGTCCCCTATTTAGACCTCGGGTCCTTTTCTATAGAATTTTCGCCAATTACTCATAGATATCAGTCTTTTCCTTTTGGGATAGATGCAAATCAAGTCTCTATTTGTATTGATGGTTTCTATTTTTGTATCCTTTTTGGTTATATCCTTGATGAGTGAATCATGTATAAAGGTTGTAGGTTTAAATATTATGGGAGAAATCAACATGGGCATGAATTGTGTTGTAATTTCTCACATAATGTTTTTCAACTCTTTCTTGAGTGTGCATTAAAATCTCAAGTTGCTCTTGCTCCACCTATAGAGATAGTTGTTGTACCTTCATTGATTGAGACTTTATTCTTGTTAAGTTGGGAATAAATCTATTTGTCTTCTTGATTGGGATTCCTATTTGATAGACATTATTTCATTATTTGTGGAGTCTCACATGTTTCAAATTTGGGAGACACATTTGAGGGTTTTTTTCTCTTATTTGATGATTGTCATAGCACAACTATTGTCACATCATGTTTTTTTCTTTGGAGCTTGTTCAAAATCAGTTTCTATTGGTTCCTTATTTGTTACCTTCTATTGTGATTGGGCATGCACCCGATTGGTTTGTGCCATCATCTTCCAAGGTCTTGGTGACACATGAGAAGTTTTCAAAGACATCGTCATATATATGGATTTGGATTCCTACATCTTCCAGTTTATGGGAGTGGCTTTTCATATGTCAAGTAAATTGGTTTCTTGCGAAGGGGAGAAGTGTTGTTTGTAGGTAGTGGATCATGTTCCATCTTTAGGTGTTCATCATTGGCATGGGAGCTACTTCTTCATTGGGGGGATTCTTATTGCCTCTTCTTTTCTCTCTCTTTTGGGGGAATATTCATTGTACTTCTGTGACTAATTTTGTACTTGGGGGGGGGGGGTACTTGGAGTCTTTCATCTTAGTCACATCTAGTACCTTTTTCATTTTATTTCATCTCTCACTTTAGGAGAGAGATTTTTTCCCATTTGTTTTTTCTCCTTTTCTCAGTTTAGAGAGACCTCATTATTGTGAGTTGCATTGGTTTGTACATGAGTACCTAATCAGATCTTTGTTATCAAGACTCATTCATACATACATTTTTCTTCGCTTATCCCTAAATTAATCTAAAGGAGGGGTATTGGAGGAATTTTAGGACAATTATCTAATTTTTAATTAATTAGGTACTTTAATTGCTTTTTTACATTAGCTAAACTTAGGTTCTTTTTATTATCAAGAGTTTGTTTTTCTGACATTAGTTGTAGATGCAGTTGAGCTTAATTTAACTCCTACTTTGCATTGCTTAGTTCTCCTTATTTTAGCATTACGTTTTTCACTTAAGGTTTCATTCATCCTCAATGAAGATTCATTTATTCATTGTAATTGTATCTCCAATATTATTTTGTGCAATAATACAAAATTCTTTGGTTGTTATAGAGCATACAATCTTTGCTTGATCTCTTTTGTGTGATGGGTGTTTTGCTTGCAAATGATTCTTGGCTCCCGTGGTTCATCATCATCAACTTCTACAATCTTTAAATGTTCAAATGAGTGTCTTCAAATACAAGGGTGATGTACCAATTTGTCACACAAATGTATACCAAGTCAAATCCCAGTAATTATAAGAAAAGGCACTTGAGTCAACAATTTGATTTTTGGGTGAAATCTATGCCATGCAAAATAGATCCCACATGTTATGTAAATGAACTAGGACAGTGGATGCAAAATCTAGGAATTAGGGATGAATTTATTGGAATCAAGTCCAATGAATGATAAAAATAAATGAGAACAAGAGATAAGAGAAAATAAGTTTGAGATAAGATTAGATTCATGTGACTATATGTAGGCGATCCTAAATAAGAATGACTATGGGCTGTAACTGAGTCAATCTTGACATAAAAAATAATCATGTGTCATTATGAAATCATATCAAAATAATCTCTTAAAATAGACCCAAAACTAAATCAGCATGAAACTACAAATTTCACTATTACTATTATACAATTATATGTATAATTAATTCTATGATTGATTTAAAACTTTGATGTTTAAGTTTCAAACATAACCTTTGTTGATTAGAATTACATGAAAAACATTCAATTATATGATCAAGAATGAACTTCCACAAAACTTAAAAGCACACGTTAATAATAAAATTTATACTTTAAATATAATGAAAGTAGATATAATTTAAAATTATATGAGCTTGATGCAGTCAAATTTAACATATTTTTTATGTACAGATTCTCAGACTAAAAAACAATGAAAATTTCATGTGGGTTTGCAAGTGTTTGTTAGGAATCTGTACAATTCAACCCTATGAAAGACATGTTGTACAAGCATTTATTCAGAGTTTGTCATTTTTGTCATGTAATTTATGTGTTTTCTAGATTTTTCTAGAAACTCACACCACAAAAATGGTGTGATATTTCAATCAAATATTCATCTTCAAAATATTTTCAGTTAACTTCCCCCAAAAAATGCTAATATATAAATTGTATTGACTTTTTCAAATTTTGACAAAGTGGAAAGAATAGATAGTTTAGCACAGAAAATTGCAGAAGGAATATAGCTACAGTAAACTTTTCAATAAGAAAAGTGAAAGAAAAGAATCTACTAATCGGATTTTTGGACTTCATCTCTATCCTTGGAAGAGACTTTTGAAAAGTGAGTTTTTTTAAATTTATGTTTAATTATTTAACCATTAAATTTAGTTCTAATGATTTGATGATTTATATAATTCTAGATGATTTGTGAAAAAAAAAATGTGCATAGCCGCAATATTTTGAATTATTATGTTTGATTAGATTGACTCAAGACCTTCCTCATAATAATTAAATTTATTCATATACAAATGTCCCAAGACCTTTCTCATCCTATGAAAGGCCAAGAGTCATAGCTTAGAATTCCACTTTAGATGTCCCTATTGGGAATTGAACTTGGGTCTCCACAGTGAGAACCCAATGTTTTAACTAGTTAAGCTCAACCCCTTGGACCAATCAAACTTCATCTTTACCGAAACTATTTGTACAATTGAACTTCATCTTTATTCTTGGAAGAGACAATTGAAGAGTGAGTTATTTTAAATTTATGTTTAATTATTTAATCATCAAATTTAGTTCTAATGATTTGATGATTTATAGAACTCTAGATGATTTGTGAAAAAAAAATGTGCATAATAACTAAATTTATTTTATCCATATACAAATGTCTATATGTAAATTTATATGGTAGACACATAGATTTGTCTACGAATTAAATGAATATTTAATATTTATTTAATGCACTAATACTCCTCTATTAATTAAATTCGCAATTAATTAATTCACCTTAGCCTATTTCTTCTATCCCATTTAAATAAATTAATTAATTAATTTAATTCCCCCGTCCTCATATTTAAATAAATTAAACATTTATTTAAAAATCCTAACCAAATCCCTATTTAAATAAATCATTATTTATTTAAAAAATGTTATCCACTTGCATTCTCCTACAATGCAAGTTGCACTCCCTATTTTAATTAAATAAAACATTTATTTAAAAGGCTTATTTATCATCATCCACTTGCCAAACACACTTGCTCACTAATCCCCTTCTAGATTCTTCTAACCCCCTTCTAGATTCTTCTAAGCTCTTCAAGATTAGCCTAATCCCTCTTCTAATCATTTGCACAATCCTAAACCAAAATTAAGCCCCAACCCATCATCTCAACCATTTAAGACTCTTACAAAGTCATAAATGCTTCCCTTCTTCAACACACTAACCCACATGGGTCTTGCCCCTTTCGTCAAGGCTTAACCATGGGTAAACTTTGCACAAGAGTTTAACTATTGGATAATAACCTTACCCTTGGATAATAGCTTTATCCAATAATCCAACCCACATGAGGTTACCCTCATGTCTTCTCAGATATTAAATGCACTCCTTCCCTCTCCTCTCAAACCATATCATGTTGACACTTGTCATCATGGGATTGGGTTGAAAACCATCACATGGATCATGAATCATGCAATCTTGTCCCTCCACAAACCATCAATCTTGACCATCCAATCTTCTATTTTCCCTATAAATAGAACCCTTCTCCACAAGCAAAGGAGGAAGCATTAGAGCATTGATACTATACTGAAATTAGCATAGATACCTAGCTTTCTCATAGCATTACTCTTTGCATTTGCATAAGCATTTGTTTTCTCATTTTCAACCATCTTGAATCTCCATTTGACATCCATGGTTAGTGCTAAGAACTGAGAGCTACACTCATTTGGATCTTGGAGAGGAGAGAAACAAGGGAGGATCAACAAAGACATCATGGAAGCATCTTAGGGAGGCTTTTCTCCTTTCTTTTATTTTGTTCATGCTTCATTTATGCTTTTAATCTCCTTTGGTATGTACTGGAATGGTTGTTAGTTCATTTGTTTTGGGTTTTTATGGTTGGAAACTAACATATTAACATTTGAACATTGTCTTTTGTTTGTCCTATTTTCCATGTATCATTTTGGTGAACCCAACGTGAATCCAACACTAACATTTTAAAATTTTAGCTAACCCTTTTGAAACTTGTAGATTTTCACACACAGGTTGCACTTTAGCGCCTTCGTCACCCGGATTAGCGCTTTTGTCTAGCGCTTTGGTTCCAAGTCTTATTTTAGCACTTTTGTAATGGACATAGAGTTAATTTTGTAACCTCAAATAAGTTTTTTAGGATTTTGAGCCCACCATGTGGACTAACATTTTGAGGGTTTTTGTTGAAGGGTCTAAGATTTTATGTAGGTTTTGAAGGAGGTAGTTTAATTCATTTTGTTTCTTTTGTTACAAATTTTCCTTTTGTGCAAGGCTAAAACGAACCTCAATTTTTTTCTTTTTTTTTACAAAGGGACTAAAACGAACCTCATTTTCACTTTGATGCAAGGCTAAAATGAACTTCATTTTCACTTTGGTGTTTAAAACGAACCTTATCTTTACTTTTTTCTACAAAGGGGATTAAAAAGAAGAAGGCAAACTTTCATTTTTGCAAGGACTAAAACGAACCTCATTTTCACTTTGGTGCAAGGCTAAAACGAACCTCATTTTCATTTTGGTGTTTAAAACGAACCTCATCTTTAATTTTTGCTACAAAGGGGATTAAAAAGAACAAGGTAAACTTTCTTTTTTGCAAGGACTAAAATGGACCTCATTTTCACTTTGGTGCAAGGCTAAAATGAACCTCATTTTCATTTTGGTGTTTAAAAGGAACCTCACTTCTTGTTTTTGCTACAAAGGCTACATGACTTTATTTTGTTGACCGGGTTCAATTTCCAAGTTTTTCTCAAAAGGTCCAAAATATTTGCAATTGTTGGTTAAAAATAACAAACTCATTTTGCTATCTTGGATAAAAAAGAACCCCATTATTGCTAGAACAACATCTCCAAGTAGCATTCAGACAATATTGCGATGATTGGATAAAAGTGTTCATTGTGATTCAAAAGTGATAGGCATATGCTCACCCCTTAATTGTGTGATCAAAAAGCCAAACTCACTATTTTACTTGCTTTCTTTCATTTTGTGCAATAAGATGAATCCTTTAGTAGGTATGCCCTCCCGAGAAGCCCATAAGGTCGGTGAGAGGGGAACGACTTAAGTGGCAACGACTAAAGCCAAGTAAATCCAAGACACTATAAATAAATATGTTTGTCAATGAAAGTTGCAAGTGACGAGTGCTACATGCTATCATAACGACGTCATGTCTTTCTTAGTGACTAGAAGGTACGTAAAAACTTGGAGAGCGTAACCTCTACAAGCTGGGAGACCTTCTTTAATGGAGTGGAAAATGTTGTTGATTATGACCACTTGAACATAACCTTCACTATAAACTTTAGAAATAGAGGCCACACCAGGTTAGTTATCCAAACATTTGTGATATCATAAGTGCAAGGGTGGGGAAGAATCTGCCCCTAAGACACCATATATCTCCCAAGAAAATGATCCAATTGAGGAGCAATTCTCTTTGGTTCAAATTTTGGCAAAAGGCAAAAAACTGAGCGCACCTTAGGGTGTCACAGGGCTGTTTGAGCTAACAAAGTATCAAGTGTGGGATTTTGATATTAGAAATGACCTTTTTGATAATAGTAGAGTCTATTTGATTTGTCTTTCATTTGTTCAAAACCTGTGAAAACAAAACAGGATTTGAAAATATCCTTGAGCAGATTTGAAAACACCCTAAACAGTTATCCAAAGAAGAAAAAGTGTTTATATGTGCTTGTGTGCTTGACGTATCTTCTTGTCAAAGAGATCATCAAAAATTTGAACCAAAGTTACACCCCAACAACAACCTAAACAAGCAAAAAGATGCATCATATCCTCAAGCATATCAAGAAATCCATATATCGTTGCCTTGAGAAAAAGAAACCAAGTCAAAAAGAGATCTTAAAGAAAAGGAAATTTCTCTATATAAACCACAACCTCTTGCTCAAACATCGAACATTCCTTCACTGTTTTTGCGATTACCTACATGGTCATGGACATGAGTTTGATGAGGAATCTTTAAAAACACGTGCCTTTCAACAAAGGTCTACGTTGTCCCAATCTCTCAATAAAAGTGGTAAAATCTCATTGTCCTATCTACCTCAACCCAAAATCACTTATTGAGTCACTCTTTGTATAGGCTAGTCATTCACTTCAAGTCTTTCCAAAAATCAAACTTCACAATCATTGCTCATCTTCCACAATTTCTTCCATCCTTCTCACTTCAAAATCATTTTTAAAATTGATCAAATTCATAGTCCCTTAGTAGAAATTCCAAGGTTCACACACATTCCAACAACATTAAAAATCTATTCCTCGCAACACACAAAGGTCTTGTCCTTAGTTCTTTCAATATATTGCTAATCATACCAACACAATTACTCTCTAGTGTGTCTCTACATATAGGATAAATCATCCTAAAAAGACATTACTAAGCATCTAGATAGGTTAAAACTAGCTTTTGAGTGTATCCTCTCAAAGCTAGGTAGCTTGTGATTTGTAAACACACACCTTTCTACAACTCATCTCTCAATTGTTGAAATATCAAACGAGAAATTCTAAAGAGAACTTTGTCGATACCCAACCTTTAGTGTAGGAGATCCAACATCCACAAAATACTTCGAACTCATCATCATCATCATATCATCTTGGAACTAAAAAGGGGATCAACCACTCACTTTTCACCCACCTCACTTCCACGAATGTGTGCTTCAAACATGGCTAGGGCTAGGTCTCAAAGTTGGAGACAAACTCAAAATTAAATATGAGAAGAAGAAGATGATGATGTTAACCCCTTTTTCCAAAAGAGGAGGCCCAAACACCCCTACACAAGCACAAATAGAAGAAACCACTAGTAATCCCGGATTTAATAGACTCTTTGAGGAAATTCTTGAGGGGAATGTTGATGCCCATTTCCTAAGACTTGCTCAAGAAGGAGCAAAACTCCCACCAGACTTTGACGTGTCACAACTTAGGGGTGTACCAAAACAAGCCCAACGTAGCCATCAACAAGAATAAAATCAAGAAAACAGAAGAGCAAGGAATACCCACAACTATGATGATAACTATCAACAAGGGAATGTCTCACCTCCTCCCACATAAATGGATATGTTGAGACAACATATGCAAGACGTCGCCCAACAAGTACACGCAGGAAGGTCACAAAAGCAATATGCTCTTGAAGATATTTGTCCTTATCCATTTGATAAGAACATGATCATGCCTCCTTTCCCACGCAATTTTGAAACACCAAAATTTCACAAATATAAAGGGAAAGGAGATCCAAGAGACCATGTGAGAGAATTTTACTATGCATGCTTAGAGGTGGCATATGATGAAACATATCTAATGTGCCTCTTCCCTCAAAGTTTAGGCAGATCGTCCATGCAATGGTTTTCACGTTTTCCAAGAGGAATACGAACATTTGAGGACCTAGTACAAAAATTTATCACTCATCATGCACATAACATAGAACGAGATGTCTCCATGGCTGATCTATGCAATACAAAACAAAAGAGTGACAAGTTATTCTTGGAATTCTTACAAAGATGGAGACACCTTTCTATTAGACGTTCCTTCCCCATTCTAGAAGAATAATTAGTTGAAATTTTCATTTCAAACTTAAATGAAGAAATGGAATTCTACTTAAACATCAAATGTTTAGACACTTTCAAAGACGTGATAGCCTAGGGGCTTAAAATCGAGAAAGCCCTTATCAAAAGGAACTTGTCAAAATCTACAAAGACAAAGGATGGTCCGCAACCAACGTACAATAGTGACAAACCCAAATTTTGGGCCAAAAATAAAAGCATTGTTAATGATGGTGTTGTAGAAGCAAGAACTGTCAAAATCTGCCAACCCATAGTCAAAATTGCAGTGCAAGCAGATAATCGCAACAACCCCATTACCAACCAAGGTAATCTCCAAAACAATCAAGGAAATCAAACTCCTAACACAAAACAAGAGGCACCTGAAAACAGGTACCCTACCTACAAACCCAATCGAACACACACACCCTTAGGAGAACCCCTTAAAAAGATATTACGACAACTCATATCTTTCAATCTCATCACATTGCCTAAAATGTTAAATTATGAACCACAAATTAAACCTTCATGGTGGAGAGATAATGAGTATTGTGAATTTCATAAAGGCAAATAACACAAAACAAACAACCACCATCGGTTAAAAGATATTGTTCAAGACCTTGTTGATCGAGGTGATATAGAAGTGGATGCTCACAATGCAAAACTTCCAATACCGATCATAACATGTTCAAAAATCCACTCCCATCATATGAGAAAGGAGGTCCTTCCCATCAAGGTAAGAACCAAGATCATGCATTGTCACCAAACATCTAGTAGAATTTTTTGTGAAGTCACACACATTCTTCTACTTTGTTTAGTTTATCCATGTCAAAAGATACATGTATAGATAAATAATTATAACAATCTAAAAATTATAATTTATGAATACAATAGTATAAAATACTTATTGTAGACACCCCAATTTCTCTTTTATCTTTTCATACTAATCTCTCTTAATTAATTAAATAATTTGTTATTTAATTAACCCTTTTGACTAAATAATCCTCTATAGTTCATCTTATATTTATTAAGTTGGTTCCTGAAGAAAGGCATCATTTTCTTTCATTTTCTACTAGCCTTGATAGGTCCACTAAAGGTATCCCATCTTTGATATCAAAGGTCTCCCATATTTGATAGCCCTTTAAGGTATAAGAAGTCTCTCAACTCCTTTACCTCTTAAATTTCTAAAAAGGTATCGAGAGTCAACTAGTTTGTTTAATCTTTGAAATATTTATTCCTCAATTATTAATTAATTCCTATTTTTCAACCCCAAGCTTAACATCTTATAATAGATAAAAGACTCTATCATTTTAATCTTAATCACCTAATTCTAAAACAAGGATCAAAATATTAATCGTCCACCTTCTTAGATATGTCCTTATCCCACTCCATGCTCCCAAATATGTAAGAACAGTTGACGCATGCCCACTCCATTCTGACACATGTGTGAGCATGCTTAATCCTCCACATCATCTTCGACTTGCTAACATCTCCTTTGATCTCATGAAGTAGAAGATCTCTTCAATTGAGCCAAAATATTGCATCCTCTTTGACACTTTTCAAAAGGATAACAAGCCAATTCATGCAACTAATCCCAACCCTTGTTACATTCCTTAATCATATCCCTCTATTCTTTATTTGGGAAACCTATTTAAAAAATATTGCTATAGCTATTTCAACAACAATAATATATATAGTAACCTTATCTTGTCAAATTAAGTAACATATAGCAAAGAAGCATCAACATATCATCATCCTCCATCATTTGAAGCACATCTAAAATAAGCTAAGGAGAGTTTGATGATTTTTCATTTATTACACTATTATTTTATATCTCGTTCCTTTATTATTGGTTTATCTCGATGACTTCTCATTTGAGTTTTGAGTTATATTGTTGCTTCAAAAAATGTTAGTTCTTAGGCAATTAAAATTAAAATCAAGACTTTGAGAACCTTAATCTTAGTACAAAAAATATATTATTCAAATAAATATGGAATCAAGATTAAAACCCCTAGTTTGTAAAATATTATTGAACTACTTATCAAAAGACATGCATGAAAATATCATAACTAGTTATAATTTATCAAACCCATAAATAACTTTAATGTATAGTATATGCTATCTAGTTATAAGGTCTACAAGGTTGTTTTGATTACTAGAATCTCCAAATATTTGAAATATGGGGATACTACAATGACATCTTTCGTTATGAGGTACCATGTGGATGAGTGATTATAAGGGGTGGCTAGGAACATAGACCAATGGGTTTCAAATGATTCGTGTATTAGTAGGTCCCTAAATAACTATTGGTGCATTCTTACACTTTTTTGGACGATCTTTGAAACCCACCACTTAATGATACATGCAAACAAACCATTTGATGTGTTTCTTTCTTTGATGAGATAACGACTTTCACTTTCAGAGGTAATTGTTGAATCCCTATGATTATTGAATATCCATGATAAATGTATTTACAATTATTCATGCTCATTTCCATATGATAAAGTGAACCTTTAGGATTCAATGTTTGTGAAGTTTCATTTCACATAAGTTGGCTTCAATTTCCATTATTTCTTAGACAAGAAAACTTATATACAAACCTAAGTAGTCAAATATGTGATTGAAAGCTTGAATCTTCCTTAGACATTAACCTTAAAAATATATCTATAAATTAGAATTGATATTGTATATTTAGTTTCAAACTAAATCCTCGCTCAATCAAGAACTTATTGTTAAAACCCAATATATTTAATCAGATGTAAACCCAATATATTTAATCAAACTTAAACTTAGAGAGTAAAATTCTACGAATGATGTATAAGAAAAAAATATATAGTTTACTAGAAAAATAACATATTGAAAATACCAAAATACATATATAAACCTCCAACAAAGGCTCACAAAAAGAGAAGCAACTAAAACTAGTAGAAGTTGATGCAATCAAGAAATGAAAGAATGATATCTTGCTTGAAATGTTTTACACAAACTTTGTAATTGTGAAAATTTTATTATTTGTGTATATTTCATTTAGTTGTATGTTTAGTTTTAGAATAATGTTGTTATATTAAATTAATTATAAATGATGCATTTTTGTGTATTGTCGAGCTTACATATTTAACCTTGTTTACACTTTACCTTATGTTTATCGCTTATTTCTATACTTATGTGCATGCAATTCTAGTCTAATTGACTAATCTATTTAATTATAATCATTAACAACAATCCTATTAATACCCTAAGTTATATATGTGGGTGCAAGGTCCTCATAACTACTATCTTAATCCGCTTAAATGTAATAATCAAAATCAAATATTTAACCAACACAGTGTAAGTCAATTCCCCACAAACTTGTGCACTTCATTGTTCTATTTATCTATTAAAAAGTATTAAAATATTTGGTCACAATTTGAATCCTAAATCAAAACATATAGGTAAAGATATATTAAAATAGTAATATCAGATATATTATAAAATAGTAATATCAACTGAAATCGGCATTTTTTTCCGGCACGCGTGCGTATTAAATTATCAAAGACCGCCGTATACCTCGTTGAACGGACTGCAAAGGCACTGAAGACCGCCGTCAAACTCCCCCGTTAAACGGAGTTAAAAAATAAGAAACGTGAGAGAATGATCTATGAGTTTAATAGTTAAAATTGCATACCAACATCATATTTTGATTTTTTAATTTAAAAAACAATCAATTTAAATTTTTGGATTGTCTATTCAAATTATATTTGTGAGTGTGGGTTTAAGTTATTTTTTAGTCATTATGGGGTTTTTTAATTTTAAATTTTAAATTCTGAATTTTGAATTTTTTTACTAGTTATCAAGAGTTGACTTAGTATACATTTGTACTGATTTAAGTACTATATTGTTTTTAATTAAGAAAGCAGTGTTTTACATAGCAAGAACTATAAGCAGGACTATAACAACAGTCGTCCAAAGATCAAAAACCTCCTAATAAAAAACAATGTACTATATTTTTATATCCAAAGACTTCCATTCATTCATCTAACATCACACTGGAAGTAAAAGTAACATCTCATAATATTTGTGGCATAATTGTAGGCATCATTCTGTGCATGTTATTTGTCTTCGATTTTTCACTCAAAGGTGTAAAATTAGTCTAACTAGACACTTGATTGAGGAGAGTATAATCCTTGCAATTCAATAGATTCCTAAAGATGTTTCTAAATATTGTTAGTCCTCACATAAATTTAGATATTAGAAAATCAAGTCAAGTAAATTTCAAAAAAATATTTTTTGTTAAATAGATCTTGTAGATTCAAGTTCAAGTTCACAAACTAGTTCAATTTCACAAGCACAAACCTGAACAAAAAGAAATCATAACCGATTTATAGATTCTAGGACAACCACATTACTAAACCCGAAAGATTACAATAACTTAACAATTTGATTATTTATGTTTTCAACTTCATTTTCTTTGTCTTTGAAATCAAGCTAAGTATCACATTTAAATTTGAATTCTACATTTATTATAGTGTTTATGTTAATTATCTTATGATACTCCCAACTCTAAAACATAGGCTTTTATTTTTGTTTAATTATGTATTCTATGTTAAAAGTATTTTATTTTCATTCCTTTTTTGGTGAACCTAACTTTCTCAACTAACATACTCTTTTGATCTTAGATTTATCCTTCTTTCATGAGGATTTTCAAATCTATTTTTCCTACTTGCAAATCTCATTTTTTAGATCTTATTAGGGTTTGGTTTACATTTTTATTTGTGTTTGATAGCTATTCCATTTTTTAGGTTTTCATGATTCCTTGTGAGATCTTTTCTTCACTTACCATATACCAACCCTTGATTTTAATCTCTAGAGTTTCATGCACACTTATTAATTTTAAGATCTAATCAGTTGTTGCTTTTCTAATTTTATATCACATCTTGCACCATTTGTCGTTGAGGGTTTTGTGAGTTATATTTTGGTCTTAGATTATCCCTTTTTCATTAGGATTTTCAAATCTATTTTTTCCTAGTTGCATATATATCACTTTTAGATCTTATTAGGGTTTGGATTCCATTTTTAGTTATGCTTGATAGCTATACCTTTCTTTAGGATTTCATGATTCCTTATGTGATCTTCTCTTCACTCACCCTAGACATACCCTTTATTTTCATCTCTAGAGTTTTATGTACACTTATTAATTTAAGATCTAGCTAGTTGTTTCTTTTCTAATTTCATGTCACATCTTCTACCATTCGAGTTTCGAGGTTTGTGAGTCATATGTATGTCGAGGTTTCATCGACATTCTCATATTCCTTAGAGAAAATATCATTGTTTAACCCTCAAATGCCTTAATCTAATGAGAATGGTATCTTTGATGATATTCCTATAGACACTATTATCGCCGTCACTATTATTAAGGAACATGAAGAAGATTATGATCATGATGCATATATTGGTAAGTGATATGGAGGAGAGATACAAGGCTAGCATGTGCATTAACCTATAATCAATTATTTTTCACATGCATATCATTAGAAGAGGTGTGAATGAGTTTGAGTTTAATCCTCAAGAGATACTAAATGAATTGGATTTGCACTTGATCTGTTTATGTGTTTTGTGTGATTGGTGTTGGTTGAGTGGGTGACAAAATTAAACAAGTTTACAAGAATATATGAAATGTAGAAAAAAAGTGTGAAAGAGGAATGCATGTCTAGAAGTAGAATGTTGAGAGGGATTTGTGATTGAAATAAAGAACTAGGGTCCTAGAGAAGAAATATGAATGTGTACTAGTGTTGAAAATAGTATTAGGGAGGATTTCTAAAAGAATTTGAAGATATATTCCTTTATTGACCTTGATTAGGGATTCAAGGTTATGGAGTGTTGTACTTAGGATATGTTGAGGTAAAGGTGATGGGGATGATGGGTGGGAAAATTTAGGGCTCTTGAGTCTTTGGTGAGGTGTTATTGATTCTCTTTGATTTTGAGTATTAATCAATTGCTTGGAGCTTCATGATTTTGCAAGGTTGCATTTGAAGTTAGGAAGGATTGATTGGTGGATGCTAATGGAGACTAGAGAGACTTGGGTAGGCTAGAAGATATCATTTTTTTGGGATTATGTGTTGAGATGGTTACTCTTTGATGAGGATTTTCATAGAAAGACCAAGGAGCCTACACTTAGTGATCGATGTGAATCCATTATGGACTTGAAGAGAAGATTGCCATTTATTGTAATCTTTGATTGCTTGGTGTTATATACCCATGATAATATTGTTTCCTACTCTTGGTCTTCTTGTTTGGTGAATGATCTAAGATGCATTGCCCACCTGATTATCAAATGTAATATTTATTTTGTATCTTGTCTTATGTGAACTAGTCTTAAATATAGAAGGTTTTGAGGATTTGTTGAGAAGAAGATGCACGATTTTATAGATTTTCATTTTTCTTCTTGTTATTGGTTTTGAGATATAGATTTGGATATAAGGACTTATTTGGAGATGTATACAGGAAATGGTTTGTGCTTTGGGCATATTCCCTTTGTTGTGGGAATTGATGGTTCCTTTGATCTATTTTCAGTATGAGAGATTTACATCTATCGTTGCCATGTTTTATTTATTTATAATGTTATATGTTGATATCCTTTCCCATATTTCATTTTATTTAAATGTTATATTTTGATATCCTTTCAGTATGGGAATTACGAAGGAGATCTTACATTACACAACTTGGTACATGTTAGTGTAGAACAATGATATGATTTGATTTGTAGGTTCTCTCTTTGGTCTTCTTCTTCTTGGATGTTTGTGTTCACATGGCTGACTATAAGAACTTGGGAGAGCTATGGAGATAGGTGGTGAGATCTAAGTATTGTAGAAAATTTGGTTATGAGATTTGCAGAGCAGTGTATGTATCATTAACATTGTGTAATAGAGGAGTTAGTCACATCCTCTATGTGAAGTAACATGGATAGACTTGATAGCCTTTGATTTGTTTTCAGATTTGACATTACTCATGCAGTAGGAATTTTTGAATATATATCTAATTATTTGTTATGATATCTTGGTTTGTTGATTACTAATGTGATGATGAGTTTGCATGTTTCATTGGAATTGGATCTACAAGTTATGTAGTTGTGTGGCTTGATCACCTATTCAGTTGTAGTGGGTTGACTCAGATATGGATTGTTTATATCCATTAGATTTTTTTTATTGTTGATGCAAACTTTGTTAAATGTTGACCTTGTTTATGGTCATTTGTGCATTGGTATGTTTTTTTCAGATAGGAGGTTGGATAGACAGAGACTTGATTGCAGATTTAGAGTTCATATGTTAATAGCATGAAGTTATATCTATGATGGTATACCTTGGTTTGAGGTATGGTTAGCTTAGATGAATTAAAATTTATTGTGATCAATATTCTGAGTGGCATGAGTAAGACAATTATTCAGAGCCTTTGCTATCTTTTGAATCTAATGCTTATGTTCATGTAGAGATTGGTGGAGGTTTCAATGACACTTGATATTCTTTGCTTGGCATGTTTCTTTTTCTTTCATATGTGGCATGTTGGAGGAAATGAGGAGTTTTTTTTTTAATTTATGGTGGTTATCATGGTTGCTTTTGTAGGTGTCTTGTTGGGACATGAGAGAATGTTGAAGATTCATATGGTGCATGGATGGGTAAGGGATGATTTTCCATTGTTTATGATTCCTATGGGTATATTTACAATGTATTATGTCAAGTAGGAGAATGTTAGGATTAAGGTGTCATCTACCTTCTAAATCCTATGACATGGTTCAAAACATCCTTGGAAAGTGTCCCAAGGCACTTAGGGTGTATTGGGGAAATAATTTGTGATATTTATTTCTCACTATTGTTTGTAATACATTAATAAGGGGCGATGAGTTCCACTTGCACCCAAGTTGGAGGGAAAGTATTGAATTCAAAATTTATGTCTTTTCAAGTTTCGTGGAGGCATTCCAAGGGTTATGATAATGATAAATGAAGAGGATTATTTGGACATATTTATTGTGATTTTGGAGCTCTTTGCATTCTATAAGTTTAAATGTCTTTTGGGTGTAGAATAAAATGAGAAACAGTTAATGTAGAGTCTCTCTGCAAGAACAAGGATATGTGGGAAGCATAAGGAGGTTGTTCACATGTACATAGGTCTTATTATGTTGGAGGAAAATAGAAGAATATAATTTTTTTATGTCAAATTTTGAAACTATTTGTAAACCCTAATAAGAACCAACCACTAAAGCCTAGATCTACAAACTAATTCAATGCAACATCAACAAAGAACTACCATGCATGCAGATAACAATGAAATAAAAAATATTATAACATTCACATACAAAGTAGGCTTGTCCCCATTGTTCTCCTATCCTCCATGATCTTGCATTTGATATGGTTGCTCTCAGATTTGGGTTGCACTTGCACAAGATATTGAGGAAGAATGGATGTGGTTGTGATGATGTATAGCTATGATGCAAAGATGATGTAATGAATTATGCTAGAATGATTTCAACAAAATATAAGTATGCTTGAATAAAAGATCATGAAATAAGAGGATTAAACTTCTTTTATAGAGAACATCCTAAAAACAAAGGGTTAGGATTAAGAGGTTAAATGATGAATGAAGGGCTAGGATTGAGGAGTAGGTATTCAGAAAGACATGTCATCACGTGGATAAGAATAAAAGGCTAAATGAATTAATTAAATAAAAAAAAGTATTTATTTAATTAATAGAAGAAGGGTCACATAAATTCAATAAATAAAAAATATTTATTTAATTTGGGAAAGAGAGAATGGGATTAATAAATAATGAATATTTATTTAATTTAGAAAGAAGAGGCTTAGTGAGTTAATTAAAAAAATTAAAATATTTATTTAATCAATAGTGGAAAAGGCAAATGAATTAATCAAATAAAAATATTTATTTAATTAATATAGGATATTAGGATAAAATAATTAAATAAATAATAAATATTTATTTAACAAAATGACAATTTTACGTGTCTATAGAAGTGATTATATTGTAAGCATATTTATTGTTGATAATGCAAGCTCATTATCTCTTCTTGGTGGAGTTTTTTCCTGTAAGGGTTTCTCCACATAAATCATGTATTATGTGGTGATCATATGTTTGATAATTTATGCCTTATGATTGCTTATGTTTGATAATTTATGCCTTATGATTGCTATCTCATGCTGATGTTAATCATTACTTATTGTTGTTATAAGTTCACATAAATAGATTTATTAAGCATGATATACAAATCGATTTTTGTCATTATCAAAAAGAAGGATCTAATAATGGTTTTTCACATTAAGGCAATTTAAGTTTTAGATTTGCATATGAGTTTTAGATTTTCACATTGTAGATATCCATGCCTTATATCTCATTCTTTGATTTGTTTATTGGATATAGATTGATATTCACAATCTATTTATTTCCCAACAACACGTTGCTGTGAAGTTGCCCTTATATTATAATATACATACTCATCAACTTTCATAATTCAATTTTAAAATGTATAACTTATACTTTAAAATCACAACAATAAATATTTACAATTTAAATTTCTTTTGAAAAACTTACTATATATGAAATTTATAATTGAATATTACTTTAAAATTAATTAATAGAAGCTTACAAACATTTTATGTATTAAGTGAGATCATCAAATTTATTCATCAAATTTATTCTTGCATAGGTCTCTTATTTTATTTGGCATTCTAATTAAGAATCAATAGTTCACTCAAATAATGAGACTCAGAAATTTAATGGTTAGGGTTTAATTAAAGCCTTATCTCCCTTAGGTAATACCTAAAGGGCATCAAATATATAAAACAAACTCAATCAACTTTTAGAATATGACATCATTATTTATTAGCTCATTTTATTGTAACACCATATTATATTTATACTTTTTATCTCCTTTTACCAACAAGATTTTAAAGCAATGCATTGTCCTTTGTCTTTACTTAAGACTAGAGAGGGCATTCATGAACTAAATTAATTCAAGGGATCTTTTTACACAAAGATAAAAGTTCAAATCATTTAATGATAGTGTTTCACCCTACTAATGATACATGGGTCCAAAATTTGAAATTCTTATATTGTGCTAAAAGTGATCGATTATATCATGATTATGAAGTTAAGGATATTATTATGAAATTCGTATAATATAGCCTCTTGACTCAATTGAACCCTAACTACAATTAATGATTGAGAGATGTATTTTGTTCAGATTTATGATAAAGTGTAGGGTGCTTCATTATGGCATGGAATAGGCCATTCATTATTTATAATATTCGTAAGGCCATTAAGCCATTAGTTAAGTATGAAGAAATTGGTATAATTTGTCCCACTTTATCAGTAACAAGTTACTAGTTATCTTTGCACATTATAAAAAAATACTCATAAGATGCAACCAATTATCACAATTCAATTTTAAAATAGGAAAGTGCTCCCTCATTTGATGGTTAAAAAAAAGGTTGTGGGACCATAGACTTTATGTCTTCTATATTAAAGAAAAAGGGGGCTCATAGACTTGGGAAAGGATGAATTTGAAAACCTTTTTTTTTAGTATTAAAAGGAAACAAAATGATGAAACACAAGACTTATGAAGATATAATGAAATACACTTGGAGGGATTCATATCTAAAGCAATATCTTATCATACTAATATATATTGGATTTTTATAAATAACTAAAATGTGAGTTAGTATATTGTTTCAATCGTAGGGGAAAGTGAATAATTTAATTAATGTGAAATAGACATTGGGGTTAGAAAGTATTGTTTGAAGGAGGTCGAGTATTTATCTTAGGATGTTCTAAATCATTTATAAATCATTTTGCATGGGTTGATTAGGGGAAATATCATCATTATATAAGTCTTGTTAGGGTCATGAACACATAATTTTATATATTATGTTAGAGTCTCATAACCCTAGGAGTGTCTACTTAATCCTAAATATAATGTAGTTAACAAAGGAAACAATGATCACACCAAGATCATGCAATTTTAGTATAGTCCTACATAATTTTTTAAAAATTATTTATTTATTTATTGAAGAAAGCAAAATAATGAAACTAGAAACTACAACAATTGAAAAATAAACAACTACAACAGCTGAACCAAAAAATAGAAACTACAACAGATAAAAATAAACAACAAAAGCTCTAACAATAACAAAATTACAACACAACTGAAAATATAAAATTACAACACAGCTAAAAATACAAAGGCTGAAACTAACAACAAAACTGAAAAGTATTTCCCTTCCATACGAAACAACAACTTCATGTTTGATCTCCATTATTCTCGATATCGATGTATAACTATTGAAGAAGATCATGAATTTTCCCATCTTGTGAGTGCCAACTTTTTTGTAGAGACTCTAATTTGAGAGACAAATAGGCACAAATAATATGAAACTCAATCTGAAAAGGAAGGATTGAATTAGAGAAAACAACATTGCATTGGAGTTTCCAAATAAATTTGAGAATCACGTGTTTGCAAGTTCAGGAAGGAATATCAAAGGATGAAGAAGCACCGAGGAGAGCTGACTTCAAAGACCATGTTTGAGGAAATAAGGTTGGCAAGGCAATGAACAAAGAGTTCCAGAGTTTTTTAGCATGAGAGTAGAGCCAAAATGCATGGTTTATAGTTTCTACCTTGGCACAAAAAGAACAAGTGGGAAGATGATGAAAAAACTTAAGACGATTACCAATAGGCAGTTTAACATGAAGCACTTTCCATGCTAAAAGTTGAGATTGAGCATTAGCTTTGGAATTTCATATTTGGAGGCTTAGTTTATTCCATTTGGAATGGAGGAAAGAACAATGTCACATTCTATTGAGATGAGGCAAGATGGCAATATGAGGAAGGAGCTACTTATATATGGTTTGAAGGGGAAAAAAGAAGATTTCACGAGCAATAGGCCATCTCCAATCATTCAAAAAAATTGCATGATAATCCAATGATAGAAAACTATAAAGTTCAGGAGTAACCAACTATTGAATTTCAATAATTAGCTACTTATCAAAGGCTGAGAGGTGAAATTGGCTTTTAAGAAGAGGTCATGATTTCCATTGAAAGGTGCAAGGGTCCCATAGGTCTTGAAAAACTTGAATACCTTTTTTAAATAAGTGTTTTCCCTTGAACCTGTTATAAGTGCCTAAGGGTCTGGCATATTGTTGAATTAGCTGATTCCACCAAATAGAGGAATAAGGAAAACTTAGTCCATGGTTGAGAGATTGATCGAACCAAATCATCTTTGTTGAGGTGATCTACCATGTTTTCTAGATAGAGTTGAATGGTGTTGAACCATGAGTTTTAAAAAAGGGGTCTAGAAGAATATTGTCTTTCCAACTAATAGGCCCCCAAGAATGACTAGAAAGGGAAGTTTTAATGCAAAATTTAATCAATTCCTTCCAATGAACATCTCCATCAAATGCTCCAAAAATCCGTTTGGTGGTTAGGCAGATTCCTTGAGTGAAAGGATCAATGATTCCTAGCCCTCCCTTATCCTTAGGTTGTATACAGTGCTACCAAGAAGTAACATGAAGTCCCTTTTTGTTTCCCCATTTGGCCCATAAAAAGTTTATGATAAGTTAAGTTAATTGCTTGTAGCAGTTTTTAGAAGGCAGCCGACATGAGGATATATAAACATGACTAGCAAGCAAGATTTTATTTTCCACTTGAATCCGATCAACCATAGATAAGAATCTATTAGTCCAATTCAAAACTTTGGCCTTTATTTTGTTCATAAACCAGTTCCACATATCTCTTAGAGAAATTCCAACTCCAAAAGAGATACCTAGATATTTGGTGACTATACCATGCTTTATTTAGTTCCATTCAGTAGGAATCCACGATGCCCGAAGATGAGGACGAGACATAATAAATTTTGTGTTGTGCATAGCTAATTTGGATCTAGATATGATACAAAATACATCCAAGGTATCCAAAATATTCACCACCTCTTTAGCAAAATTTTGAATAAAGAGAAAACTATCATCATTGAAGTGTGGGTTGAGGGAAGTGGCATTATTAGGTAGTGAAATGTCATTAATAATTTTATTAGCCTTCACATGATTGAGTAGATAGCCAAGAGCATCAACAACAAGGACATACAAGAATGGGACAAGAGGACAACCTTTGACGGATAGATCTTTGAAGAGGGGATTGAGAAGAGAGGGAGCAACTAACTGCTAATCTGCATTATCATCTATGAAGAGCATTTTGATGTGATCACGAATTTTAGGACCAAATCCAATCCATCTCAACATGTTAAGGATGAATGGCCATCAAATGTGGTCATATGCTTTGTCAAAATCAAGATTGACAATAAGAGCATCTTGGTCTGTTTGTTGAGCCCATTCAATTGTTTCCTAGGCCAACACAAGATTGTCAAGAATAAATCTTCCTCCTAAGAACCCTATTTTTTTTGGACGCACTATCCTTTGAGTAATGGGTTTGATTCTTCGAGCCAATGTGTAATGCCCCACCAGGAAACCCCGAAAGGATAAAGCTAAAACACAAGAATAGAGTGCAAATATTTTTTTTAAAAGTTAAAACAAAATCAAAGATACATTGAGTTAACATTAAGCTCATAATTACACAATGAAAGACTTAAATAACACCTAAAGAGTTTCCCAACGTGATTACTTGATTCAACACTTAACTCAACTCACACTAATTAATCCAATTAAGTTGATTAACTTAATGACATTATAATACTTTAAACAAGGATAAATTCGTTCGATAAGTTAAAAAAATATAGATAACATGATAAGTTCATCCATTACAATTTAACCATACATTTCGTCCAATCTTACAATAAAACATATGTCATGCATCTAATTTCCTTACATACTTTACTTGCATTAAAAACTAATGAATACTTTCCATTATACCAACCTACATTCTTCATGATCCAAATTACTGCATTTAATAAGATAACTACATACATGCATTTAAGATTAACCTCATCTAATCCACATTATACATTTAAACCATAATGCCATCCATTGTGCTGAATAAAAAGGAAACAGAAGAACACAAACACCACATAACACCGAAATGATATTGGAGTTCACCTCTAGTGGGCTACATCTCTGGGTCTGCTCAACTGCAAGACCCCTCTAATAAATAATAGGGTGAAGAATACATAAGGTTCACATCATTTACATCTTGCCATCAAGGCATACATAAACCAATAATACATACGACCACATCGGTCCAATAGATACATGAATGATCCCAGAAAAAGGAAAGGATTCATCTGAACATGATAAGAAGCAAATATAAAAGAACAACTAGAGAACCCGCAAAACTAAGTCCTCATAACCCATCATAAGCAACCCATGGTCTAACATGAATATCAGGTTCTCACAAGGGCATAAACAACTAGATATGACTCCACAACAGTGCTCCTAGCAAAGACAACACAAACTGCACACTAGCGAACATAAGGGACAAGTGTCATCACATAACTTGGTATGGTTACCCTAGTAGGCCTCCATATGTTCTGGCCCCATCTATTGGGTTACCCAGACAACCTTTCCCGAACCTCCAGCCCATCCAAGTCTCATATGGACCCAACACATCCTTTCATAAAGACAAGGTTGTTGGTTTGCCATTTCAGGCCTTCTCACTGCATTCTGAGTCTGTACTAGCACTCATCTCGTGCGTGAGGCACACTTATCTTAGTGTTTTTATTTACTAAACTCTCTAATATGCTATTAGGTTATTACTTATTTAGACACACTTTCGATGAGTTACCCTGCAACCACTTTGGGCTTGACCCCCACTCAAAAGCCACTCTCCCATATGACACTAGACCATAATCAAACGAACTCCTAAAACCAAGGTATACACAAGGACACACATACGGAGTTCAATACGATAGGAATACCCACTTATCCAAACAAGTCTTCATATGAGGTGCATTGACTGACGGTTCTCTGACTAGAGACATGAACAACTACAGTCAATGACAACACCCAACACTCGCATAAAGGACATGACCAGATACAAAATCAACACAAGAAAACAATCATTACTCAAGATCAAGGACATAAGCAGTATCCAAAATAAACATATGACAATATCCACCAATCACAATCAAGGACTTGACATTTCTTAATCAAATGCGAATACACAAAATTAAACATGCACAAACATAAATTGGAAATGACAATCTTCTTCCATGTCATTTAAACATTACAATCGATCCAGTTTTCTAATAGATCTAAGTTGATTGCAATTTGTCTACCTTGTCTAGGTACATGTCACTCATGGTTTACTAACTCACTATAATTCATTTTGCATCATAAAATAATATAAATACTTCCTCATGAGTTTTCAAACCAAAGACACATTAATATAATTATAATTATATGCAAAACATATAGAGATATAATCAAATATACATTAATCCACTAAAATATGATATTTATTTTTCAAAATAAAACATCATTCCCATTTTTTTTTGAAATAAATAAACTATTCTCATCTTTGCAAAGAAATATATACTTTCCAAAAATGAAAATATACATTTAAAGGAAACCAAAATTGACAATCTTTTTCCCAAAGAAACAAAATTTCCTTGCATAAAATTAAAAACAAACTTAAATATTAATTAACATATATCTAATTATATAAATTAATTAATAAATTAAATAAAACCAAATATTATTTAATAATCTATGAATTAAATAATATAAAAAAAAACTTTATTTTAAATTATATTATTATTATTATTTTTTGTAAAAACCAAAAAACAAATATTATGGGGTAGACCCACGTGGACCCATGGGCCCCCCTTTCCCCAAGGGCCTATTTGGTGACATACGCTACCATTGGCAGCAGTGCTACCAAATGGTAGCAGGTCACTACCAAATGGTAGCTGCCGCTACTAGCGCTACCATATGGTAGCAGGTCGCTACCTTGGGTAGCGCTGTTACCATATGGTAGGAGTTCACTACCTTGGGTAGCACTGCTACCATCCCACGTGGTGGGGGGTATACCATGCCACATGGGTGGTAATATATAAAGTTATTTCTTTAAAATAGAAGAAACCCCCAATTTCTGCAGAGTCTCAGACAGAGACAAAAAAAGAAATAAATTTCCAAAATTACCATGGTTTTCACATATTAATTTTTTTGAATAACCAGACCCATAATAGATAAAATTGGGCAAATCTCTCCATCCAAATACCATATCTGAGCAAATAGAATTAATTTACACACATTTATCCAACTTATTTGCCAAACACAAACTATTTTCCCAATTTAAAACTTGAATTTAAAAAATTCATTTGGTGTTTTAACAAAATTTTATTATGAACAGCCAACCCCAATTTTTATTTATTTTGAAATCAATTTGAGCAACCAAAATTTGATCTAGAGGTTGGGAAAGAAAGCAAGGAGGGTTTAACTTTGAGATTTAACTACAACTCTTCCTTATTCCACAAAAATATATGAGATTTTCAACAAGCACAAACCAAATTTCTTCTAAATCAAAATAATCTTATTTAAACAATAAAACCAAAGATATAAACAAGAATCCAACCTTATTCAGCAATCCTGGGAATGGTTTGATGAAGAGCCCAACCTGCAAGCTTAATAAAATCCTTCTCCCCCAAATGCCCAAAATTTCCATTCCAAAAAATAACTCTCCAAAAATATTTTCAAAACCTAGGTTAAAAGGGAAATTGTTTGACCAAAAATCTCTTTTTTTTTTGGATTTAGAATATTTTCCTCCAAATAAAAATGAAAATAATTTCCAAACAATTTAAATATGCAAAACTTGCCTTTTCCTCTAAAATTGATTTTCTTAATTATATTAAAACTAACATTTCTATTTCAAAATGCCAAAGAGGGTAAAATATTTCTATTTTCAAATACTATTTAACCTTTCCATTCAAAATGCATATACTTAATTAACTCATCATTTAAAAATAACCATTTAATCAAACTTGCTACAAACATGAATTTAGCAATCTGATTATTGATTAACCACACAAAGGGATCCTATTTAATTTAGTCCCTTAATTTACTAATGCGAAAAAAAACACATTCAATCAAATTAAATACTTGGGATTAAATAATCATTTTTACCATATGCACAACACGCAACCCAAGAAAGCCAACCAAATACATGACCCGCAAACCCAACCAAAGGAGAAACTGACAGACGATTGATGACGCTCACTTGAGCGCTACTAGGGTAAAACGAGGGTCTTAAGACTACCTAATCCAATTCCTTTGGACCAATAAGGTACACTCAAACCTGCGAATCCAGGTGGAGACGAACCTCGTACCTATGCGGTACTGTACCTGCAATCTCCTGCAACCATGAACCAAACATGCATACATATATATTGAATGAAAGTGTTAGCCCAAGATTAATAACACAAATTAGAAGAATGACTAATCATACATAATAATCGATGCGAAATCAACATTTACAGATACACACAATACTCATAATATCTGAGTATGACATTACATCATGCTAAATCAACCATCCAAGAAGGCCACTTAAAAGTCAACCAAGGTCAAACCGATTTTAAAATCTGATTAGGGCAGGGGTACTACATCCTCCCCCCTAGGTTTCGACTTACTCTTGGAAGTCGTAAGGCTAGAAGGAAAACATGCAGCACACATTAGCCTTGAAACTTATTTAACAAATATTAAATTGCACATATGAATCTTTCCACAAATAATTGAAACATTATTGCTAAATCCTCTACGAATGCCATTATCCATGGGTAAGATACATCTAAATACATACATTTCATATAACATCCTAGGAACTATCTATAATCATAGGAGTGAAACAAGAATTTTCTTTCTTTAATCACACCAAATTAATGCATTAATAGAGGTAAACAACAATTACCATACTCATCTACCAAATATGACAAGAAAACATGCCATCATGATCAATTTCTTTTACCAATCCATCCTCTTCATAAAATTTTATTGCATAGAACTAGCTTCAAATTTCAAATTCTACAACCAAGTTAACTTTCATGAAATAAGAGCAACATAAATAACACAATTGCTTACACTTGCCAGGCATATAAAAACCTTTCCAATGACTATGTCCCATAACATAGTGACAAAATAACACATTATACTCCATGATTACACATAATAACCATCCACATAACTAGAATGTACAACTCAAAAGGCCACATGTCAGCATGTCTAATGCTCGGTCATAGATAAAAGCACGATCAACATCTCTATGCCTGATCTCATAACAAATAACATGATCACAAATATCCCACATCTCACTCAAGGGCTTGATGGTGCTAGGGCACACCATAGCAGTGCTTCCTTCCATACAAGACCTTCGTGAACATCCCTTGTTGCGTAAGGTGGTTAGCCTCCAAGAGATAGTCACCACACATAGGTAGGTAGTGGATCCTAGTTGTATCACAACCTCACATACCCCCATCCTCACTTGGTTCCCTACGTCTACTTCCTCGTATACACTCAACCAAGACCGTCTCATACGTCCTTGGAGAGGAATTCACATTTCAACACAAGACCAACATATGAAAACAATAAGGATAAACTAGCTTAGCCACCAAAATACAGATGAATAAAGATAATAAATCATCAATTCCAACAGTAAGGCAAGAAAATTTTGGAATTGCAACACCAAATCAAGTAAGCAAAAGATCGCAAGATCATGGCTAAACCTTCAAAGTCAAAATAGAATAAATTGTTGGTCCACAAAGAAATAAATAAGAATATCATAATTGCACATAACATCACTATGTGACTAGCATCTAGCCACCAACGAGGAAGGAGAGAACAATCGTCTAGCTATCGTAGTAGCTCATCATGTGGTGCGGCCTAGTCACACATCCACATGGCATGGCAGTGCGCACCTCGACATCACCCCACATCACGTCGTCACACGACATGGCAATACTCCGTATGGTTTGGCCAAGTGGGTATTCCTACCGTATTGAACTCCGTATGCTTGTCCTTGTGTATACCTTGGTTTTAGGAGTTCGTTTGATTATGGTCTAGTGTCATATGGGAGAGTGACTTTTGAGTGGGGGCAAAAATGCAAAAAAATCATATGATCATGCATACATGATTAAAATCAAGCACAAAAAGTCATCATATCTCAAAAGAAGGGTCCTTAATTTTGAAAAAGTTGAGATATATTGTAGAGGTCACATTACAACGCAATTTAGGACTAGATTGTAGGACATTGTCCTATTTGTAATTGAAAGACATGCCAACTTTATTACATCTATATTCTGTTTAAATCTCAAATTTGAATTTTTTTTACAAATGCTCTTTGGATTACATTGATTGATTTTCTTATTAAATTGACTACTTTATACATATATAATTACATAATATAAAACTCCAAAACAAAATGTTAAAACTATTCTCACATTATTAATGTTTTAATTAATGAACATGTCACATTTTTTTTATGAGTTTTACAAGGCTCATAATAAATACACAAACTAATTCTCTCATGTATTGCAACGTGGCATTGACTAGCCATCACTGATACTTATTATTATTCTTTCTTTGATAATTATTTATTATTCATTTGGTATTCTAGAATGCTTTACAAAAATGATCATTATAAGATCGATAGATTCAATACAATAATACATATACTTCTCATTTGTCTCAATAATAGAATGATTGCACAAAATCTACACCTCATCTATACCAAAAATCAATAAATAATACTTCCCATTTACCTCAATTATAAAACAATATAAACCACCCTCTTCTCTATTATATTGGATTTTAATTTTTCTTTTCTTGGCAGCAAGCATGCCACGAGTTCTTTATTGCATTTATTTCATGCAAACAATTAAAAACTATTGTGTATATGAAAAGATGTACCTCGTGAGAAAGAGGTGGGAGCAACGATTTATTAAAAGCATTCAAAGCTGTTGCTTTTGCATTACGCTTAGCCAGCCATGAGAAGTAGACGGCGCAGACTTGAGACCATTTCTATCGTGCCTTACGTCACAAAGTGGGACCTCTTCATTATCATAAATTTCTTTTGAAAAAGTTTAGAGGGCGTGATAACCATCATCGTTGTTGTTATTCATGAATTAGGAATTGGTATTTCAGTTTAAACAATACATTCTAAGTTTTGACTTGTTAAGATGGTTCGTTTGAACTCACTGTAATAGATATGACCTACCTATGTGACGAGTCACCTAAATAAGTCAAAACTTAGAGTATGTTGTTTAAACTCGATCGTAACTGAATGCAGTACATAAATAAATTTGATTTGCTTAAATGATTTAATAAAAGCATAAATAAATTTAATTTTTTTATATGATAAGAATAAAATCCAATTTTGTAGAATGCCAATAATCCTTCAAAGGAGAATTTTGGTAATAGTTTCAATAGAATAGGGGAGAGGACCTAGTATGTGTGCACCCTAACTTCACACTTCTCAAAAATCTTATGTGGATATTTCAGATTACTCTCATTTTGTACAAGTAGTTTTTTGTCAAGTCCCCTACTTAAAAAAATTGTTTTCAAGTCCACATGGTCAAATATGAGGCCACATTAGAATGCATTTTTGTGAAGGTATTCAAAATGTTCCCCAAAGAAGTAAGACAAAAGGTGTACACTAAGTCATGTTTAATGGTGCATTGATGTGACATCACATGATTGGTTGTTTTTTGAAATTCAAAGGAGGATAAGCATTGTCGTGACATTTTTAGTGCACCACTATAAGACCCATTTTGTTTACATAACATAACATGTATTGTTACCCCTATCACCTACTTATCCCTCTTCCGTATTTGCTTATTTCTAATTAGCATGGAATGGATCATTCTCTTAATCTTTGAGAGCCACTTGTGCATTATGATGCTATATGCATATAATTAACATATGAAGGTCGAGATATATGAAGATTAGTAAAATAATAATTTTTATACAATACTAAATGTGAGACCTTGCTAATTATTTATTTGACGCTATTAAATTTTCTAAATGTATAGAATGATAATGTCTCATTGATTAATATACGGTAATGATTGTCAAATTTTATTCACATTCACGAGTTATTTTGTTGTGTAAAGTAGACCTTGTTGACACCTAAATTTATCTTCCAATTAATTCCACTAATCCTCATCATCATCTTTAAATCAATTAAATTTATTTAATTAAATGTCTTTGTTATCCTTCTAAATTTAGTTAAATCATTTTAATTATTTTTATTAAGATTGCCTAATGATTCTTCTAGTATTAATTAGATAAATCATGACCCTTTATTTAACTAATTAATTTTTCTTCTAAGGTTCCATTTTAAGTAAATAAATTTATTTTATTTAAGTTCAGGATGCACATTATAAAAAATTAAATAAACAATCCTACTCATTTAAGTCTCTTTTTCGTTCACCTTTTTAATCTTAAAAATTCAACTTAATTAACCATTTGCACATAGTGAAAATGGGATTAATTACTTAGTCACATCTAAACCCACTTACCCATAAAATCATTATATTAAATGCAAGCCCTCCATTTTATACTTAAAAATCTACACCATTTGCATTCGCATGTATGATTTGTCACATGTGTAAAAGAACAAGTTTGTCCCATCTATCTTCTTCATGTGACCTCACACATTTATGAGATAACGCATGCCATCTTTCATCTTCTCTATATATACTCACACATAAGTGAGAGGATACTTGTTATATCTCTCTTCCCCAAAAAATTTCTCACACATATGTGAAGAGATGCAACCCTAGCTCTTTGATCAAAATAACAAAAAAATTAACCATTCAAATCCTATCAATCCTTGTCAACTCTAAGTGCATCTATCACGAGGTTCCACTAGGAATCCTATCCTTACACAAAAACCCTAATGGATCACTAGCCATTAATCTTGGTATCTAACCTCCACCCTTAATTTTAAAACCTCAAAATCTATAAATAAGGCCTCTAAGAAGTCATTTCAACTAGAACCCATTGAATACTAAGATTATATTATCGATTTGAGAGCGACTACATTCTGTCAAATTACTCTATTGAATCAGCAAGAGAAAAACACACAAAAGTGTGCAACAAGGGGTGTTGAGAGTGATCACCCTCTTATTTACTCAAATAGAGGTATATAAGAAGTAGGATATTGGGTTCTTTTTTTAGTGTTTTGAGTGCTTTGTTAGTGTGTGCGGGAAATGTGGGTGATATAAATGTAAAAGTTTGATTTCAAAGTGTCCACACACCAATGGGACTCTTGGTGCAAGTTATAGGAGCTAAATTGAATAGCTCAACTTCCCAAGGGGTGTTCCATTGTTCTCTATCTCACAGGATCCCTGAAGTCAATGTCGTTGCTCTCAGATCACTGGGCAAAGTGACTTAGGAATGACAACTCCAAGAATGAGTGATGTTTGCTTATAAGTATGAATGCGTTCCTACAATATGTATGATATTTGAAACTAGAATGATTTAAACTAGTATGAATATGATGTTATGATAAAGATTAGTAATCCTATCCTAACAATATATACTAGTCTAACATGGATATGCTATGATATTAAAATGCTTCTAAATATTTAATGTGTTTTATCAAAGAGAGGCTTGATGCTTAGTAAAATGACTATAAATTAGATGCATGAAACTTGGATTATATGAAAATGAGAGAATGAGAGCTCTAATTATAGGGAAAATAGGGCAATGGATGGTCAAGATTGGATAATCTTAACAAGGGCCAGGATTGAAAGTTAATCAATCCATGTTTACAATTCTCACCAATGAAATGGTGACAATTGTCAACAGGAGGTTGCTTGAGAGGAGATGAAAGAAACATTTAATGCTTGAGGAGACATGAAGGTTACCTTAGGAGGTAAGGGTTAAGGTTAGGTTAGGTTCATCCATTGGATAAAGCTTTTATCCAAGGGATAAACTCTTGTGCAAGGGATAAAGGGATAACCTAGGTTAAAGTCATCAATGCTTGATGAGACCCTTGGGTTAGATGAGGGTTGAGTTAGAGAGAAAGTCTCTAATCATGCAAGAAGGTTGAGTTAACCATTAATGATTATGTAAGAGCTTTTAATGGTTTGGAAGACTTTGAAGGTTTGAGAAGTGACTTCCCTTTGCTTAGGGACGTGACAATATTTAGGAGATGGATTAGGCTAATTTAGAAGTGATTAGAAGAATCTAGAAGGGGTTTAGGAGGCAAGTGGGAGATGTAGGAAAATGCAAATGGAGGGAAAATGAATTTAATTAAAATAAAATTATTTTATTTCAATTAAATAGATACAAGTGGGGGATTTAAATAAATAAATTAGATTTATTTTCTTGCAAGGATCAATTTAATTAAATGTAAATTTAATTAAAAAGGGAGGAAGGGGAATTAATTAAATAAAGTGATTTATTTAATTAAAGGTTAAAAAAGGTTTAGGTGAACTTAATTAAATAAATTGAGTAATTCATTTAATTAAATAGAGGAATGAGGTTAAAATGAATATTAAATATTCACTTAGGAAAGTGGTCAGATTTATATGTCTAAAGTTAGTTTTGTTAGGGTTTCAAGCAAATCCGAAGCAAATATGAACTAACAATTATATGCATATTTAAATATAAAAGATAAAGAAATAAAATAGGACACAGATAACACAGAGATTTAACGTGGTTCACCCAAAATGGGTTACGTCCACCATACACAGCCGTCCAATCTTTCTTATTATCCAGCAAAAATAGTATATCAACATTACAATGCCTTAAGCACCCTAGCCGCTTATAACATGCATTTTTAGGGCAACAAACAAAGTCAGCCTTTTTAGGGTTTTATTACAATGTCGGTTTTCATCAACAAAAAAATGACAAAATTTTTTTTCTTGGGGGCTCCCACCCCCAAACCCCCACTTTTCTCGGGGGTTGCTACCCCCGAACCCCTGCTCGGGGCTTGGTCCGGCCCTGGAACTCGGCGAGGATACATGCTGAGTGTACAGTACTTTGCTAATCAGTCGCCACATTTCAACAATCTCCCACTTGGAGACTGATCAGGCTCCACACCGAACAATCTCCCACTTGGAGACTGATCAGGCTCCACACCGAACAATCTCCCACTTGGAGACTGATACTACATGACACCACTGTACATGCAACATCCACTGGATAAAACACTAGGACTTGACTGGTATAAATTCCACAATTATCAATCAAGAAGACCAACAGAAACTGATGAAGAAATCGGCTTCACTTGTGGAACTGCCTTCGTGAACATATCAGCAGGATTCTCACTTGTGTGAATCTTCTCAAGCCGTAACTGACCCTCCTCCAAAACAGTCTAGATGAAGTGGTACCTAAGTTGAATGTGCTTTGTCCTTGAATGAAAAGCAGAGTTCTTTGCAAGATGAATGACACTCTGGCTATCAGTATACAATGAGCGATCCTCTTGTGTTTGACCCAATTCCTCCAGAAAACATTGTAACCAAATTATCTCCTTGTTGGCTTCTGTAGCAGTAACATACTCAGCTTCAGTGGTTGAAAGTGCAACAACCTTTTGCAACCTAGAAATCCAATTGACTGCAGTTCCCCTTATAGTAAAACCATACCTTGTAGTACTCCTCCGTGAATCAATATCACCCGCCAGATCAGAATCAACAAATCCACTCAGAGCAACATTAAATCCTTTGAAACATAATGCCTTCGTAGTGGTTCCTTTCAAATACCGAAGGATCCATTTCACAACATTCCAATTTTCCATACCCGAATTACTCATAAACCTACTCACAACTCCCACTACATGTGCAATATCTGGCCTTGTGCATACCATTGCATACATCAGACTGCCAACAGCTGATGAATACGGGATGTAGACATTTTATTAACCTCTTCCTATGCCTTTGGGCACATCTCCTTAGTCAATTTGAAATGACTAGCCAAAGGTGTACTAACTACTTTTGCATCCTGCATGTTAAATATTTTCAACACCTTCTTTATATACTCACTTTGGGACAAATTCAAGGTCCTATTTTTCCTATCCCATGTAATCCTCATACCGAGAATTTGCTTAGCTGCACCCAAATCCTTCATAGAAAATGACCTAGCTAATTTCTGTTTAAGATCATTTATGTGTTCCATGTTAGAACCAACAACAAGCATGTCATCAACATAAAGCAACAGGATAATATAACTGCCATTATCCAATCTCTTAAAATATACACAATGATCAGAATGACATCTATGATAACCGTGTTTAGCCATGAAACTATCAAATTTTAAATACCATTGTCGGGGTGCTTGCTTTAGGCCATATAGACTTTTCTTCAACCTGCACACCAAGTTCTCCTTACCTTTGACCTCATATCCCTGTGGTTGCAACATGTAAATTTCCTCCTCCAAATCTCCATGGAGAAAAGCTATTTTCACATCTAATTGTTCAAGATGTAAATCATCTGCAGCCACAACACTAAGTACAGTTCTAATTGAAGTCATTTGTACATCTGGAGAAAATATTTCATCATAATCTATACCCTTTTTCTGTGCAAAACCTTTTACCACAAGTTTGGCCTTATATCTTTTCTGACCTCCTTCCTCCTCCTTCAGCCGATAAACCCATTTGTTAGGCAAGGCTCTTTTTTCTGTAGGTAAAGGGACTAAGTCCCAAGTCTTATTTTTCATCAAGGAGTCCATCTCCTCTTTCATGCCTAGCTCCCACTGTTGTTTGGCATCCACCTACATTGCTTCTTCATATTCTTTTGGTTCACTAGAATCCATTAATAAAATAGAATACAAAGAAGGAGAAAATCTTTCAGGGGGTCTACTTGTCCTCGTAGAACATCTAACACTTGCAAGAGTTTGTGGGACAATTCGTTGTTGCTACGCATCAGGTACCTGTGGCATTTCATTTTCAGGAATCTCATCCAACACCACATATTCTTGTTTGTACTGTTCATGCTTCTTTTCCTGCATCTGTTCTTTATACATAACCTTCTCATTGAATATAACATCTCTACTTCTAATTATTTTCTTATTTTCAAAATCCCATAACCGATAGCCATATTCATCTATCTCATATCCAATGAAGGTACATTTCTGAGATTTAGCATCAAGCTTGGTTCTGTTTTCTTTATCAACATGGACAAAAGCTTCGCAACTAAAAGTTTTTGGAAAAGAATAATTTACCTTTTTACCAGTCCATGCCTCCTCTGGAATACCACCATCCAAAGGGGTTAAAGGTCCTCTATTTATCAAATAGACAGCAGTATGTACAACATCTGCCCAAAAATGTAAGGGCAATCCAGCATGCAATCTCATGCTCCTCGCACGTTCCATGATAGTCCTATTCATTCTCTCTGACACACCATTTTCCTATGGAGTTCCTGGAACTGTCTTCTGCTTTCGAATCCCATTTAAGGAGCAGTAATCTTCAAATGCTTTGCTGCAATACTCACCTCCATTATCCAATCTGAGACGCTTCAACTTTTTTCCTATCTCATTCTCAACCAAAGCTTTCAATTTCTTAAGAGTTTCAAAAACATTTGATTTTTGTTTTAGGAAATATACCCATGTTTTTCTGGTTGAGTCATCAATAAAAATAACATAATAACAAGAGCCACCAAGAGATGATACCTGAGCCGGTCCCCATACATCTGAATGTACAAGCTCTAACTTCTCACTCCTCTTCTCTTTCCCAAACTTGAGAAATCTGACTCTTTTATGTTTACCATAAACATAGTTTTCACAGAACTCTAAATCAATCTTCTTTAGTCTTGGCAATAGATTTTTGGAGTGAAGGATTTTCATCCCTTTCTCACTCATGTGCCCAAGCCTATGGTGCCACATTATCGAATCTGTTCTTGCAACATCTATTGTTGTTGTCCCTGCAGTAACTTTATATGTAGCAGCTAAGGTAGAGTAAGTGTTACCACTACATAGATATAATGTGCCTACCTTTGCACCTTTAGCTACTACTAATGATCCTTTACTGACCTTCCAAATACTGTCTAAGAAGGCAACTATGCAACCTTCACTACCTAGTTGCCCTGCAGAAATTAAATTTCTTCTTAAGTTAGGAACATGTCTTACCTCCTGTAGAAACCAATCATTTCCATTTTGCAACTTGATCTTTATCTTTCCTTTTACAACAATTTGACAGGGCTCATCATCACCCAAATATACCTGTCCAAAATCACCTTGAACATAATCTAGAAAATATTTTCTATGGGGTGTAGCATGAAATGAAGCCCCAAAATCTATTACCCAGGAATCATTAACATTATCCAAACATAAGATTAAAGCATCTTGTAAAGTATTACTTGCAATATTAGCTTCCTTACTGTCATTTTCATTTTTGTCTTCTTCTTTGTTTTTTCGAGACCAACAATCTTTCTTTAGATGACCAGGCTTTCCGCAGTACCAACAATCTTTCTTTCCTCTAGATTGAGAGCGTCCCTTCTTTGACTTCCCTTGTGACTTCTCATTCCAAGGGCCTTTTCCTCTTTCCTTTGATCTTCCTCTGTTCTCCACATTCAAAACACTACTCGATGATGTTGGAGTCTCACTTGTGCTTTTCCTTCGCATTTCCTTGCTTAGGATAACACCAACAATATCATCAAATACCAAAGTATTTTTACCAGAGACAGAGTTACTTACAACCATAACCAAGCTATTCCAGCTTTCTGGCAAAGAACATAAAATCAAGAGAGCCCTAACCTCTTCTGCAAAGGTAATTTTTACCGAAGACAATTGATTGGTAATTGTATTAAATTCATTTAAGTGCTTTGCTACAGATCCTCCCTCACTCATTTTCAAATTAAACAAACACTTCATAAGAAGTACCTTATTCAAAGCCGAGGGTTTCTCATATAGCTTAGCCAATGTTGCCATCAAATCTACAACCGTTTTTGCTTCTGTTATATTGAAAGCTACAGACGGTGCAAGGCACAATCGAATGGATCCCAGTGCCTTTCTATCTAAAATGTCCCATTCTTCATCTGACATTGTGGTCGCTTTCTTTGCCTTTCCTTCTAATGGCTGCCACAAATCCTTTTGATACAGGTAATTCTCCATCTGCATTTTCCATAACTAATAATTCTGGCCGTTAAACTTTTCAACCTTGAATTTGGAATCCTCCATTGCTCCCACTCAAATCTGAAAGTCGTGCCAATTTACAGAAAAAACCTCGCTCTGATACCAATTGTTAGGGTTTCAAGCAGATCCGAAGCAAATATGAACTAACAATTATATGAAGATTTAAATACAAAAGATAAAGAAATAAAATAGGACACAAATAACACAAAGATTTAACGTGGTTCACCCAAAATGGGTTACGTCCACCATACACAGCCATCCAATCTTTCTTATTATCCAACAAAAATAGTACATCAACATTACAATGCCTTAAGCATCCCAGCCGCTTATAACATACATTTTTAGGGCAACAAACAAAGTCGGCCTTTTTAGGGTTTTATTACAATGTCGGTTTTCATCAACAAAAAAATGGCAAAAAAATTTTCTCGGGGGCTCCCGCCCCTGAACCCATGCCCGGGGCCCGACCCGGCCCCGGACCTCGGCGAGGATACATGCTCAGTGTACAGTACTTTGCTAATCAGTCACCACATTTCAACAAGTTTCCTTGTACCTTCTCTTGTATATAATTTGACATGCTCGGTGAAAACCCACATCCCAAGAATAATCCCTATTTTAACTTTTTATAGGATTTTTTATTTGTAGGTTATATTTCATCATTTATGTCCTATGCGAGTCACCTATTCATCACATTGCTTATGCTTTAAAGAATCACATACACTCTAGAAACTACACCAATTTGTCCTAACAATTAATCTTCTATTTTGGATTTTATCAATAATATTCCAACTTTTCTGGTCAATTTATATGTTCTCTAATACTTAGAGTCATTTATGTTATTGCCTAACATTCTTTTTGTAGATTGATTAACTTTTATTATATTTTTTTCATTATTTTTTAGCTACCATTTTTCTTCTTCCTGTTGTTGTTCATCATGTCACATATTTATTTTTGTGTTGCCTTCATACTATGAATCAACACTCTCTATCTAGAGCCAACCTTTTTATTTCTATGATTTTAACTTTTTTTTTTTTTTCTTTTCTTGAGAACTAATACAGTGGCATTGTTATTAGGCTAAGAATTTATTTTTAATTTAGGCCTCCACTAGCCCTCATTTTGTAGGTTAAGTATTGGGTTTCTTAGGATTAATATTTTTATGACTATGCTCATCATCCCATCATCCATGATTTTTTGAATTGCCTATGCTCTGTAGGACATCACTTGTGCTCTTGTACTTTAGCAAGTTATTTCTATTGTCTTTGTGTTTCTAGTTTTTACTCATTCATTACCACTTAACCTATCCCTCTTCCCTATTTGCTTATTTCTAATTAGCATGGAATGGATCATTCTCTTAATCTTTGAGAGCCACTTGTGCATTATGATGCTATATGCATATAATTAACATATGAAGGTCGAGATATATGAAGATTAGTAAAATAATAATTTTTATACAATACTAAATGTGAGACCTTGCTAATTATTTATTTGACGCTATTAAATTTTCTAAATGTATAGAATGATAATGTCTCATTGATTAATATACGGTAATGATTGTCAAATTTTATTCACATTCACGAGTTATTTTGTTGTGTAAAGTAGACCTTGTTGACACCTAAATTTATCTTCCAATTAATTCCACTAATCCTCATCATCATCTTTAAATCAATTAAATTTATTTAATTAAATGTCTTTGTTATCCTTCTAAATTTAGTTAAATCATTTTAATTATTTTTATTAAGATTGCCTAATGATTCTTCTAGTATTAATTAGATAAATCATGACCCTTTATTTAACTAATTAATTTTTCTTCTAAGGTTCCATTTTAAGTAAATAAATTTATTTTATTTAAGTTCAGGATGCACATTATAAAAAATTAAATAAACAATCCTACTCATTTAAGTCTCTTTTTCGTTCACCTTTTTAATCTTAAAAATTCAACTTAATTAACCATTTGCACATAGTGAAAATGGGATTAATTACTTAGTCACATCTAAGCCCACTTACTTATAAAATCATTATATTAAATGCAAGCCCTCCATTTTATACTTAAAAATCTACACCATTTGCATTCGCATGTATGATTTGTCACATGTGTAAAAGAACAAGTTTGTCCCATCTATCTTCTTCATGTGACCTCACACATTTATGAGATAACGCATGCCATCTTTCATCTTCTCTATATATACTCACACATAAGTGAGAGGATACTTGTTATATCTCTCTTCCCCAAAAAATTTCTCACACATATGTGAAGAGATGCAACCCTAGCTCTTTGATCAAAATAACAAAAAAATTAACCATTCAAATCCTATCAATCCTTGTCAACTCTAAGTGCATCTATCACGAGGTTCCACTAGGAATCCTATCCTTACACAAAAACCCTAATGGATCACTAGCCATTAATCTTGGTATCTAACCTCCACCCTTAATTTTAAAACCTCAAAATCTATAAATAAGGCCTCTAAGAAGTCATTTCAACTAGAACCCATTGAATACTAAGATTATATTATCGATTTGAGAGTGACTACATTCTGTCAAATTACTCTATTGAATCAGCAAGAGAAAAACACACAAAAGTGTGCAACAAGGGGTGTTGAGAGTGATCACCCTCTTATTTACTCAAATAGAGGTATATAAGAAGTAGGATATTGGGTTCTTTTTTTAGTGTTTTGAGTGCTTTGTTAGTGTGTGCGGGAAATGTGGGTGATATAAATGTAAAAGTTTGATTTCAAAGTGTCCACACACCAATGGGACTCTTGGTGCAAGTTATAGGAGCTAAATTGAATAGCTCAACTTCCCAAGGGGTGTTCCATTGTTCTCTATCTCACAGGATCCCTGAAGTCAATGTCGTTGCTCTCAGATCACTGGGCAAAGTGACTTAGGAATGACAACTCCAAGAATGAGTGATGTTTGCTTATAAGTATGAATGCGTTCCTACAATATGTATGATATTTGAAACTAGAATGATTTAAACTAGTATGAATATGATGTTATGATAAAGATTAGTAATCCTATCCTAACAATATATACTAGTCTAACATGGATATGCTATGATATTAAAATGCTTCTAAATATTTAATGTGTTTTATCAAAGAGAGGCTTGATGCTTAGTAAAATGACTATAAATTAGATGCATGAAACTTGGATTATATGAAAATGAGAGAATGAGAGCTCTAATTATAGGGAAAATAGGGCAATGGATGGTCAAGATTGGATAATCTTAACAAGGGCCAGGATTGAAAGTTAATCAATCCATGTTTACAATTCTCACCAATGAAATGGTGACAATTGTCAACAGGAGGTTGCTTGAGAGGAGATGAAAGAAACATTTAATGCTTGAGGAGACATGAAGGTTACCTTAGGAGGTAAGGGTTAAGGTTAGGTTAGGTTCATCCATTGGATAAAGCTTTTATCCAAGGGATAAACTCTTGTGCAAGGGATAAAGGGATAACCTAGGTTAAAGTCATCAATGCTTGATGAGACCCTTGGGTTAGATGAGGGTTGAGTTAGAGAGAAAGTCTCTAATCATGCAAGAAGGTTGAGTTAACCATTAATGATTATGTAAGAGCTTTTAATGGTTTGGAAGACTTTGAAGGTTTGAGAAGTGACTTCCCTTTGCTTAGGGACGTGACAATATTTAGGAGATGGATTAGGCTAATTTAGAAGTGATTAGAAGAATCTAGAAGGGGTTTAGGAGGCAAGTGGGAGATGTAGGAAAATGCAAATGGAGGGAAAATGAATTTAATTAAAATAAAATTATTTTATTTCAATTAAATAGATACAAGTGGGGGATTTAAATAAATAAATTAGATTTATTTTCTTGCAAGGATCAATTTAATTAAATGTAAATTTAATTAAAAAGGGAGGAAGGGGAATTAATTAAATAAAGTGATTTATTTAATTAAAGGTTAAAAAAGGTTTAGGTGAACTTAATTAAATAAATTGAGTAATTCATTTAATTAAATAGAGGAATGAGGTTAAAATGAATATTAAATATTCACTTAGGAAAGTGGTCAGATTTATATGTCTAAAGTTAGTTTTGTTAGGGTTTCAAGCAAATCCGAAGCAAATATGAACTAACAATTATATGCATATTTAAATATAAAAGATAAAGAAATAAAATAGGACACAGATAACACAGAGATTTAACGTGGTTCACCCAAAATGGGTTACGTCCACCATACACAGCCGTCCAATCTTTCTTATTATCTAGCAAAAATAGTATATCAACATTACAATGCCTTAAGCACCCTAGCCGCTTATAACATGCATTTTTAGGGCAACAAACAAAGTCGGCCTTTTTAGGGTTTTATTACAATGTCGGTTTTCATCAACAAAAAAATGACAAAATTTTTTTTCTTGGGGGCTCCCGCCCCCAAACCCCCACTTTTCTCGGGGGTTGCTACCCCCGAACCCCTGCTCGGGGCTTGGTTCGGCCCTGGAACTCGGCGATGATACATGCTGAGTGTACAGTACTTTGCTGATCAGTCGCCACATTTCAACAATCTCCCACTTGGAGACTGATCAGGCTCCACACCGAACAATCTCCCACTTGGAGACTGATCAGGCTCCACACCGAACAATCTCCCACTTGGAGACTGATACTACATGACACCACTGTACATGCAACATCCACTGGATAAAACACTAGGACTTGACTGGTATAAATTCCACAATTATCAATCAAGAAGACCAACAGAAACTGATGAAGAAATCGGCTTCACTTGTGGAACTGCCTTCGTGAACATATCAGCAGGATTCTCACTTGTGTGAATCTTCTCAAGCCGTAACTGACCCTCCTCCAAAACAGTCTAGATGAAGTGGTACCTAAGCTGAATGTGCTTTGTCCTTGAATGAAAAGCAGAGTTCTTTGCAAGATGAATGACACTCTGGCTATCAGTATACAATGAGCGATCCTCTTGTGTTTGACCCAATTCCTCCAGAAAACATTGTAACCAAATTATCTCCTTGTTGGCTTCTGTAGCAGCAACATACTCAGCTTCAGTGGTTGAAAGTGCAACAACCTTTTGCAACCTAGAAATCCAATTGACTGCAGTTCCCCTTATAGTAAAACCATACCCTGTAGTACTCCTCCGTGAATCAATATCACCCGCCAGATCAGAATCAACAAATCCACTCAGAGCAACATTAAATCCTTTGAAACATAATGCCTTCGTAGTGGTTCCTTTCAAATACCGAAGGATCCATTTCACAACATTCCAATTTTCCATACCCGAATTACTCATAAACCTACTCACAACTCCCACTACATGTGCAATATCTGGCCTTGTGCATACCATTGCATACATCAGACTGCCAACAGCTAATGAATACGGGATGTAGACATTTTATTAACCTCTTCCTATGCCTTTGGGCACATCTCCTTAGTCAATTTGAAATGACTAGCCAAAGGTGTACTAACTACTTTTGCATCCTGCATGTTAAATATTTTCAACACCTTCTTTATATACTCACTTTGGGACAAATTCAAGGTCCTATTTTTCCTATCCCATGTAATCCTCATACCGAGAATTTGCTTAGCTGCACCCAAATCCTTCATAGAAAATGACCTAGCTAATTTCTGTTTAAGATCATTTATGTGTTCCATGTTAGAACCAACAACAAGCATGTCATCAACATAAAGCAACAGGATAATATAACTGCCATTATCCAATCTCTTAAAATATACACAATGATCAGAATGACATCTATGATAACCGTGTTTAGCCATGAAACTATCAAATTTTAAATACCATTGTCGGGGTGCTTGCTTTAGGCCATATAGACTTTTCTTCAACCTGCACACCAAGTTCTCCTTACCTTTGACCTCATATCCCTGTGGTTGCAACATGTAAATTTCCTCCTCCAAATCTCCATGGAGAAAAGCTATTTTCACATCTAATTGTTCAAGATGTAAATCATCTGCAGCCACAACACTAAGTACAGTTCTAATTGAAGTCATTTGTACATCTGGAGAAAATATTTCATCATAATCTATACCCTTTTTCTGTGCAAAACCTTTTACCACAAGTTTGGCCTTATATCTTTTCTGACCTCCTTCCTCCTCCTTCAGCCGATAAACCCATTTGTTAGGCAAGGCTCTTTTTTCTGTAGGTAAAGGGACTAAGTCCCAAGTCTTATTTTTCATCAAGGAGTCCATCTCCTCTTTCATGCCTAGCTCCCACTGTTGTTTGGCATCCACCTACATTGCTTCTTCATATTCTTTTGGTTCACTAGAATCCATTAATAAAATAGAATACAAAGAAGGAGAAAATCTTTCAGGGGGTCTACTTGTCCTCGTAGAACATCTAACACTTGCAAGAGTTTGTGGGACAATTCGTTGTTGCTACGCATCAGGTACCTGTGGCATTTCATTTTCAGGAATCTCATCCAACACCACATATTCTTGTTTGTACTGTTCATGCTTCTTTTCCTGCATCTGTTCTTTATACATAACCTTCTCATTGAATATAACATCTCTACTTCTAATTATTTTCTTATTTTCAAAATCCCATAACCGATAGCCATATTCATCTATCTCATATCCAATGAAGGTACATTTCTGAGATTTAGCATCAAGCTTGGTTCTGTTTTCTTTATCAACATGGACAAAAGCTTCGCAACTAAAAGTTTTTGGAAAAGAATAATTTACCTTTTTACCAGTCCATGCCTCCTCTGGAATACCACCATCCAAAGGGGTTGAAGGTCCTCTATTTATCAAATAGACAGCAGTATGTACAACATCTGCCCAAAAATGTAAGGGCAATCCAGCATGCAATCTCATGCTCCTCGCATGTTCCATGATAGTCCTATTCATTCTCTCTGACACACCATTTTCCTATGGAGTTCCTGGAACTGTCTTCTGCTTTCGAATCCCATTTAAGGAGCAGTAATCTTCAAATGCTTTGCTGCAATACTCACCTCCATTATCCAATCTGAGACGCTTCAACTTTTTTCCTGTCTCATTCTCAACCAAAGCTTTCAATTTCTTAAGAGTTTCAAAAACATTTGATTTTTGTTTTAGGAAATATACCCATGTTTTTCTGGTTGAGTCATCAATAAAAATAGCATAATAACAAGAGCCACCAAGAGATGATACCTGAGCCGGTCCCCATACATCTGAATGTACAAGCTCTAACTTCTCACTCCTCTTCTCTTTCCCAAACTTGAGAAATCTGACTCTTTTATGTTTACCATAAACATAGTTTTCACAGAACTCTAAATCAATCTTCTTTAGTCTTGGCAATAGATTTTTGGAGTGAAGGATTTTCATCCCTTTCTCACTCATGTGCCCAAGCCTATGGTGCCACATTATCGAATCTGTTCTTGCAACATCTATTGTTGTTGTCCCTGCAGTAACTTTATATGTAGCAGCTAAGGTAGAGTAAGTGTTACCACTACATAGATATAATGTGCCTACCTTTGCACCTTTAGCTACTACTAATGATCCTTTACTGACCTTCCAAATACTGTCTAAGAAGGTAACTATGCAACCTTCACTACCTAGTTGCCCTGCAGAAATTAAATTTCTTCTTAAGTTAGGAACATGTCTTACCTCTTGTAGAAACCAATCATTTCCATTTTGCAACTTGATCTTTATCTTTCCTTTTACAACAATTTGACAGGGCTCATCATCACCCAAATATACCTGTCCAAAATCACCTTGAACATAATCTAGAAAATATTTTCTATGGGGTGTAGCATGAAATGAAGCCCCAAAATCTATTACCGAGGAATCATTAACATTATCCAAACATAAGATTAAAGCATCTTGTAAAGTATTACTTGCAATATTAGCTTCCTTACTGTCATTTTCATTTTTGTCTTCTTCTTTGTTTTTTCGAGACCAACAATCTTTCTTTAGATGACCAGGCTTTCCGCAGTACCAACAATCTTTCTTTCCTCTAGATTGAGAGCGTCCCTTCTTTGACTTCCCTTGTGACTTCTCATTCTAAGGGCCTTTTCCTCTTTCCTTTGATCTTCCTCTGTTCTCCACATTCAAAACACTACTCGATGATGTTGGAGTCTCACTTGTGCTTTTCCTTCGCATTTCCTTGCTTAGGATAACACCAACAATATCATCAAATACCAAAGTATTTTTACCAGAGACAGAGTTACTTACAACCATAACCAAGCTATTCCAGCTTTCTGGCAAAGAACATAAAATCAAGAGAGCCCTAACCTCTTCTGCAAAGGTAATTTTTACCGAAGACAATTGATTGGTAATTGTATTAAATTCATTTAAGTGCTTTGCTACAGATCCTCCCTCACTCATTTTCAAATTAAACAAACACTTCATAAGAAGTACCTTATTCAAAGCCGAGGGTTTCTCATATAGCTTAGCCAATGTTGCCATCAAATCTACAACCGTTTTTGCTTCTGTTATATTGAAAGCTACAGACGGTGCAAGGCACAATCGAATGGATCCCAGTGCCTTTCTATCTAAAATGTCCCATTCTTCATCTGACATTGTGGTCGCTTTCTTTGCCTTTCCTTCTAATGGCTGCCACAAATCCTTTTGATACAGGTAATTCTCCATCTGCATTTTCCATAACTAATAATTCTGGCCGTTAAACTTTTCAACCTTGAATTTGGAATCCTCCATTGCTCCCACTCAAATCTGAAAGTCGTGCCAATTTACAGAAAAAACCTCGCTCTGATACCAATTGTTAGGGTTTCAAGCAGATCCGAAGCAAATATGAACTAACAATTATATGAAGATTTAGATACAAAAGATAAAGAAATAAAATAGGACACAAATAACACAAAGATTTAACGTGGTTCACCCAAAATGGGTTACGTCCACCATACACAGCCATCCAATCTTTCTTATTATCCAACAAAAATAGTACATCAACATTACAATGCCTTAAGCATCCCAGCCGCTTATAACATACATTTTTAGGGCAACAAACAAAGTCGGCCTTTTTAGGGTTTTATTACAATGTCGGTTTTCATCAACAAAAAAATGGCAAAAAAAATTTCTCGGGGGCTCCCGCCCCTGAACCCATGCCCGGGGCCCGACCCGGCCCCGGACCTCGGCGAGGATACATGCTGAGTGTACAGTACTTTGCTAATCAGTCACCACATTTCAACAAGTTTCCTTGTACCTTCTCTTGTATATAATTTGACATGCTCGGTGAAAACCCACATCCCAAGAATAATCCCTATTTTAACTTTTTATAGGATTTTTTATTTGTAGGTTATATTTCATCATTTATGTCCTATGTGAGTCACCTATTCATCACATTGCTTATGCTTTAAAGAATCACATACACTCTAGAAACTACACCAATTTGTCCTAACAATTAATCTTCTATTTTGGATTTTATCAATAATATTCCAACTTTTCTGGTCAATTTATATGTTCTCTAATACTTAGAGTCATTTATGTTATTGCCTAACATTCTTTTTGTAGATTGATTAACTTTTATTATATTTTTTTCATTATTTTTTAGCTACCATTTTTCTTCTTCTTCTTGTTGTTCATCATGTCACATATTTATTTTTGTGTTGCCTTCATACTATGAATCAACACTCTCTATCTAGAGCCAACCTTTTTATTTCTATGATTTTAACTTTTTTTTTTTTTTCTTTTCTTGAGAACTAATACAGTGGCATTGTTATTAGGCTAAGAATTTATTTTTAATTTAGGCCTCCACTAGCCCTCATTTTGTAGGTTAAGTATTGGGTTTCTTAGGATTAATATTTTTATGACTATGCTCATCATCCCATCATCCATGATTTTTTGAATTGCCTATGCTCTGTAGGACATCACTTGTGCTCTTGTACTTTAGCAAGTTATTTCTATTGTCTTTGTGTTTCTAGTTTTTACTCATTCATTACCACTTAACCTATCATTTTCACCATTTCTGATTCTTAATTTTATAGGTTTTTCCTTCTTTTTTTTTTTAATATTTTCCTAGAATTTGTTTGTAATTTTTGAAAGAATTTTAGTTTATCTCTTGTCTTCTATCACATTGCATATGTTTGTTTGCGTTGCCTATGAGACCTAAACCACCTCATATGCTAGTAAGTGTAGACAATGAAAATTATACCGTACCGACAAGGGCTAATTTTACTAATTTTTCCTCTTTAATTAAATAATTTTATTATTTAATTAATTCAATGTCTTTCTAATTTAACTTCAATCTTATGATTCAAATCAAACTTTGAAATTTCCCTCAATTATCTAATTTTTCTTTGGCATTAATTAAATGATTTTACTATTTAATTGCTTTTTTCACCACTTCACTTTAACTAAATTCAATTTCTATCTTCTCATTATTAAATAATTTCTTCAAATTATTTAATTAGTTAACAATGTACTCTTGATTAAATGAACTTCCAAATTTATTTAATCTCATTTACCTCTCATTTCGAATAAATTTTAATTCCCATTCCAATTCAAGTTTTTACTTCCCTTTCATTTCAATACAATTTCACATTTTTGAAAACAAAAAATCACTCCAAGTTCAATTTCATTCAATTTTGTACAACACTTGTTGAAAATCCCAACTACCACTAATTCTCGATGAGTCATTAGCCACCTTTTTCTAAATAATCTATCAATTCTCCTAACAATTAATCAATCATTTTAACTCTCAATCAAATCAGTCTAATTGAATCATAAAATCAGTTAATAATTCAATCAATTATTTTAACTCAATCAATCCAATCTAACTCAATCATGCAATCAGTTAACAATTCGGTCTAATTGAATCATACAATCAATTCACATCATAATCATCTCGCATCAACATGTCTCATGAAATATCAGTCATTGATCATCTATGTTCTCAAATTGATCTAAAAAATCAAATCATATTCTCAAAATCTATAAATTCAGGTTCAATTCTCAATCATCACAACCACTATCTTTGTATTCTTGTGCTTTATTTTTCTAGGTTTTCATAAGTATGATTCTAAGAGCCATCATACTTCAACATATGGAAAAGAAGGAGAATGGAGGCTAGATGCATGAAATTGGCAATGGAGTTTGGTTTGATTTGATTTGTTTCATTTGATTGCTAATTTCTTATGCATTCCTTTATTGATTTGCAATTGAGAATTGTGTGATAGATTTGGGTTTTGTGGTCAAGCTTAATTAATAGGTTACATCATGTTTTCCCTCAAATTTTCAAGTGCTTAAAGTATTCTATTTAGGGTAAGATATTTACTCTCATCTATGTTTTTCAAGATTTTTATATTTTATTTTTCACGTATGCTCTCTAGAATCACTTGAGCTCTAGTTATTGTTTAATCATTTTAATCTCATTTTTTATTCTATTCATCTTTGTAGTTTACTAAAGACTAACATAATCTTGTAGATATCATGCTTGCCAAAAACAAATTCATAAGACCACTAACATACAGTTTTATAGGATATTTGGTAAAAGATATCTTGTTATGAAACAACTTTTATTTTTAATGTTTTATTTATGTTCTTGGATTAAAAAACTTAGATTTGGTCTTAAAAGTTAATTTCTATATTTTAATACCAAAGTATAACTTATGTATGCTCCCTCCTTACACTTTAGGGTGACATGGGGATCAGAGTAAGTGTCATTTATTTTGGTAGTAAAAATTCCTAGGGATTTCATCTTAGGGGATGACCTCAAACATGTATTTTTGCATGTATAAAAAAACACAAAAATAGAATTTGTACCTCAAAAGAGTCATCATTATGTATGACACAGTCTTGACACCTCTTCTTTTGAGGAATGAAGATGAAGTGGAAATAGACTTGTCTAGGACCATATTCTTGTAAATGGGTTTTGATTCTTAGATTTAGGCTACATGTACACTTGTGGTACATATAGGATACCCATATTCAACCTTATCTATCCTATATTAACTTCATCTAGTCATACTTAGTTTTAATGCACAAATCATGGATCATGTTGAGAAGTTATTAACCATGTGCTCCAAAAAAATAAGTGTACAATTTTTGTATTCTTTTCCCTCATTCCATAAGAGTGACCTCGGGGTATCAAAAGCGATAAATTATCCAACATAGGTTCTACACATCACACTTAAACAAAGATATAAATGATCAAGTACAATAAATGTCTATACCCACTTGAATAATTTAATGATGTTAATGTGATATGTGTGTCTTCTTATTTTTTAAACTTTTAATTAACTTCCAATCCAAAACAAAAAAAAATGAAAAATCCTTCAAATTTATTTTTTAAAATGTCATTTTTTGTTTTGTTTGATTTCATACCTATTGCTAAGGTAAAATATACACCCAACCATCATAAACCAACTTAGAATCCAACATTCACATAAATCAAGCATCCCCTTTTCATAAACATTATAACTTTGACCACAATCCAATCCTCCTCGATCACATCCAACCTTTGAAACAATAAACCAATTAAAACCATCAAACTCATCCAACCCTTAGAAATTTCATCCAAAATTTAGTCCACAATCCCAATAAAATTTAATCCTAAACTATAAATATTAAACTCTAGCTAGACATTAAGCATGTCTAGAAGATCAACCCTAACCCATCCCCATCCAAACCAATCCATACATCAAATTTAAAAAAACTTAAATCACCCTAAATAAACACATTTTTTAGGAACTTATTCTATCCTAAGAATAGTTATCAAAACTATCACTGGTTAGGAAATTAGCCTATCCTAAGTGTAGATAATCAATTTATTTAAGCTCTTCTAAGGTTTTTATATATTGACCACTCCACAAAAATTGCATTTGAATCTTTGCTTGATAAAATAATGCCTCAAAACCAAAAAATTTAAACTTTTTTTTTTTGTAATAATTGGCTATGAAGGTAGCCACCCAGTATTTAGAGGCCAAATGGAAAGCATGTGAATAAGAGAAGAACAATATGACAACAATAAATTGTATTCCTATCAATGATGCAATAAAAAATGATCCATTGGATTGATTATTACATAGGAGACCCCTTGGTGATATAGCCAAGGTGACAACATAGGAGTGCATAAGATTATGACATGAGACTAAAATTGAAAAGTTATCATCCCACCTAAAGTGGAAAAATGATAACATGATAACACCAACAAAGGTGGAAAAGTTCAACCACAAAAGTTGGATAAAATAAAGTAGTAACATAATAAGTCTACCTAAAGTGGAAATACTACAACAACTCCTATGTAGTTCCCTAATTAAGCTTAAGTAAAGTGTAAGTGATAATATGATGAAACAATAAGGATCCAGTCAACTACTGAGAGGGGGGGGGAGGGATGAATCAGTAGATAGAAAACAAACTAAACTTTCACCAAACTTAATTCTAACATAGAATCCAATCACTAAACTTAACTGGTTTAGTCACTGTATCAAAAAGTGCAACTGCACTATCAAACTTTACGAGTTGACCAAAACATCAATGATACAATGCAACAGATTTGAAACTCACATACCATTTAACCAAAACATCAAACCACTTCACTAACATCAGTAATAACTTAGTTTAGATCACTTCCGGTCATCTAAACATATCTAAGTGGATTTACCAGTTAATCAAATCAACCATATAAAAGACATCCACAAAATCATTCACCACTTGACACAATGATTTTTCACGCAGAAACCCAAATGGGAAAAACCACGGTGGGGATGAATACCCATGAGTATTTTGAACTCTTCTGAAGTTTGCCTTGTTAGGAGCCAAGCCTTGTTAGAAGCTTATATAATAATGTCTCGTTAAGGGCAAATCCGGTTAAGGACCACCTGGTTAAGGGATTGTCTACAATACCCTGTTAAAGGTAACCTCAGTAGAGGATTTCAAATCCAAGATAATGGATCACCTAGTTAGAGGATTTAAACAAGAAGCTTGTGAAATATTACTCAGTTAAGGGATTTAACTATTGTAATGGTTAGAGAACAACATGTTCTTTGCTGATCTAGTAATAGCACTACCTTGCTTAGTCAGATCCTTTTCTGCTCCTATCTTCTTTCACAACATTCTGCAAACACTCCTTTTGGTTTAGAAACAATCACACTACCACACTTAACCAAATTGGCAACACAATTATAAAACAACTCATTGACCTTATAAGAAAATACAATAGGTCAGTAGCACATCACAAAACCTACAAATCTCATAGAGATTACAAACATATCAGTTCAATCATAACCATTGGATTACATAGAAATCAACTACATATTATTCTAGACAACATCAACTGCTCTTGGATCACCGTACATTAGATCATGTAGCTCATCACACACTTTTCACTTCATACTATGCATTTCCTCATTCCCAAGATAAATGGTTATCTTCATGCACCAAAACCACTTTGAAACTCATCACACACATCATGCTTGCGTGGCATCTTCATCTTTGATCATCATTTGGTCATAGATCATCACAACCAATTCACCAAGCTCCATCAGTTAGGGTTTTCCTTATCAATTGGTTAGGGTTACCAGTTGATCTCTTCGCTTCAATAACAATATCGGATGCCTCCACTACTTTACTACCAGTTGCATTACTGCATCATTACTAGTTGCAATACAAGTTCATTACCGGTTACTATTGACATCAATGACAACACTATACTTCATCAATGCAATCTTCATGCAATGCCAACAATCTCCCCCTTTGGCATTGATGGCAAATATCAATACCCTGTAATTGTGATGACTGAGAGTAAAGCACATACACAAGTATAGGAATCCTATTTTACTTTTTCCCATATACTCTTCTTCAACTATATATTCATTTCTTCAGCTGGTAACTAGCTATTAATCAATTACATTTCTTCTCCCCGTTTGACAACAATGCCAAAGTGAAGGTTAACCATTTCATGCTTCACCGATCTACAACTAGCTATTCCCCCTGTGGAGTAGCTCCACTCTACACCAATCTATCTTCAATATTTTCAATAGGCTTCGAGACTAATGGCTTCCCCATTTGCTTAATTGACTTTATGTAGGGGTACAACCCCTAACTTACCTCTAAGATACTCACAAGTAGCCTTAGGTAGAGGTTTAGTAAACATATCTGCTAGTTGTTCTTTACTAGGTAGATGCTCTAGTGATCTTTACTTTGCACTTTCTCTCTTGGGAAATGATACTTCAGCTCAATATGCTTTGTCCTATCATGCAACACCGAGTTCTTAGAAATGTTTATAGCACCGGTGTTATCACAAAAAATCCTTATCGGTTCTGATAGATTCAACTTGAAACCTTCCAAAATGTGTTTCATATAGATTGCTTGGGTACAATTCATATATGCTGTAACATATTCAGCTTCTATTGTAGATTGAGAGATACAACTTTGTTTCTTGCTGCTCCAAGACACTAGTCTGTCTCCAAGAAAAAATGCTCCTCCAGTTGTACTCTTCCTATCATTAACATTGCCTACCAGTCTGCATATGTATAGACTTTTAAATCAAAGTCTCTTGCATATGGATACCATAATCCATAATCAATTGTGCCTTTCACATATCTGAAAAATCTTTTGGCTGCAACTATGTGTGACTCTTCCGAGCTTTTCTAAAATATGGCAACCAGCCCTACTACATGAGCAATGTCTGGTCTACTGTGGACAACATAATGTAGTTTACCTATCATGGACCTGTACTCATTTTCATCCATTGACAATTTACAACCTATAACCATTGGTGTTCCAACTGGTTTACAGTCTCGCATTCCAAAAGTCTTCAAATTTCTTTTACATACTTGGACTGTGTGATGAAAATACCTTCCTTCATCTGTTGGATTTGTAAACCTATGAATTTTTTTATCTCACCTACTAGTGGCATCTCAAACTCATTCTTCATTTCATTAGCAAAGTCATGACACATATCATCATTTCCTCCAAAAATGATATCATCCACAAATACTTCACTTACCAGTATCTTATCTCCTTCTGTCTTGAGATATATGTTACTGTCTTCACTGGTTCTTTGAAAACCTATCTTCACCAAGTGAAAGTGCAATCTTTCATACCATGCTCTTGGTGCTTGCTTCAATCTATATAATGCCTTATGTAATTTGCACACCATGTCCTTTTCTATAGTTAAAGCATAACCATCTGGTTGTTCAATGTAGACTTCCTCTTCCAATATTCCATTTAGCAATGTTGACTTAACATCCATCTTATATACTTTGAATCCTCTGTATGCTGTAAATGCAAGTAGAGTCCTTACTCCTTCCAATTTTGCAACTAGTGAAAATGTCTCACCATAGTCTTCACCTTCTTCTTGTGCATATCCTTTGCATATCAGTCTAGCTTTATTTTTGACCACTACTCCATCTTCATTCAGTTTATTCCCGAATACCCATTTTGTACCTATTACATTCTTGTTCTTCGGTCTGGGTACCAATGACCAAGCATTGTTTTTTTCTATCTGGTCAAGTTCTTCTTCCATTGTCTTGATCCAGTCTTCATCTCCAAATGCTTCTTTTGCAGTTCTAGGCTCAATGGTAGAAATCATACAAGATTTCTCTCTAAACCTTGTTCTAGTTAGCACACCTGCATTCATGTCTCCAATAATCTAATTGGGGCTATGACTGAGTCTAACATATCTTGAAATAACATGATCTTGATTTCCAGGTTCTTCTTCTTCGCTTTCTTAAACTTTTGTTGGATCTCCCTATTCTGGTTAAACTGGGGCTTCTCTAATCTATTCTTCAACTTTTGGCTTTATTGGTTCCAGTTCCAAAAATAATGTGTAAGGTTCTTCTTCTTTCTTCTCTTTATTGGTTTCACCTGAACTTTTAGGAAACTCATCAACTTGGACATTAAAATTTTCGATGATCTTCTTAGTTCGGTTTTTGTAACACTTGTAAGCTTTTCTCTTGGTGGAGTAACCAAGAAATATGCCTTCATAACTCTTGGCATCAAACTTACCAATATAATCACCTCTCTTGATAAAACATATGCTACCAAAAATCTTAAAGTAACTGACATTAGGTGATCTACCATACCAGTACTCATAAGGGGTTTTGTCCTTACCTCTTTTAACCAATATCTGGTTCATTGTGTAAATAGTTGTGCTAACAGATTCTCTCTAGAATGTCTTAGCTACACCTCCTTGAATCAACACAATCCTAGCAGCTTCAACAACTGACTGGTTGTTCCTTTCTGCAATACCATTTTGTTGTGTTGTCCTAGGTGGAGAAACTTGCCTCTTAATTACATTGTCTTCACAGTATCTAGTGAATTACTCTGAAGTAAATTCACCACCTCGATTAGTTCTTAAGCACTTTATCTTCTTTTCACTTTCATTTTCAACTAAGGCTCCGAATGCCTTAAACTTGCTAAATGCTTCTGTCTTATCTTTCAAGAAAGTGACCCACATCATCCTTGAGAAATATCGATAAATATCATGAAGTACTGATCACCTTGAATACTCCTAGTCCTCATTGGTCCACAAAGGTCAGTATGAACCAAATCTAGCAAATGTTCTGCTAAGAAAGATTTTCTCTTAAAGGTTGAGGATGTCATTTTTGTTGGCATTTTTGTTGTCTATGTTGTGATTGTCATTTATGGACACACACTTGTATTGAGATCCCCTTTATATGTATGAGCGGGGGCTCAATCGGTATTTGTTCCAACCAGTATGTTGTATTCTAGTCTTTAGGCTATTGGTGATTTTGCAGAATGTGTTTCCCAGTCTGAAGCGGCATGACGACCCCAAGTGGTTCGTAGATCTCAACCAGTACAAGGGAGCAAAGTGGCACAACACATTCTTACCAGTCTTCATTTTTTGTCAAACTGACAACCGGTATTTTGTATGAACCGGTAATACTCTGTGATGAGTTACCAACCGATATTTTATGATGAGTTACCAATCCACCGATTGTTTGATGGTGTCGACACATTGACGGTGCTTTTTGTGTCGTGTTACTGAGCATGTCTAGATTCATTGAACCTAGGAAATTGTAATGTAATCCTATTGGACCGACATGAAATCAGATTCCTTTAAAAGGACATAATGTCTAGGGTTTTAAGTTGTTGCTGAAAGGGTTAATGCCATGCTAGGGTTTAAGGTGGTTGTTGAGTTGTTGGAAGAATGATCTTATCTGAGAAGATCAAGTTGTAACTGAGAGAGATAGAGAAGACTGAAGTAATTCTGGAATACATTAACTATGAGCAATACCGAATCTAACCAAGTAGTTTGTGCTATTAGATAGATCAAACACTTGTTGACTACTCACATCTTTGACAAGTCTGTAGCCCTTAACTGGGTAGGCCTCAAAGCCTTTGTAAAATCCTCTAACAAGGTGGTTCATTTCTGTGAATCTAAAATCCTCTAACAAGGTAGTCTTTAATCAGACTTATCTCCTAACAGAGATTGTGATTCCTAACAGGATCTGTTCTGGTGAAGAACATTGTAAGACCTTAACCGGTCTGACCTTAACCAGTCTGGTTTCTATTCTGCAGATAGTGACTTGTGAGTTCCATCTCACCGTGGTTTTTCCCAATTGGGTTTCCACGTCAAATATCTTGTGTTATGGTTGTATTGCTTTTGTGGGTGAATGCTTTATTTGCATTTTGGTTTGCATGTGTGGTAACTGGTATGTCTGATAGACTGTTTTACTGGTTTATCTTTAGACTGTGTAAGTGTTTTAGTGCAGTGATTTTTGGCATACTAATTCACCACCCCCTCTTAGTATTCATCAATTGGTATCAGAGCCTACCTTTCTATAAGTTTAACCACTTGGAAAGAGATATGGGGGAATACACCATGAGGGAACTTACTCAATGACTCACTCAATCTAAGCAAGCCTATGATGATCGTATGGTCAAATACAAGGTATCTCGAGAAAAAAGGAGAGAACATGCAGAGAGGCTGATGGAGCTATTTGAAAGTAGTTCTGAAGATGAAGCTAAAATGGAAGCCCTGATTAGAGAAATGAACAAGCTGAATGATTCAAACTCCAATCTGAGAAAGGAGTTGGAAGGAATGACTATTTGGTTTAGTCAAGAGCTTGAGAACCGGAGAAAAGCTGAAGATCTGGTAAAGGATATAGATCATGAGATCTCCAAGTTGAAACAAGAGATTAGTGCACTGACTGGTCGCCTTCATGAGAGCAGAATGGAAAAGGAAGACATGCAAGGTGAACTGAACATAGCCATCTCTGAAAAATGCAAGTCTAATAGAGACAAATACTGCTATTTCCAAAGAACTCTCTGAGTCAAAGGAAATACTTGCTATGTTTGGCAAAAGTACTGTCAAGCTAGAGCAAAAGTTTGAGTCATCTAGACCAGCAAAGAATACCAATGGTCTTGGTTTCTCTGGACATGAGGAAGGAGAATCCTCAAGAAATTTTGTTGAAGCATCAAAGAAGCAACCAACACTCAACGGAAAAGGTAAGCAAAGATTCAAACCTGTCTGCTTTAACTGTCTTAAAGAGGGACACACTACCAATGTATGTAGGAGCAAAGCCTACAATAACTTTCCATATTTTATCAACAATGTACCTATAGCCAATAAGTTCAATGGTCATTGTTATGCATGCAACAAGTTTGGGCATAGAGCATCTGAATGTAGTTCTGTCATGAACAATACCAAAAGATATCCTCAGAGGACCCAGGGAACTAGTCCGAAATCTTTTGTAAACTGGAACCCCAACCGGTTCAATGCCTACAATTATCAGTCAAGCAACAACAGTTATCAATCGGCAACCGGATGGAGAGAAAATTGTTGGATTTGTCATGGACATGGACACACTGCGGCTACATGCAGAAGGAAGAATGGAAATATGAACAATGGACCTTGGAGAGCACTTGGATTGGTTTGCTATCACTGCAACAAACCGGGTCACATTGCAAGATTCTGCAGAAGCAGAAAAAGTATATCTAATGATATACCAGTCACTCAGGAAGGAGAAATTGATGTTGAAAAGGTTCAAATGGACATGAACAAAACCTGGAGGAAGAAACCAACAATGTTGGAAGAGGAACCGGTTTCTGCACCTAGTGTGGAAATATCAGAACCAACAAACTAAGCTCCAAAAAGGCTTAGGGGGAGCAAACAGCAAAATGCTTTTGAACCCCTGGTTTACACTGGTAAAATACCTTAACTAGTATGCGATACCTATCGCTTGGCAGAAGACCGAAAACGGTAAAAAGGTAAATTAGGGTTTACGCCCTAATAGAGGAGCATTAATGGTGATAGGTGAGAGACATGTATAAAAGCCTATTTCAAATCATTTCTCACTATCTGTTTTCGAGCGAAGAAAAGTTTTCAAGTGTAGAGCAAAGAAAAGGCGATTTGAGCTAAGATTTCAAGAAATTGATAAACCTTGAAGGAGATTCAAATCCAGTTTGCAAGCGATAGTGGAGAACTCAAAGCAGTGATTTGGCAACCGACGGAGAGTGGAGTGAAGCAGAATCAAGAAGCCCTAAATTCACATTTGAAAGGTATTTTTTGTGTTCTCAAAATAATCTACAATGGCTTCCGCATCTCATACCAGCTCGAGTACATCCATTGAGTCGAAAAGTTTTATTCAGAGGAAGTCCAAATATAATGCCTTATCACATATTGAGTCATAGTTGAAGAGGGAATTTCTGATTATATTGTTTGCAAAATAGAAGACCTAGGGTCTTAGCTATTCACACCCATTTAGGTCTATTCCATGGCAAGGACAAAAGGATCAAACTGGAGTTTAGTATCATAGAGAAGAAGAAACTCCATAATGCAGTATATTTTCTAGAAGATTTCAGAGAGGATCATTTTGAGCAGAGTCCACAGTGAAAAGATGTACCTGGAGAGGACGCATGATATTATGCCTCAGGCAATTCATGCAGTCACTAGTTTTTGCAACACAGGGGAAGTGCCAGCCCTAAGAACGGCAAGCAAAATTGAAATGGCCACGCTCACCGGTTCAACAAGTGACTCACGGGGTATGACAGTTAATCCTATCAAGGATGATTTGGTGAAATACGCCTGCATGGTGATAGGCTACAGAACATTCTCAACCAACAGGATTAATTCTGTATCTACTGCAGCGGTAAATGTCTCTTTTCGGATGATTAAAGAGGATGCATCATTTGACCTATGCACCAGTATGCTGAGGCAACTCCTGTCTAATCTGAAGTCGATTAAACATGATAATGCACTGAGATTCAAGTTCAGACAACTATTGATCGGGTTTTTCTTCTATTTTCAAGGCTACTTTCCTGGAGTAGGAGATGTTTAGTGGTCTCCTGACCAACCGGTAACCAAACAGATCAAGGAAAGCATTCAAGCTATTGGAATCGGTTACCTTGAAGTACTGAACAAATATTTTGATGAGTTTAGAAGAAAGATGAGTCAAAGGGTAAGGATCTCAGGTGATATCATTAAGAAATACGAAGATGACATCTGTTTCACCATTTAGGTGGACAAATGCTTAATGGAGGTTGTTGAGCCTAGAATGGAGGAAGTGGAGCCAATGGGCTATGATGTTATGTATGACATGCTGGAAGGGTGTGCCTCAACCCTTATTGCCTCGCCTCTTGATCCTAAGGCTAAAAGGACCAGAACCTAGTTGGAGAGGATTGCACTAGCTAAAGAACCATTTGTCAAGAAAGGAAAAGAATCGGCAGCAAAGAAAGCCAAGGCAGTGCCTGCAGCATCGACACCGGCTACCACTGCAACTCCAAGAGTGACCAAGTGGTCACTGGCAAAGAAGAAACCAAAGGTAACACCGGCAAAATTCTTCGAAAGAAAAAGGAAGACTAAGACAAATGAACTTGACTCCGAAGAAACTGAGTCTGATGAAAAGCCAAAGAAGGCCAGACAGACAAAGAAGATGAAGAAGAATGAACTGGCAGCATCCGCATCGGTAAATATTGACATCTCCTCATACAAACCTTTGACACATTTTCAAAGGATAGTTAAGAATATTAGGAGAAATTTTTTTCATGATTTAGTAGATTATTATGATGATTTTAGTGATGAGGAGAAGGAAGAAATATTACAGGAAATCATTATTTATTTGTGCAAGAATGACCGGCCGCCATCAGAGATTAAATCTTAGACATCGGATTCTTTATTTAAAGCATTAGATAATAAATGGCGCATTGCCATTGAAAAAGAACAAGAGATTAGGGAGAAAGTCTTTTCACAGTACTTTCTCGACCTCTCAAATTCAGAATTATTTGATGTCTTGGATCAAAATAAAGGTCTCTTCTTCACAAGGAGAAGAAGACATTGGCTGTTGGAAGAATTGATGATGTGGAAAAAGACACTCATCAACATATGAATAATGTTGTTCTATCTCACAAAGCATGAATGGCCAACCTCCAAGCGGAAAAAGAATTGGTTATTGTAGCATCGTAAATTGTACGCACTTGCTAGGGTGGTACAATTTCACATCTAGTTTAGCACCCGCCTTAGTGCATTTTACATTTTGCATTGTATTTCTCCTTTAGCACTTAATTAATCAAATTAATTAGGTCTAAGGTCCTATTTCATCATCTTCTACATCATAAAGTTGGGCCCTTTCGCTAAAGCGTGCCCTTTTCATTTTATTCCTCCAATACATCACTCAATCAAAAACCCTAATTAAGTCCTATTTTGAACTTGGGGGCCTGGTTTCGGGGTCAAAACATCTCGAAATCACCTGTAACTTCGGGATTCTCTCTAAAATCATCATATCCGACGGCCCTAAAAATTTGGTGAAAAGTTGTCGGGACTGTGGCGCCCGAAGTGCACATGGTCCCGGACATTTTTCCCAAAATTTTGGGAGCACAATCCAATCATAAAATAAAGCTTAACCCCAAGAAATTGGCGGGATATTCAATCTCTAGGTTGGCCAAAAGATGAATTTATGATCTAGGGTTTCATACATAAGAGCTCTCTTTCTTCATTTGAAGGGATCCGATTTTTGTTTTCAGGAACCTCATATGCAGCGAAAGAGCAGATCTTTGAAGACTTCAACAACATTCAACATCCCTCTATCACGCATTCATCAATTTCATTCCTTCACTTAGGGCTTGGAAGACATTGAAGAACAATAGGAGATTACCGACTGAAGATTGGCTTGTACTCCTCCCTTGAGGGTTGGGTATGATTTCATGTTGTTTTCATGTCTTTGCATAAGCTTCAATATATCCTTTATTCATGCTTTAGATCACTTTGCATCTTGATTTAGAGTATTTACATTGTCATTTACAAGCAATTAGGGTTTACTTTCTAGGTTGCTCTAGTTTGCTTTCTTGCATTTTAGGACCTTGCACACACACTAGGTCTGCACACACAATACATTTTACAAAACAACTTGGCTATTCGTGGAGGTGGAAATCACCGAAGCGGGGGTTTGACTAAGGAAAAACGCTATATAGCCACCCATACACCCCTTTTTCAGATATCAGTGTAGGTTCGGGACTCGAACGACGCCGCAGGATACAGATCCGGAGAGAACAGGTCGAGACAGCACTCTGCATCAAATTGTAGAGCAAAAGACTGGGACAGGGGCGCTGGGCGCCCTAGTCCTACCAGGACAGGGGCACTGGGCGCCCTAGTCCCTGGGATAGAGGTGCTGGGCGCCCTAGTCCTCCGGACAGACAACTTTCCGACAGTTTCCGACAGTGTTTCAGAGTGCAAAACGACAATTTCCAGTGCAGTTTTCAGGACAGTGGCGCCCGCGCCCCCGTCCCGAACATTTTCAATCCGATTTTGACTCCGGGTACACATCTGCATTCTTATTTCATCCTTGTATTTACAGTTGTTCATTTTTTAATCTCAATTCTGCAATCTTGTTATTAGTTCATACTTGCATTTTGGGATTAGGGTTTGAACTTGCATCATTTGATCTTCCAATTTCAACAAGGGAATAGAAATCCTAATAGGTAGCCCATGGCTCTCTCTTTCACAAGAAGAAGTAGCCAATTGTGTGATACCTCTAGGCTCTTTCGTATTTCGTAATGTGTGTCAAAAGGTAGGATTAGGGCATGTTAACCTAGTCTCGCTTTTTCCCCTACACATTTTGGTGAACCTGACGTGAATCTATCATTGCTTCCTCTTGCATTGCATTTGTTAGATCTAGATCTAGATTTAGTGTTTTTCCATTTCATTTTCATTAAAAAGAAAAAAAAAAAAAAAAGAGTGTGTTTCTTTGCATTGTGTGTTTAAATTTTATGCAACCTTTATTTCAAAATGTCAGATTTTTATTTGCAAAATGTTCATGATTTTGATGATTATTATGAGTATAGCCAAGATGAATTAGATGAAGCTTTAGATGAGTTTTTAAACCCTAAAGATGCCAAACCTTCATTTTACCAAAAATTCATAAACCTTGTTACTATGCCATTTAGGTGTGATGAGAAAGATAAGTCGAATGATTCCTCTCAAGGATACATTCCTATCAACTCTTCCCCTGAATCTAGTAACATGGTTGTTTTCAATAATCCCCTCTATGAGGAGATGTCCCCTTTTGAATCAAAAGACAAACCTTTTAACCGATATGATCATGCTTTGTTGGATGATGCTCTTGATGACTTTGTGGCTTTATCGAAATCTTTAAACAAGAACAAGACCTCTAAATTGGTTAACATGATAAACTTGAATGAACATAACAAGCCTCTTTTTGAAGTCCAAGGTGCTTATCCTTCTCCCACCTTTCAAGTTCCTAAGTCACCTCTCCTTACTGTCCAAGGAAGGTATGATCATGATTCCTTTCGTACTCCGAATAAACCAATTATCACCGTACAAGGAAGAAAACCTATAAGTCCTTATAGTTATGCCAAGCAAATAACTAGAGAGAGTTATCATGCGGTTGCCCATACTTATCACACCAGAAATAATAGGCAGCCTAATCCTCCTCCTGTTATTCCAGTTTCTCTTCCTAATCCTCAACCAATTCTTCCTCAAGCTCCCCGTATTTCGCAAGTTATGGGTAAGGAATATGATCTCATAGAACAACGTAAAGCTACCCCTGCTAAGATATCCCTTTGGGATTTGATTCAAACTTCTTCCGCTCATCATGGAATGTTACAAGATGCCTTGAAAGATTTGAATGTTCCTCCACTGAATACATCTAGTAATATAGCATCTTTGGTTAACTCTGTGATGAATCCTAAAGCTCAAATTGTGTTTACCCAAGATGAGTTGCCTACTAGTGAAATCCAACAACAATATGATCCCTTGATGATTGTGGTTATCATGAAAGACACTGCTATAAGACGAACACTAGTAGATAATGGCTCTGGCCTTAATGTATGTAGCATTAATCTATTGCATAAGATGAATGTGGATACATCTCTCATTGAGCCTGACTCTTGTCCCATTCGTGGCTTTGACAATGTGGCTAAGACTTCATTGGGTATCATCACCTTACCTCTCACAGTAGGACCTGTTACTTTGCCTACTCCTATCCATGTTATGTCAGGAAATTTAACATATAACTTGTTATTAGGGAGGCCTTGGATTCACAGCATGCAAGCTGTCCCCTCTACATTGTATAGACAAGTTAAATTTGTCTATAACAATAAGACATATACTTTGATAGGTGATACTAATTTTCAAGCTTGTCTACAAACATCTCCTTCCAAAGAGGGTTCCTCTAAGCCATCCTCGTCTAGTGATGATTCTTTAAACAAGAAACCTATCGATGAATCCTCTCTCTCCGATGATCAAAATTCTTTGGATGAGTCTGGAGCTCCTGAAGAAGATTCTTCTCGACTTGAAACTACACATAAGAAGGATTTTGATCCTGAGAAGATCCTCGAAGAAGATGATTGGGGATCCCTTGATTTCAATCCCACTTTTGTAGGTGAATATAAGGTTCCTTCTAGAGAGCTTAAAGTTGAAAAGAAGGAAGAAGCTAAAAATCAATCAACCTTACCTGAATCTATGTGTAATAATTTTGTGGCCGCTTCTCAAACTTCTTCTCCTCACACCTCTAATTATGAAGAGTTTGATTCTTTGTCTTATGAAAAACCACCTTCTCTTCTTGAAATGGCTGATCGTTATGGTCGTGGTTTTCGCATTTTTGCTAAGCATGGGTATCATGGAAAAGGTTGTGGTGCTCATGAACAAGGGATAAGAGTTCCTCTAGAGACTAATTTTCACAATTATGCCTTTGGACTTGGCTATAATCCCTGCAAACGTACTAAAGCTTCTAAAAGACCATGCATTAGTGTTAATGCTATCTCTACGTCTCTATCAATACAACATCCTGAGTATATTGATGGGGATCCTTCAGGTGACTGTGCTTTGGATATCTTCCCTACCGATGATGCTTTAGCTAAGTTCTTGGGAGCCTATGACACTCTTCCTCGTTATCATCACAATAGGGGACTCCCTTATTGTTTGAACACTGAAGCCTACTTTGGAAAAGAGATCGATAATGATGAGATTGTGAAAGAATTCCCTCAGTTTAAGGATACTCCTCAACAAAGTAATCTTCTCATAAGTGAAACCACTGATGTTAAGATGGATCCTTGCAATAAAGAGAAAGTTATTAAAATTGGGAAATGTTTGGATGAAGAGGAACAAAAACAATACGAAGATTTATTGCATGAATTTCCCGAGATCTTTGCTTGGACATACTCTGACATGCCTGGTATAGATCCTAAGATTTTTACTCATAATATTGTCTTAGTTCCTAATGCTAAGCCCGTGAAACAAAGATTCGAAAAATGAATCCTAAGGTGGCTTTGCTTGTTAAGGCTGAGATTGAAAAATTATTGGAGGCTGGATTTATCCACCCTATTGACTATTCCCCATGGATTTCAAACATTGTCGCTGTGGCTAAACCGGACAACAAAATAAGAATGTGTACCGACTTTCGGGATCTAAATAAGGCTTCTTTAAAAGATGATTTTCCTCTTCCAAACATTGACATGATAGTGGATTCTACGGTAGGACATGCCTTGTTATCCTTCATGGATGGTTTCTCAGGATACAATCAAATTTTCATTAACCCTCAAGATCAATTCAAAACCGCTTTCACCACTCCTTGGGGTACGTTTTGTTGGATAATGATGCCTTTTGGACTTAAAAATGCCGGTGCAACTTATCAACGAGCGATGACCCTTATCTTTCATGATTATATGCATAAGATTTTAGAGGATTATGTTGATGATATTTTAGCCAAATCCTTTCTTCACATGGATCATGTTAAAATCCTTCATCAAATCTTTGAAAGAATTCGTAAATATCACATGTGCTTGAATCCCCGAAAATGTGTTTTTGGTGTGGATAGTGGAAAACTATTAGGATTCATAGTTTCGCATCGTGGGATTGAGGTGGACACTAAGAAAATAGATGCTATTGTCAACATGCCACCTCCTAGAAATGTGTCTCAACTTAAAAGCTTACAAGGAAAGATTCAAGCTATTCGTAGGTTCATGTCTCGACTTGTGGATCGTACCTTTCCTTTTACTCAACTTCTTAAAAAGAATATCACTTTTCAATGGAATGAGGATTGTCAGCAAGCATTTGAAGATTTAAGAGTGTATTTGGCTAGTCCTCCTATTCTTCAACCAGCCGAACCTTCTAAACCTTTCCTTCTGTATACAGCTACTTCCTCTCATGCTCTCACAGCATTGTTGGCACAACACGATAAAGATGGTAAGGAATGTCCAGTTTATTACATAAGTCATACCTTACTCGATTATGAGACCCGATATTCTGCGATAGAAAGACAATGCTTGGCCTTGGTGTTTGCGACTCAGAAATTGAGACATTATCTTTTAAATTCAGAAGTCCACGTCATGGTAAAGTTTGATCCTTTGAAGCATCTTTTCTCTAAAACTGATTTATCAGGACGCCTAGCTAAGTGGGTTATGATGTTAACTAAATTTGACCTTAAATTTGTTTCACAAAGAGAAATTAAAGGACAAGCGTTGACCGATCACTTAGTTGAGGCCCCTTCACCTTTCTCCTTTCCTAACCCTGAGTCTTTTCCTGATGACTTCATTCTTTCTATAGAGAAAGATGAAACTTGGGAGTTATACTTTGATGGCTCTAAGTGTCGTACGGGATCGGGGCAGGTGTTGTTCTGATTTCTCCTACAAAGAAATCTATTCCCTTATCCTATCGTCTAAATTTCCTGTGTACCAATAACATTGCTGAGTATGAGCCTCTTATAGCGGGAATAAAAGCAGCCTTGGCTCTGAACATAAAACACATACATATCTATGGAGATTCGCAATTGATTATAAGACAAGTAACAGGAATATATCAAGCAAAACAAGACAAATTATCACAATATAAAGACCTTGCCATCTCTTTATTACAAAAATTTGATTCTTATACCATGGAACCGGTTCCTCGAAAAGATAATCGACATGCGGACGCAATGGCATGTGTGGCTTCTCTTGTGTCTTTAGAGGACCTTGTGGTTGATCTTAAATTTGTTATTCACAACCTTATTTCTCCAGCTATTGTAGATGATTCTAGCTTGGTAACATGTTGTGACTTTGTAGATTCAGATGAATGGTTCTCGCATATCTTAAGATATTTGACTGATGGTACCTTTCCTGATTCCGCTAATAGGAACACTAGGGCTAGAATCTGCAAGCTGTCTGCTAGATATATCATCCTTTCTAATGTCCTTTACCGAAGGGGTTATGATGGTCTTCTCCTTCGTTGTCTTAACAAATCGGAAATCCCCATTGCTCTTGAAGAGGCACATTCAGGTGCCTGTGGGGGGCATTTTGGAGGCAAATCCTTGGTTCATAGATTGCTTCGTATGGGATACTATTGACAAACTATGCAGAAGGATTCCTTTTCATTTGTTAAAAAATGTCATCAATGTCAACAACACAATAATCTGATTCATGCTCCTGCCCAAGAACTTCGTTCTCAAGTAGCTTCTTGGCCTTTCTCCGCATGGGGTTTGGATCTTATTGGTAAAATCTCTCCTCCTTCATCTCAAGGACACACCTTCATTATAACCACAACAGATTACTTTACGAAGTGGGTAGAAGCTATTCCCCTTCACTCTACCACTGCTGAAGTGATTTGTCAATTTCTTCTAGAAAACATCATTTCTCGATTCGGGATACCTTCCACTATAATCTCAGATAATGGGACATCATTTAAGAACAAGGACGTGAAGAAATTCCTCAAGAAGTATCATGTCAAATGGTCAAGCCGAATCATCCAATAAAATAATTGAACAAATTCTTCGCAAAACTGTGAATAAGCATGGTAAGGATTGGAGTAACCAACTAATCTATGCTCTTTGGGCCTACCGAACGAGTGTACGAATTGCTACGGGAACTACTCCTTATAATCTTGTTTATGGTGCTGACGCTATTATGCCCTTAGAGTTAGAGATTCCATCACTTAGGGTTTCTCTCAAAGGTATAGTAGATGATGACTCTTATAGAGAACAACGACTTCAACAGCTTGAGATGCTTGATGAACAACGTATAAACGCTCTTGAGCATATTCAAGCGTATCACAAAACTCTACAATGAAGCTATAATGATAAGGTTATTCAACGTTCCTTCTCAGTAGGTGACTTAGTCCTCTATGAGAATCAGCGCAATGTGAATGCCTTACCTGCAGAAAAGGGAAAATTTAGTCCTAATTGGCTTGGACCATATATCGTTATTGAGGATTATGGATCTGGTGCTTACAAAATAGCGGATGTAGACAGTATGCCTCTTAAAGAACCTATCAATGCTATGCACTTGCGTAGATATTATGCTTAATTCTTCATTCCTCATCTATCTTCTTTTCAATTCTTCAACATTGGATAATATGTTAGTATCTCCTAATTAGAGAAAAATAGAATTAAATGTTATGGTGTTTAATCTATATTGCTTCGTTCTTGACAAGCGTGTCTTCTTACTTTATAGTTTGTCTTGAATTCATTTATGTAAGTTGTAAAAGATTTACATTTCCATTATGCTAGCATATTATACAGTGTCTTTATGTGTTAAGTAGAATCATATCATGTTGTGTTTAAGTTCAAAATTAAATCACATTAGTTATATGATTCTTAGACTTAATGCATATTTCTTCCTTATCATCAATGTAGTACTTGATTAAATATTTTAATTAAGTCACACATGTATCAATTTAATCATGGAGCATTGAGAAATCAATCACATGGAAATTAAATTTTGAACATACATGTACATTTACCAAATGTATTAGATTTAATCAAAACAAAATATACATTATTTTAAGCATTAAAGATAACACATTTGAGACAAAAGAGAAGCATGTATATATACATATATATATGTGGATCGTATACAAATATAGGTCACTGTACATCCAAAATGTGACCTCTCCTACATCATAAAATCATCTCCTATCCTTAGGGCTAGTGGCTGGAGAGTGTCGACTGGACGCTCCCTCCTGATCTGGCCGTGAAGGTGAACCCATGGGTGTGTAGCGCGATACAGACCATGAGTGACTCCGAGAGGAACTCCTACAATCCCTATCCATAAGGATCACGCGATAGGTGGTAGCCTTGGCCTGAGCTGCTGCTAGATCTCGCCACACCCACTGAAGGTCCTCTGATAGGACTCTCTCTCTCTCCCTCCATATGTCTACCTATACTCAGAATGGGGAAAACAAGTCCTCATGCCGACCCGCGTTCCCCTGAGGCCTATAAGCAATCTGTGAGGAACTGGGGATCTATGCTATCGTGGAAATGTCTGTCACTGCCTGCTGAATCAGGGAACGCCACTCCTGCACATTAGCTGTGGCAGTAGAACAGATTTTTGTTAGTACAATTCTATATCATCAAAACATTAATCAATCAATATAAACCTACTATACCTGGGTCTCCCTCATGCCAGTAGGGATCATGATACGGTAGCATCTGTGACTGGGATCTACTAGGCTCCCCTCGCTCGACTAATCTGTGCACAATGGGTGTAGGCTGGATGGTACTAGGAATAGGTCTCCGTATCACCTCATGTTCCCCCTGTTGGGGAATAAGAGGAGGATCCAGAGCTATGGTATCATCTCCTGAATGGTGGGGAGATGCATCTGACTCCTCCTCATCATCTCTATCCTCCTCCTCGTCATCCTCCTCATCATCCTCATCCTCATCCTCATTCGCATCCTCACCTGCATCCTCCTCGTCCTCATCTCTATCTGTGTCCTCCTCCTCCTCCTCGGCACTGGGATGATCGCCTGTAGGTGGATTAGGATCTCCTGCCTCCTCATGACCCTCTCCTTCCTCTGGCTCCTCTGACCTGGATCCCTGGTCCTTGTCTCGGTCTCCATGTCTCCATGGGCCTGGATGGCCTGTCAGATGATCTGGTGGAAAGATAGGACCTGGATATGATCTCATAAACCATGAAACATATCTGCGTTGTGCTCCAGGCTCTACAGAGTAATCAGTGACTACATCCTGATTAGATCACTCTATATCTGTAGTCTCGATGTAATCTATCGTCGGTCTCGCTACTACTCTAGGTCTGGGAAGGACTCGTGAGTGTCGAGTATAGATGGGCACATCGGCTGGAACACATTGCTCTAGCCCAAACTGCCTCCGTACTCGGTCGAAGTAGAATGGGACTATGATGTGTGAATATCGTCCCTGCAGTAGGCGGTTCCTCTATAGACATGCTAATTGTCTCTCCATCCCATCCCATCTGTGCATCCGCAGGTAGGGTCTCCACACTGTCACCTCAGTTGTTAGTCTATCAAAAATCACTCTCCAATATAACAAATCTCCAAATCTCCACTCACTGGTAAGTGGATAAGAAAACACCCTAGGTCGCTCGCTAGCCATACTCAGCGGAAAGTCGATAGGCCTGGTGCATGTGAAGTGCTCTAAAATCCACACCTGCAGAAGTGTGCATGTCATCAAACTGCAACCCTGCCCAAATACATACTCCTCAAGGTCGTGATAGAGATGTGCAAGCATACTCCGACCCCAAGCATACACTCTCCTGTGTCTCTCCATCGCTCTGATACACCATGTGAGACCCCCATGCATGTGCGTCCCTTGCCCATTAGGGCAGACGGCTAGTGCTATGATGGTGATCATAAGGCGTCTCAGAAGGGGTACCTCCCCTGTAGGATGTAAGAGCCAGCTGACCATAATGCGACCTCTCGTCTCGCTCGGCATGACTCTCCCTATGCAATATACCTGCTCTCTCTGATGATCCTCCGCTGACCGATCGGTCGCGTATGTAACAGTCGCTCCTCTGATAGGAAGATGAAGTATACGGTACACATCCTCAAGTGTAACCGTCAGCTCCCCTACTGGAAGGTGAAAAGTGCATGTGTCAAGATCCCATCGCTCCATCAATGCCATCAGCATCGCAGGATGGAACCGAATGGCTGGCATGAGGATCACATACCACAATCCCACAATCGACAATGTGTCTCTCTCTGCCTAAGTCAGCCGCGGAATCTGATCTCACAAACTGCAAAGAATATGTCCCGCTGTATGCTCTCTCATGTATGGGAGACCCTGCAACACAAAAACATAACCGTAATCAGTACTTGATCATCAAAATCGCTCATGCAAACTGTCGAACATCATATGCCAACCCTGAAACCCCTCACCAAGCCGTGATTGGGACCATGGTGCCCTATCAGGGACCATGGCACCCTGATTGGGACCATGGCGCCCTGTCAGGGACCATGGCGCCCTGAAGGGACCATGGCGCCCCTGTCAGGGACCATGGTGCCCTGGGGGGACCAGGGTGCCCCACAGGGACCATGGAGCCCTGGGTGGGCCCCGGGTCAGCATTCAAGGCCCGCATATGATCACAGAAAAGTCAAAATGTGAAAAAATTAAAAGTCAAACGTTCTGTCAACTTACCTCGTTCAGTGGCTCGTCGTCGATCACGGCCTAGCGCAGGATCTCAATCCTCGTGGGACACTCCGGTCGTCGTGAAGGCATGATGATGGCTATGTGGGCTCTACTGCAATGAATAGTATTTTGAAATCAACAAAGTGACAAATGCAAGTGTCACTTTCAAGGTATATACTTTCATTTGTTTATCTTTACTTTTGAAACCCTAATTTTCCTCTATCATTCATTTTATCATAACTTGGGTTTGGGAGATGCGATTTTCGAGCCGTTTGTTGCATTGGAATCATATTTTCCTTCCCCTACTCTCAGGATGTTCCAAAAAGTGCTCTGATGAAGCCTATTTAGTGAACACCCCTCATCAATACTCTCTTACACAATTTGTCGTAAGTAAACATGCTACCCTGTTTCACCTCCCTAATAAGCAAGTCAAAACAGGGGGGGGCATATAGCTACTCACAGATTTCATCACTTTCCTTAGTAAGCATTAGGTGATTTTGTGATCTAATGTGTGTTTTGTAGGGTGCAGTTCCTAACTGTGTACTGCAGATACCGCTGGGGGCTTCGTCCGACAACTTATGGATATATCCTTTTTCAAATAATGTTTACTTTTCTGTACTTTAGCTTGCATATGCACGTAGTACTCATATGGCCGCTAAAGTGGGGGCTAAATGTAGTGTCGTAAATTGTACGCACTTGCTAGGGTGGTACAATTTCACACCTAGTTTAGCACCCGCCTTAGTGCATTTTACATTTTGCATTGTATTTCTCCTTTAGCACTTAATTAATCAAATTAATTAGGTCTAAGGTCCTATTTCATCGTCTTCTACATCATAAAGTTGGGCCCTTTTGCTAAAGCGTGCCCTTTTCATTTTATTCCTCCAATACATCACTCAATCAAAAACCCTAATTAAGTCCTATTTTGAAATTGGGGGCTTGGTTTCGGGGTCAAAACATCTCGAAATCACCTGTAACTTCGGGATTCTCTCTAAAATCATCATATCTGATGGCCCTGAAAATTTGGTGAAAAGTTGTCGGGACCATGGCGCCCGGAGTGCACATGGTCCCGGACATTTTTCCCAAAATTTTGGGAGCACAATCCAATCATAAAATAAAGCTTAACCCCAAGAAATTGGCGGGATATTCAATCTCTAGGTCGGCCAAAAGACGAATTTATGATCTAGGGTTTCATACATAAGAGCTCTCTTTCTTCATTTGAAGGGATCCGATTTTTGTTTTCAGGAACCTCATATGCAGCGAAAGAGCAGATCTTTGAAGACTTCAACAACATTCAACATCCCTCTATCACGCATTCATCAATTTCATTCCTTCACTTAGGGCTTGGAAGACATTGAAGAACAATAGGAGATTACCGACTGAAGATTGGCTTGTACTCCTCCCTTGAGGGTTGGGTATGATTTCATGTTGTTTTCATGTCTTTGCATAAGCTTCAATATATCCTTTATTCATGCTTTAGATCACTTTGCATCTTGATTTAGAGTATTTACATTGTCATTTACAAGCAATTAGGGTTTACTTTCTAGGTTGCTCTAGTTTGCTTTCTTGCATTTTAGGACCTTGCACACACACTAGGTCTGCACACACAATACATTTTACAAAACAACTTGGCTATTCATGGAGGTGGAAATCACCGAAGCGGGGGTTTGACTAAGGCAAAACCCTATATAGCCGCCCATACACCCCTTTTTCAGATATCAGTGCAGGTTCGAGACTCAGATGACGCCGCAGGATACAGATCCGGAGAGAACAGGTCGAGACAGCACTCTGCATCAAATTGCAGAGCAGAAGACTGGGACAGGGGCGCTGGGCGCCCTAGTCCCTGGGACAAAGGCACTGGGTGCCCTAGTCCTCTGGACAGACAACTTTCTGACAGTTTTCGACAGTGTTTCAGAGTGCAAAACGACAATTTCCGGTGCAGTTTTCAGGACAGTGGCGCCCGCGCCCCCGTCCCGAACATTTTCAATCTGATTTTGACTCCGGGTACACATCTGCATTCTTATTTCATCCTTGTATTTACAGTTGTTCATTGTTTAATCTCAATTCTGCAATCTTGTTATTAGTTCATACTTGCATTTTGGGATTAGGGTTTGAACTTGCATCATTTGATCTTCCAATTTCGAGAAGGGAATATAAATCCTAATAGGTAGCCCGTGGCTCTCTCTTTCACAAGAAGAAGTAGCCAATTGTGTGATACCTCTAGGCTGTTTCGTATTCCATAATGTGTGTCAAAAGGTAGGATTAGGGCATGTTAACCTAGTCTCTCTTTTTCCCCTATACAGTTATTTCCAAACCGGATGAAGTTTTTGATGAAGAAGGTAACCTGGTTGAAGAACCAATCAACACTATTGATGTCGATGCACTAGACACAGAAGATGTCACTCAGGACATACCTTTTGGGGAAACATAACAGGGGCAACAAGCCAAATAGGGTGGTGAGCAGGCTAAGGAACAGACAGAGAAGAAGAAGAAGGATGAAGATAAGAAAAAGAAGAAAGAGGAAGAGAAGAGAAAAGAGGAAGAGGAGAAATGAAAAGATGAAGAGAAGAAGAAGCAAGAAGATGATAGGAAGAAGAAAGAAGAAGAGGATAAGGAGGAAAATAAGAAGAAGGAAGAGGAAGAGAAGAAGAAGAAGAAGAAGGAAGAGGAAGAAAAGAGAAAGAAGGAAGAGGAAGAGAAGAAGAAGAAGGAAGAGGAAGAAAAGAGATAGAAGGAAGAGGAAGAGAAGAAGAAGAAGGAAGAGGAAGAAAAGAGAAAGAAGGAAGAGGAAGAACAAAAGAAGAAGGAAGAGGAAGCAAAGAAGAAGGAAGAAGCAGAGAAGAAGAAGAAGGAAGAGGAAGAGAAAGAGGAAGAGAAGAGGAAGGAATAATAGAGGAAAAAGAAAGCTGAGGAAGACAAGGCACAAGAACAGAAGTAGGAAGCTGAGAAAAAGAAGAAGGAAGAAGCAGACAAGGCAGCTGAAGCAATGAAGAGCACACAGATGGAGACCCCTAAGGCAACTGGGAGCCAAGCCAAACCGGTTGATATCTCGAGTCTTATTGATCTCCAGTCTACAAGTGAGTCGGAGCTGATGCAGAGCATCAAGGTTGCCCAAGAGCACCTTGAAATCATACAAAGGAAAAAGGAGCAACATATCATTCAAGCTGTTGTAGACACCTTTACCGGTTTGATCCCTGGTACCAATCTTCCTAACACTGAATCATCACTAGCATAGCTCAAACTACTATGTACTGTAGTGGATGATCAGGTGCAGATCCTGGAAGAAGTAGCTAAGGCCAATGTCAAGAAAGAGCACCAAAAGGCTCTTAACATTGCTCTAGTGAAAAAGATGAATGAGCTTAGGACTAAACTACTAAAAGACCAAAAGGACATAAGGAATGCCTTGGATGAGGGAAACTTGCTACTAAGCAAAATTTGTCAACCTCATCTATTCTGCAATGATGTGCTAGCCAAGAAGCAAAAGATTCAAATGGACTTACAATCCTACTTGGGCACATTTAAGACACCTTATGATTCCTTTGCAACATATGGGCAAACCGTTCACCAGTTCTAGATCCAGTCAGCCAAGATGGAGCAAGAGATCAGTACACAGTCTAGGGATTTGTAGGAGCTTCAACTGGTTTTACTTCCACGACTGCAAATTCTTCAGAAGTGTTATCTGAACCTAGATGCCCTGACAGTCACGCAGGAACTGAGCATAGTTGATGCCATGGAGGAATAGGTATCCCAGATGCAAACAGAGAAAGAAGTGGCAAACTCCCTACTTGAGTTCTGGTCTCTATCCATGAAACAATTTTTGCAGGACTACAAATCGGTTTTTGACAAGTATTATTCATTGTTGTCACAAAATTTTTATATATATCAAATGTAAATAGGGTTATTCAGCGGCACTTTGTCATTGTTGGCAAAGGGGGAGAAGTATCTGGTTTTGGTTTTAAAATTTTGATCTTCTGACACAGGGGGAGAAGTATTTGGTTTTAAAATTTTGATACATGTTTTGATATATGCTATATGCTCTGATATCTCAATGTTTATGCTCTATATGCAAAACTTGCTATACATTGTATTGATTAAGGGATAGTGTATACGCTTAGGGGGAGCAATTTTGTTAATGGCATGTTTTGATTGTAAAACACTTAGACATCAAAATTTTATTTTCCTAAGTGTTGCCATCAATGCTAAAGGGGGAGATTGTTGACATTTTTGTTGTCTATGTTGTGATTGTCATTGATGGACACACACTTGTATTGAGATCCCCTTTATATGTATGAGCTAGGGCTCAACCAGTATTTGTTGCAACCGGTATGTTGTATTCTAGTCTTTAGGCTATTGGTGATTTTGTAGAATGTGTTTCCCGGTCTGAAGCGACATGATGACCCCAAGCAGTTCGTAGATCTCAACTGGTACAAGGGAGCAAAGCGGCACAACACATTCTTACCAGTCTTCATTTTTTGTCAAACCAGCAACCGGTATTTTGTATGAACCAGTAATAATCTGTGAGGGGTTACCAACTGACATTTTGTGATGAGTTACCAATCCACCGATTGTTTGACGGTGCTGACACATTGACGGTGCTTTTTGTGTCGTGTTACTAAGTATGTCTAGATTCATTGAACCTAGGAAATTGTAATGTAATCCTATTAGACCGACATGAAATCAGATTCCTTTAAAAGGACATCATGTCTAGGGTTTTAAGTTGTTGCTGAAAGGGTTAATGTCGTGCTAGGGTTTAAGGTAGTTGTTGAGTTGTTGGAAGAACGATCTTATCTGAGAAGATCAAGTTGTAACTGAGAGCGATAGAGAACACTGAAGTAATGCTGGAATGCATTAACTGTGAGCAATACTGGATCTAACCAAGCAGTTTATGCTATTAGATAGATCAAACACTTGTTGATTACTCACATCTTTGACAAGTCTATAGCCCTTAACCGGGTAGGCCTCAAAGCCTTTGTAAAATCCTTTAACAAGGTGGTTCACTTCTGTGAATCTAAAATCCTCTAACAAGGTAGTCTTTAATCAGACTTATCTCCTAATAGAGATTGAGATTCCTAACAGGATCTGTTCTGGTGAAGAACATTGTAAGACCTTAACCGGTCTAACCTTAACTAGTCTGGTTTCTATTCTGCAGATAGTGACTTGTGAGTTCCATCTCACCGTGGTTTTTCCCAGTTGGGTTGCCATGTCAAATATCTTGTGTTATGGTTGTATTACTTTTGTGGGTGAATGCTTTATTCGCATTTTGGTTTGCATGTGTGGTAACCAGTCTGTCTGATAGATTGTTTTACCAGTTTATCTTTCGACCTTGTAAGTGTTTTAGTGCAGTGATTTTTGGCATACTAATTCACCCCCCCCTCTTAGTATTCATCAATTTTCCCTAACTGACATTCCTTGCACAAAGCATTTATCGATTTGTCCAACTGTGGCAAACCTCTTACTGATTTGGACTTACTGACTCTTACAATGTTATCAAAATTTACATGACAAAATCTTTGATGCCAAAGCCTACTATCTTCTACTTTTGCAATTAAACAGCCGTTGACTTTAGAGCTTAAATTAAACAAGTTACCTTTGGTCTATTTTTTCGGTTGCAGTCAGCTCGCCTTTGCTTCCATAAATCTCGTAGACTCCATTCTTGAATTCCAATGGGTAACCTTTGTCATTGAGTTGAGCAACACTCAAAAGATTGTGTTTCGGTCCTTCAACCCAGTAGACATCATTTGCACTACTTTTACCATTCAGAGAGATGGTTCCCTTTCCTTTCACCATTCAGGGTGAGTCATTTCCAAATCTCACAACACATCCATTAAATTCTCTCAAAGCAAGAAACTTACTCCGGTCACCGGTCATGTGGTGTGAACAACCACTGTCTATAATCCAGTCATCTGAACTATCCATGTGAGAGACCAATGAAATTTGATCTAATATCTCTTCTTTAATAGAAACAAAGACAATGCCATCCTTTGCATCTTCCTCAGATTATTCATCTGTAATTCCTCCATCCACTACAATGAGACAATCTCTTTTACCTTTTCCTTTGAACTTCCTATACTTCTTGATAAGTTGAGACTTTGTCATGTTTTTATCATCAGAACTCTTAAGTTTTTGACATCTTTTGGTTTGCATAGTAGTAATGATGTATTATAAATTGAGTATATGTATTCCATGTGTTAAGCCTGAACTTATGAAATCATGTTTGAACTTTGTCAGTCTATTCCTACAGCCATGCCATTTATTCCTGCAGCCATGTGATTTGTTCATGTTGCCATGAGGATTATTTAGGGTAATATCATATGTGAATTAATAGATGTGTTAATTAAATAAAATGCGTATGTATGTCCTTGTATGTTGTTTTTATTGTAGTGCAAGTAATAAATGATGTTGCTGTGGATATTCTCCTATCGTGCCTGATGAAGGAAAGATTGTGTAAGAGATAACTGAAGAGAAGCTGAGCAAGCGCAAGGTACGGCATAGGTGGAGTAGTCAAGCGACACTGCCAATGTCTAACTTCAGTGGGCATTGAATTTGCAAACACCACCGTGGCATGCAAAGACTGTGGTTCGCTTTAGATCCACATTTCCTGCAACGTGATTTGTGTTGTCTATTGTAGTTGATCTTCTCTTCTATAATAAGCTCTTCTTCTTTTTTGAGGTTAGACAAAATAGAAAAGGATAGAGCAGAGGATCTTTGATAATCATTCTTGAGTTTCTTTTCAAAATATGTAATCACTTTCAGGAAGCAATGAATAAAATTATGTTGTTCTGATCTGTTAAAAGTAGTTTTCTAGAAGCTTGGTATCACTCATCCAAGGGGGCCCACTTGGTGAGTGATCCTGTGTGTGTTCGTTAAAATTAGTTTTCTTTCTTTAGTCACAGTAGAAGTTCTTTCTTATACTATTCCTGCAGCCAAGCCAGAATAGAGTAATTTTTGCTATCCATATTAGATCTTTTCAACATTGCTTTTATGAATATTACGCAGAAGTTTTTCCTATAGCCTTTCCATAATTTCTATTATTGCCTTCCTTTTTCGCATAATGTTAGTTGCTGCAGTAATGCAAAATAGCTATTGAAGGAACTTAGTGCATATATAGTGCAGACCCATTTCAAGTATTACATCCCTGGGTTGACAATCAAATGAGCACTAGCTTTGAAAATAGTAACTTTACCAGATGAATGTCCAAACTTCGGGTTGAGACTTCAATTAGAGTTATTATTCTTATTGTTGGGGTAGACATTTTTGGCACCGTTGTTGGGGATGGTGTCAAACTAAGAAACTGCTATGGTTATTATTCTTTTTAGCTTTCAGTTAATTATTTTTTGGTATACCAGATTGTTTAAAAAATTTCATGAATCTGCATGCATAGAAGAAGAAGAGACCCCAGAGGTAGATTTCTGTCCACTCATTCTAATCATGAAGAAGATAATTTCCTAGATATAAATCCTTTTGCTAAACTTTAACAAACCCCACAGAATTTGAACCAGCCTGAATCTGAATTTCCAGAAGGTAGTCTTCAGTTCCTCTTTGGTCTTCAAGAAGAAGAATTTCCTATAGTAACAACCCCCACAAGTCCAATGCAAGGGAACCCACCTCCTGGTGGAAATAACCCACCACCACCACTAGGCCCAACATTTGAGTTCCCCATATCTGATTAGCATGATAATGCTAATCTCAAGAACATTCCAGCATCTTCACTCCCTAAATTCTATGGATTGGTGACAAAGGATCCATACACATTTATGTTTGAGTTTGATGTTCTCTGTAGGAGTTTTGACTATACTACAGATGCCCATAGACTCAAAAAATTTTCTGCCACCTTGAAGGAGTCATCCTTGAGATGGTTTATGAGCTTGGGTAGTAGCACAATCAATACACGGGATGAGATGAAATAGTTGTTTCTTGCAAAACACAAAGATTATTGTAGAGGTACTGATTGTCATGGGGATGATATCTTTAGAATGACACAAATTGAAGATGAGAGTCTTGAAGATTATCTGGAAAGGTTCTTGTTTAGTGTCAAAAAGTCCAAGCATAGTACTCTCAATGGAAATTCCCTCAAGTTGATATTTTTTAGGGGAATTGATGATGAATGCACCAATTCTTTGGATCTTATGGGAGGAGGCAACATTACACAGTCCACTTGGGATGAAATGGGATAAATTTGCAAGAAGTATTCCAGATCTGCTTCTAAGAAGAACATGCGTTTTAAACCAGGAGCACCATCATCAGCGTCTGGAACTGGATTTTCTAGATTGGAACTTATTCATCTCTTAAAGGACTTTAAGGAGTACATTATAAACAATATGGCTACCCAGTTGGATACACTTGCAACTAAGAAGAAGCATGAAGAAGCTGATGCATTTCTTGTAGAATTCTGCCCTAATTGTAAATAGCAAAAGAAGGATTGCAGATGTAAAATGGTTGCAAATGTGGAGGTACCTGACTTCAATAAAATTCAAGGTGAGGACGAGCAAGTCTTCTATGTTTCTCAAAGAAGACCAAATTTCCAAAGACAAGGTATGCCTCCAGATCCACTTTCTTTTTCTGGTTATAGCGGAAATTCTTATGCACCAAATAACCAATGGCAATCACCATATTCTCAAAATTTTGGTAATTATCAAAATTGGTATGGTTCTCAAGGCCAAGGGCAACATTTTGGTAATCAAATGCCACAATGGCAACAACCACAAGGGAACTGGTACCCATCTCAGGGCCAAGGAAACCAATTTCAAGGGAATTGATAACCTACTTCTCAATGGAGGGGGAGTCAGCCATGGAATGCCCAATCTTCTGGTTATCAGTCGCCTATCCAGTAGCCACAACCTCCTGCACTAATGCCTCCTCCTGCACTAATGCCACCTCTTGCAGCCACTGTTGTACCACCTAAACCAATGCAGTTGCCTACTCAACCGCTACCAAATCCTAATATTAAGTCTCAGCAACAACCACAAGCTTATTTATCTAATCTTAGTCAATACCCAGCCTATTATTTATCTCTAAATGACATTCACCTCTAATCTGAGACAAATCTATCTATTCCCTCTCATCTAGTTATCACTGAGGTACAAGAGGAGAAAGAAATCTCTAATCCAACAGATACAATACCTCAGAACCAAATAGTGCCACCATTTCCCTATAGATTGCAAGAAAAGGAAGTTCCCATAGAACAACAACAAGGCTTTGATATTATAGATCAACTAGAGCATATTTGTGTTAAAATTCCATTGTTGCAAACAATAAAAGATGTTCCCATATATGGTAAGGCACTGAGAGAATCATGTCTAAAAAAACCTGGGAGGAAGAAAAAGGATCCACAAATAATGCAAGTTATGGGTCAACTGGCAGATATTATGTTAGGAAAGATTGCCATTCCAAAATATTCTGATCCAGGTAGTCCTGTTGTGAGTATAGTCATTAATGGCAGTCAAATAAAAAATGTTTTGATTGATTTAGGGGCCACCATTAATGTGATGACAAGGGAAGTAATGAAATAGCTTGAAATCACTAGTTTAAGGCCTACACCCACAGTTCTATAGCTTGTTGATAGCTCTACAGAGACCTGATGGTATCATTGAGGATGTAGTAGTTATTTTGGATTCCTAGGAATACCCTGCAGACTTTATGATTTTATCTCCAAAAGAAACATTGGGAGGATATCCAGTGATTTTGGGTAGACCTTGGCTTGCCACAACTGATACATATATTGGATGTAGATCAGGGGATATGACTATTTCAGATGGGAGTTCTACAAAAACATTAGCCTTGTATTCTCTAGCACAACCCCAACTTGAACAACAAGAAGTCGTTTGGCCTATTTTGGGAGAAGAATATGAGTGAGTTGACTCTATTGATCACCTTATGATGATTAATTAAGGGCCATTCATGCAATTACATGATGAGGAATCAATTCTTTATAAAATCCTCATAAATTAATTAATAGAAGAGCAAGAATCATAGGAATTGGTTCCAAATATTGCAGGTTTGGACTTTCCTGTAGCCACTGATATATTGCATACTCTGTTGCCGCATGAATTATCTTCTTCTCATTTTAATGATATAAACTAGATTGATCTTACTATTAAGATAGAAGTGGAGTTGAATAAATGTTTAAATATCAATAGAGATCTATCGGATACTCAAAAAGAGGCCCTTGTGGACTTGCTAAAATTTCATAAAAATGATTTTGCATGGGATTACAAGGATATGCATGAGATAGATCCAAAAGTTTGCACCCACCGTATTTATATAAAGGAAGAGTGTTTCCCACTCAGACAACCTCAAAGAAGAATCAATCCTACCTTAAAAGAGATAGTTAAAGAAGAGTTGTAGAAGCTGTTAAAAGCTGGGTTTATCTATCCTATCTCTGATAGCCAATGGGTATCACCTCTGGTCATAGTCCCTAAGAAAGAAGGAAAATGGAGGGTATGTGTTAATTATAGAGCCCTGAACTTAGAAACAAGAAAAGATCATTTTCCATTACCGTTTGTGGATCAGGTATTGGATTCCTTGGCTGGTAAAAGATACTTTTCATTCCTTGATGGATTCAGTGGTTACAATCAGATCTAGATAGCCCCAGAGGATCAAGAGAAGACAACGTTTACTTGTCCATGGGGCACGTATGCATATTATGTTCTTCCTTTTGGGTTGTGTAATGCTCCAACCACTTTTCAAAGAGCAGTGATTAGTATCTTTTTTGATAATTCTCAAGACATTATGGAAATCTATATGGATGAATTTACAACTTATGGTTCTGAATTTGAGCAAGCATTGGGTAATCTAAAATTTTTTTTGGAGGGATGTGAAGACTATAATTTGTCATTAAATAGTGAGAAATGTTTCATCATGATGCAAGAAGAAACAGTCCTTGGTCATTATATCTCTATAGAAGGCATCTAGGTGGATCCAACAAAAATTGAGGTCATTTAGCATATCAATGACCCTGTGAAGAAAAAAGATGTAAGAAACTTTCTTGGTCATGCTGGATACTACAGACGGTTTATCAAAGATTTTAGTAAAATTGCAAGTCCCTTATATTCACTGCTTACCAAAGATATGGAATTTAAATGGAACCCAACATGCAATGAAGCTTTCTTAAATATTAAGCATGCTTTGACTCTAGCACCAATTCTTAAAGGCCCAAATTGGTCTCTACCATTCCAAATCCATATAGATGCATTTGATTATGCAACAGGAGCAATGTTAGGACAGAAAATTGACAAGTTGGAAAATGCAATATTTTATATTAGCAAGAACTTACAGGGACCTGATTTGAATTACACAGTCACTGAAATAGAAATGCTAGCTGTTATATATGCACTTAACAAATTTAGGCACTATATCACATGATATCTCATATTTGTGCATACAGATCATACTACAATCAGATATCTCATGAATAAGCCATCAATTACTGGTAGATTAGCTTGCTAGTTATTGTTGATGCAGGAATTTGATATCATAGTTGTTGATAAACCAGGGAAGTCTAATGTGGTTGCAGACTATCTTTCAAGACTTCAATTACAAGAAGATTCTACAGTGATAGATGATGCTTTTCCAGATGAACATTTATTTCTCATCCAAGCTCAAACTCCTTGGTATGTTGATATTGCCAACTATTTAGCTGTTGCTAAGATGCCAATTTATTTCTCTCCTACGGAAAGAAGGTTGCTAGTTGAAATAGTTTTAACTTCTCATGGATTGTTGATTGTCTATTTTACACTGGACCTGACCAAGTCATGAGAAGATGTGTCAGAGAAGATGCAACGTATGACATCCTACATGCATGCCATGATGAGCCATGTGGAGGCCATTTTGCTGCCAAAAGAACAACACTGAAAATACTGAATACAGGATACCATTGGCCCACATTACATAAGGATACAACATAATACACACTGAAATGTGATAGATGCTATTGAATGGGAAGACCTACAAAATCTGATGAGATGCCACTATATCCACAAATATCAGTTGTACCATTTGATAAGTGGGGATTAGATTTTGTTAGCCCAATTGATCCACCTTCTAATGACAAATCCTATATTTTGGTATGTACAAACTATGTAACATAATGGGTGGAAGCTCATGCCATGACACATGCAAGAGATAATAAGGTGGCTGAGTTTCTTTATGAAGAGATATTTACAAGATATGGAGTACCAAGGGAAATTGTCTCAGACCAGGGACCTCGATTTACTTCAACATTGATAACAACTTTGGTCAATGAATGCAATATAAAGCATAGAAAATCTACTCCATATCATCCACAAGCTAATGGATAAGTAGAAGTTACAAATAGGGAGCTTGAGGCTATTCTTACAAAAATAGTATCTGTTCATAAAAAAGACTGGTCTCATAGGCTTTCAGAAGCTATTTGGGCATACAGAATAACGTGGAAAACACCAATTGGTTTTACACCTTTTGAGATGGTTTATGGCAAAACAACAATGATGCATATTGAATTTGAGCATAAAACTCTGAGGACAGCTTTGCAATTAAATATGACATTATCCGAAGCATAGAAAGAACGTATTCAACAATTGAATGCTCTAGATGAATGGAGGAAAATAGTTGTTCAATAGATAGAACTGATTCAAAATCAAAGAGAAAAGTGGCATGATAAATATATCAAGGAAAAGAAGTTCAAAGATGGTGACTGGGCACTACTATATGATTCCAGATATAAAGATGCTATGGGAAAACTGCAAACCAGGTGGTTAGGTCCGTATGAGATAGAAGAAGTTTTCAATAATGGAGTTGTTCGTTTGTCCACAATTGATCCTGTTCGATTTAAACTCTTGGTGAATGGTCACCGAGACATAAGATGACCACTAAAGAGGAGTTCCTGCAGCAATTTGCCCAACAGGATGAAACAAAGGTTCCTGCAGCAACTGGCAATGATCCTGCAGCAACTCATCAACTTCCTGCTGCAGTTGAGCAAGGTAATAAAGGTAGAGTTCCTACAACCTCTGCAGTGAACAAGCTTGCCACTTCACAATAAAATATTTTCATATCTTATGGGAATATTCTTCTCCGTAAATAAAATTCCATCCACGTCATTCCATCCCACATTCTTACCTGTCATTTCACTTCATTTTGCTGTCATTTTTCGTATGACTGCAGGTATGTATATATTTTGTTTTGTTTTAATTATGCATTTATTATTTCATTATGATTATCTCCTTTTTTAAATCCGCTCCACTCCCTGAAATCTCATCAACTTGTGTGGACATGTGCTAGGTTAAGTTTGGGGGGGGTGCTTTATGGTTCGGTTTCCAAAGTTATTGATTATCCATCCTTTTTAGTACTTCAAATTAATTTCTTGCCATCATTGTTTATCATGCTATTTTTTCATGCAAGGGAATAATAAATTCTGCTGCTAGAATTGAGATATGTATGGAAATTTCAATTTAGCAAGTCTGTCGGATATTCTGGTCTTCTGTTTCTCAGCTGCAGAGTGTTCAATACTAGCAGAGTAAAAGATGGGTAGTGATCCAATTCGCCATGAGCCAATAGTTCATGAAGTGTTGCTGTGGGATGCTCTTTGTGAGTATTATTTTAGACACCATGGCTGGCTAGATTATTTCTTGAAAATCAGAGATTATAACGAAGAAATTGCTGTAGAATTGTTGCATTCCTTCAATGAAGGAGAAGCTACAGTTAAAGTCTTGAGGGTTATTTCTACGGAGCAACGAATAGAAAAAGTAACAGAGTTTTCCCAGGAAGAAGAACTATTTCCAGAATCAAAAGATGCAAGGAGCACTAGGGAAGAGTTCACAATTCCCATGGATGGACCCCTAATGGTGGACAAACAAGGAACTAGAAGGGTTTCCCTGCCAACAGAGTGGCCTCAGGTAGCTTTGTATGTTATGAAGTACATTACATGTGAGGGGCGATATTCAAATCTGCATTCACCACATTTTAAATTACTTAGTCATTTACGACATGGTCAGAGAGTGAATGTCCCTAATTTTCTATACCACCTCATTTCTACAAGCGCTAAGGAGACACAGAAAAATGGAAATTGCTCCATTAGCCATCATGGATTGGTTAAGCTACTTGTACAACAGTCCCTAAGAGACGTTTCACAAATGGAATGAGGAGTATTTGAGGATATACTGCATTTTAGGGTTGAAGATGCCCCTATTACAAAGAATCCATCGGTTGAAGAAGAAAATGTTGCAGAACCCTCTTCCCCTGTAGTTGCTGCAGAGGATGATTTTCTTGTTGCTGAATGAGCCACGGTTATTGTGGAGGAAGAGATGGCTGAAGCAAATATGGAACAACCCTCTACTTCTCTTCAAAGAGATTTTCCAATTCCTAGAAGAAAAGGGAAGGAGCTGAAAAGGGATGAAATAGATGAAGAACCCATGGCCCAACTGCAGGTGGCTCAAATTCCTCCTGCAGCCAAGAGGCATAAGACAAAAAGAAAAACTCCTATAGCAACTGAAGCAACTCTTGCAACCATTCAAAATGTTTATGTTAGAAGAACATGTAGTAGGACACAAAAGGCTCATCCTACAGGTGATTCGACAGAGGTTACCGTGGAAAATTCAGAGAAAGGAAGCCCTACAAATATTGAAATGCAAGAAAAAGGAAGCCCTGTGGATGATGAAATCCAAGTAGAAGTTGATGAGGATAGACTAGAAAATCTTTCTTTTGTGGCACAAAAACTTGAAGAAACTATTGGAAATATTTCACAGTAGTCTGAAGAAATTATTGGGGAGATTCCTAAGCAGTTTGAAGAGACTATTGGAGATATTTCACAACAGCCTGAAGATACTGTTGGGGACACTTTACAACAGCCTGAGGAAAATGTTGGAGAGATGTCCACATAGGTTGAGGAGCTTATTGAGGAAATACCACGGCCTAAGGTAACACTTATTATACCTCCTTCATCCCTAAGAAGTTTATCTATTGCTTTAATATTTTATAGACAATGGGAAATAGAGAGGGCTAGGTTGCAAGGGATTTGATAAACAATAGAAAGAAATTGAAAAGAAGGACAATGGAATTAAGGAATTAGAGGCTAAGGCAGAAATAATTGCTAGTATGGTTCACGAGTTGATGCAATGTAGGTCACCTCCAAGAGTTTATACAGTGCACTTGAAGGAGCGGTATTTGAACTTCAAATTGAACCACATTATTGGGGACCTTAGCCCCTCCTTAGAAACACCTAAAGAATTATTTTATGCTTACCAAACCTCTCCACCAGCTATGAAGAATTTGCTATGTGAATTGTATTTACATAACTATGTTGTACCCTCGGATAGTGAGTGGAACCCTTTATTGTATATTGGGGATATCCATATAAAGGCTTTAATGTCATGGATCCAAAATGAGATCAGCATGGGGAAACAAGCCAAGGCATATGAAAAATTTGAGTTTGACTGTCCATTGCCATTAAGGAGAGAATCAAAAGCACCAAGAGTTCTTTATTATGAGTGGCAAAAATTACTTGTAAGAGATGATGTTAGAAAATTAGTGCTTCCAATGAGAGAAGAAATCTATCAGGCATATAAGCATTTGGTTCAGACTGACAGGACAACTGCGATAGAAGGGTTAACTCAGCGCTGGAACAATTTGCCAAAATAGTTAAAGCAAGGAGAACCTTATTCACTACAGAATTTTCAGGCAGCTATGCAAAGAGCCCCTAGATATATACAGTTAGGCAGAGAAAAAGCCAACAACTGGTTACCATTGATCTTTCAGCCCCCAATCCTCATGTGGCCACTGTTGGCATGTCAGCCTATGTATCAGAACTATGATGCAGTCACAGAAGAGTCAGCCAGATGGTCCAGATTGGAAAAAATGAAGGGATTTTATTGGAACTTGGCTTTAGGGGGGATAGGTCAGGGCACCATTGGTGATTTGAGAGTTACTGCAAGAGTCAAAAATTTTCCTTTTGTTGTAGGATCAGCAAGCTCTTAAAGTTGGGGGGCATGATAAGTTGAGACTTTGTCATGTTTTTATCATCAAAACTCTTAATTTTTTGACATCTTTTGGTTTGCATAGTAGTAGTGATGTATTGTAAATTGACTATATGTATTCCATGTGTTAAGCCTGAACTTATGAAATCATGTTTGAACTTTGCCGGTCTATTCCTATAGCCATGCCATTTATTCCTGCAACCATGTGATTTGTGCCTATTGCCATGCAAATTATTTAGGGTAATATCATATGTGAATTAATAGATGTGCTAATTAAATAAAATGCATATGTATGTCTTTGTATATTGTTTTTGTTGTAGTGCAGGTAATAAATGATGTCGCGATGGATATTCTCCTATTGCGCCTAATGAAGGAAAGATTACGTAAGAGGTAATTGAAGATCAAACTAAAGAGGAGTTGAGCAAGCACAAGTTACGACATAGGTAGAGCACTCAAGTGACACTACCAATGTCTAACTTCAGTGGGCATTGAATTTGCAAACACCACCACTGCATGCAAAGATTGTGGTTCTATTTAGATCCATGTTTCCTGCAGCCAAGCTCTAGTTATCTTCTTTATCGATCAATCATCCACCTATTCTTCTAGGCGTGATTTGTGTTGTCTATTGTGGTTGATCTTCTCTTTTATAATAAGCTCTTCTTTTTCTCTGAGGTTAGACAAAATAGGAAAGGATAGAGCAGAGGATCTTTGATAATCATTCTTGAGTTTCTTTTCAAAATATGTAATCACTTTCAGGAAGGAATGAATAAAATTATGTTGTTCTGATCTGTTAAAAGTAGTTTTCTGGAAGCTTGGTATCACTCATCCAAGGGGGGCCACTTGGTGAGTGATCTTGTGTGTGTTTGTTAAAATTAGTTTTCTTTCTTTAGTCACAGTAGAAGTTCTTGCTTAGACTGTTCCTACAGCCACTGGAAATAGATCCACTAACTATTCCTGCAGCCAAGCCAGAACATAGTAATTTCTCTTATCCATATTAGATATTTTCAGCATTTCTTTTATGAATATTATGCAAAAAAATTTCCTTTAGCCTTTCCATAATTTCCATTCTTGCCTTCCTTTTTCACATAATGTTAGTTGCTGCAGTAATGTAGAATAGCTATTGAAGGAACTTAGTGCATATATAGTGTAGACCCATTTCAAGTATTACGTCCCTCAATTGACAATCAAATAAGCACTAGCCATGAAAATAGTAACTTTACCAGATGAATGTCCAAACTTCGGGTTGAGACTTCAATTAGAGTTATTATTCTTATTATTGGGGTAGACACTTCTCACATTTTTGCTCATTATCTTCATCTGGATAGTTAGCCGATACCTCTGGGTAAGCACTTGACCAACAATGCTTGAAGCTCAATCGGACTATCTTCATCATCTACCTCTCTGCTGGATCTAGACTCATGACTGTAGCTCACTTCTCTACTTTTCCTTACCGGTGGGGTTGAAACTGAGGCTCTAAATGTAGATTCTGATCTCTGAACACTTCCATCAAAACCATTCAATTAAAATGCAATTAATTTACCAATGATGGAGTCAAGTGTTACCTTTGTTTTATCAATAGATTTGAGTTATTGAATGGCTGCAACGTGAATAGCGTAGACTAGTAGAAGGGTTCTCAACACCTTTCTAACCATTGTGGTATCCTCCACTATACCTCCAACACTATCAATCTCTCCAACTATCTCCTTGATCCTCTGAACATACTGTTGAATGTTTTCTCCTTTAGCCATCTGCATATCATCAAATTTCCCTCTAAGACTCTCTTCTTTGGCAATCTTAACATGCTCATCACTGCTATAGATATCTTCTAGTTTCTTCCATAATTCATATACAGTCTCCAATCCATGGACATCAACATACTTTAAATTGGACAAGGAACTGATTATGGCCTCCAATGCTTGATTGTTCTATTGATGCTCCTTCTTTTGATCATCTGACAGAATCCCAATAGGCAACTTATATTTAGTAACAACATGTTCCCAATATTGACTTCCTAAGCTCTTGATATAGATCTTCATCCTATCACTCCAGATTCTATAGTTTTCCTTATGGAATTTTGGACCTTCTTTCTTCATCATGTTCTCCTAGATATTTTCCTCAAGCTTTTAGGCTTAAACACAAGAGGACATGAAATTCTCTGATACCAATTAATAATATGATGAAACAATAAGGATCTGGTCAACTACTGAGAGGGGGGGTAGGGGGGGTGTATCAGCAGATAGAAAATAAACTAAACTATCACCAAACTTAATTCCAACTCAGAATCCAATCACTAAACTTAACCAGTTTAGTCACTGTATCAAAAACTACAACTGCATTGTCAAACTTTACCACTTGACCAAAACATGAATGATACAATGCACTAGATCTGAAACTCACATACCATTTAACCAAAACATTAAACCACCTCACTAACATTAGTAATAGCTCATTTCAGATCACTTCCAGTCATCTAAATATATCTAAGTGGATTTACCAATTAATCAAATCAACCATATAAAACACATTCACAAAATCATTCATCACTTGGCACAATGATTTTTCACGTGGAAACCCAAATGAGAAAAACCACAATGGGGATGAATACCCATAAGTATTTTGAACTCTTCTAAAGTTCTCCATGTTAGGAGCCAAGCCTTGTTAGAAGCTTATACAATAATGTCCTGTTAATAACAGATCCAGTTAAGGACCACTCGGTTAAGGGATTGACTACAATACCCTGTTAAAGGCAATACCCTATTAAAGGAAATACCTTGTTAAAGGTAACCTCGGTAGAGGATTTAAAATCCAAGCTAATGGATCACCTGGTTAGAGGATTGAAACAAGAAGCCTATTAAATTGTACCTGATTAAGGGATTTAACTATTGTAATGGTTAGGGAACAATAGGTTCTTTACTGATTTGGTAATAGCACTAGCTTGCTTAGTCAAATCCTTTTCTACTCCTATCTTCCTTCACAACATTCTGCAGACGCTCCTTCTGGTTCAACAATAATCACACTACCACACTTAACCAAATTTCCAACATAATTACAAAACAACTCATCGACCTTATAAGCAAATACAATAGGTCGGCATCTCATCTCAAAACCTATGAATCTCATAGAGATTACAAACATATCAGTTCAATCATAACTGTTGGATTACATAGAAATCAACTACACATTATTCTAGACAACATCAACCGCTCCTAGATCACCACACATTGGATCTTGTAGCTCATCACATGTCTTTCACTTCATGCTATGCATTTGCTCATTCCCAAGATAAATGGTTATCTTCATGCACCAAAACCACTTTGAAACTCATCATGCATATCATGCTTATGTGGCATCTTCATCTCTGACCATTATTCGATCATAGATCATCATAATTGATTCACCAAGCTCCATCAGTTGGGTTTTTTCTTTTCAACTAGTTAGGGTTACAGACTGATCTCTTCACTTCAATAACAATACTGGTGGCCTTCACTTCTTTACTACCAGTTGCATTACCGCATCATTACCTGTTACAATACAACTTCATTACTGGTTACTAATGACATCAATGCCAACACTATACTTCATCAATGCAATCTTCATGCAATGCCAATAGTAAGTATGACCTAGTGAGAAATAACCAAGGTAAAATACCTTAATTACACCAACACCCACCCTTAAGAGAAACTTAGGGATAATGTTCACAAAAGTTGATAATGCAAGATGGGTCCTAGCTACTAGACCATGTCAGGTACCCATGTATAAATGCAATGTAATCTCTCACAAACAGAGAAAGGGAGAAAATCTAGTGAAAATAAAATTTTCCCTAAAAAGAAGATGAAAACACAAAATAACTCTTAAATAAGAATGATGAGGATAAAACTGTATGTGAGGAAAAGGTCCCCCCCCCATAAGAGAGAAGAAGAGAGACCAAGTAGCCCCACCTCAATGTAGAATGCACACCAATGATAGTTGCTCCAAGTTGGAAGTAGAAGATGCTCCACAATTGTTGAAAAACATTCCTCCCCTTAGGAAGAAACAAAACCCAAGGTGTATGAATGATGTCTCCCCAACTCTAAAAGTAAGATGTAGGAAAAAAACTCAAGATGCATGGAGTCATTGAAAGTGGCTCAAGTGTCCCCATGTTGATGGTAAAATTTTCCCCTTCCAAATTAGGAGTACTAGGTCACACTATTGAAAAAAACAATACTAAATCTAGTGAAGAGCATGAATTTCTACCTCATATAAAACAAAAATACTCAAAAAAAGGAGTCTAGATGATTGATACATCACTGTTTGAAAATTATCTTTGTAATGATGATGTTTGAATCATCGTTGCACCTCCAAAATTCAAATGGCTCTATATTTGGCCTTTGGAGTTGGATTTAAATGAAAAAAAGGCAATTCTAACTTTCTTAAACCTCTTGAATCCAATGGTGGCCTAAGATCTGACCCAACAAGCCCCAATTTTGATTTGCAATAAAAAAATCCATGAATCTAAAACTCCAAAATTGCTCAAAATAACTTTCCAATGTCAATCTAATTGCACTATATTAGCTCTGATACCATGTAAGAATTTTGTATGAAAGTAGCCACCTAATATCTAGAGGCCAAATGGAAAGATCATTAATAATAGAGAAACAATATGACATGAATAAATTGTAATCCTATCAATGATGCAATAAAAATTAATGAACTAGATTGATTATTACATAGGAGACCCCTTGGTTATATAGCCAAGGAAAGAACATAGGAATGCATAAGGTTATGAAATGTGTCATAATCTTATGAAATGAGACAATAAGTGAAAAGTTATCATCCCACCTAAAGTGGAAAAGATATTACATGATAACACTACTAAAGGTGGAACAGTGCAACCACGAAAGGTGGATAAAATAAAGTAATAAAATGATAAGTCCACCTAAAGTGGAAATACTCCAACAACTCCTATGTAGTTCCCTAAGTAAGCTTAAGTATAGTGAAATAAATACTTAGGTGAGAAATAACCAAGGTAAAGAACCTTAATTACACCAACAATTTTTAACTGCACTAAATATTAAAATGAATCTTAGGTTTAAAACTTGAAACAACCTAATCTACTTACAAACCAAATCCTTATATTTTAAATTAAGAGCGTAATCATATACAACAACCATCCTTATTGTTTTATCCCTTGATAATTTTTTCTATCTCAAGTGGAAATTAATTTAGTCAACATAAAATGTAATCATCCTAATACATCCTTGATCTAATTTAATTTTAATAACTTGATTATATTAAGTATAGTTGACCAAGCCAACAACCTTGGCTAAATTAGATTAGGATAATCAATCTTTCTTTATAACTTACCTATCTCAAGACCTTAAATTAACCTACAAGTCCTTGGTCACTAAGATATTTTGACTGAAAAACAACCCCAACCTAAACCATTGCAATTTTTGGCGTCGCCAATATTCAATAAACATTCACATTCCTAACTAACCTTAGCAAAACAAAAAATATCCAAGGTTAAAGATTAAGAAGTACAACTTGAACTTTTATTCCACCCTATATCAAACCACAAACAAAGAAAAATAACATAGGTTAATTTGAGGAAATTCATTTTTTGACTATCTATGGTTACACCCAAGATAGAGGCTCTAAAAACAAACCCATCAAAATACCACCAATAAACAATAAAACTTTGTGAGTCAACCTAATTTTTTTACCTTGGCTTGTAAAATTCATAAAAAACAACCTCATACAAGCCTATCTAAGACCACCTTGGAAACCCAAATAAGGACTACTTAATTGGTGAGTTATCTAATCTCCCCTTTCCCCACATTAACATTGTCAAACTTCACCTAGTAGAAATAAGAACCTCCAAAATACTCTAGACATTATAAAAACCATAGGCTAGTCTCCCACAAGAACACAACCCATTCAATAATAATGCTACACCTCACAATATCCTTTTTTCTTTCCTAAGAATTACTTCAATCAACCTCACCATTTTTGGTGCACCCAACATTTAGTAATATGCCTACCATACAACTCATTAGCAATCCAAATCCATTTTGCAACAAGATATTTCACATTTTACATAAACCTTTTCTAACTCCATTCACCTCAAATTTTAGTTCACTCCAACCAACCAACTTATTCATCCCCCATCCAATCCACCTCCAATGAAATTTCCCTTCACCTCACAACTTATCCATGAACCATGGGAAAAAAAATGTGAAGGCTTATGGTTAATTTAAAATCAAATAAACATAAAACATTCAATCATGCATGAGATAAAACCATTTATACCTTCACAATGATCATCTCTTTCTCCTAGGATTGAGCCTTCAGTGAAGTGAAGAATGCACCCCTTCTCCACTTGATTGGACTGGCTCTTTGATAGGATTGTTGATTTCTCTCCACTACACAACAAGATGGGATTGAGTGATTGAGTAGGATGAAATGGATTCTCTTAAATGAGGCTAGATTTTGGCATTATGAGGGTGCTATTGATGGATTTGAAACTCAAAAGGCCAACATAAGATTATATGGAAAGTGGATATGGAGATGAGGGGAGGAGACTCCAATTTATAGATTGGAGGAGGCCAAAATGGAGGGACAAGATTGATTTAAAAATGAAGGGTTGAGATTTATTTGAAATGGAGGAGAGGATTGAGAGGACAAGGTGTGGGATTCAAGAGATTTTCTATAAAGACCTTTATTGTCTCCACACCTCTCAAGGTACATGGGGAAGAGCTCCCAAGTACATTGGAAAGAGAAAAATGAATTAAAAATTCCTTGGAGAAAGGGGAGAGGAATTAAAAATTTCAAAATAAGAGGATGTGTGGGAAGACTAAATGGAGAAAAGGAATTAAAAATTCCTTGGGAAGAGGACACTTGGGGAGATTCAAAGAATTTGAATTTCTTTGAAAGGATCAAGGTGATTAGGGATGTTTAAATGATTAAGGAGATTGATTAGGTGGATTAATGAGTGATTAGAGTGCAAGTGGGAAAGTTAGGAGGATGTGACATGAGGAGAAAGAATGAGTGGATAAATATAAAATTGAGGAATAATGATAATTAGACTTCTAGAAGAATTAATTAGGCTATGTGAGGATTAGAAGAAATGATTTGTAGGAATCATATGACTAGCTTAGTTAACTGAAATTAATTAACTAAGTAGGATTTAAAAGAAATAAATGATATTTGAAATTATTTTTTAGAAGAATGGGGGAATAATTAATATATTGATAAATTAGTTATTGGACTATAGTGATAAAATTAATTAAATTTGATTTAATTAATTTTAAGAAGAAAGGGACCTACACAATTACATTAATTAATTATGTGGAGAGGCTTAAATTAATTAAATATTAATTTAATTAATTTTAGATATCTACATTTTCCCCCTCTTTGATATAGCATCATGAAGTGATGTTATATCAAAGAAGAGTAAAACATAGTGGACGAAAGGGTTAAAGATTAGTAGTATGATGCCCTAGTCATAGGTGAGATGAGGAAGTATGATGAGGAGGTAGTGGTACGCCCCCTCGAGAGGACATGAGGGTTCTAAGAACATGGGTGTGCTCTCAAAATGGATCAGAGGACTAGAGGATTGAGGATGAAATCATGCAAAAAGGATAAGGATGATGAAAGGGGAATGAATGAATTGGAGTCTCCAAGCTAAATGGTTGAAATGAGATGAATGAATGAAATGAAGTGAGTGGATGGGATTTCTTATTGTGTAGATGTGAAGAGAAAACCTACTTTTGATTTTGCAACGGACTATATACACCACTACCTATAGAATTCAGGATGTTGCGAATATTTGATGCATGGACTAGAATCTCAGACAATAGGTATCTCTATGCACACAGGTTCACAAACATCAATTATAGTGTAGATGCAAGACTATTGGATCATACAAGAGAAACCATAAAACATGCCATTCCACAAAAACTATGCCCCATTATACACCAACCAAGACATACCAAGATACACAAGATAAAAATCAAAGCGAAAAGCTCAATCATGAAAACAACATGCACATTGCCAACTGATATCTCTTGCCAAGAGTAGGATGTGGATTTGGATAAACTACCAGACATGGGAAGGATACATCCTGATGGGAAGGTGATGGATTTGGATAAACTTCTAAACATGGGAAGGATGCATCCCGATGGACAGGGTGTGGATAGATTGATGGGAGGCAACAGATAAGCTGGTTGTGTAGGGTCTGCAGATGGGAAGATTGTCACTTGGATTTGATTAGTACAATATGGATGGGTGTTTGGATTATGCACAAGTCAATAAGAAGCTCAGATAGATGGGAAAAGATCAGTTTGATGGGATAAAAGCTCAGTTTGATGGGGATCATAAATGGATTGGATAATATGGTGGGGGGATTAATGATTGAATAGGATTGGGTGAGATTGTGGATATAGGATAAATTGATTGGAACCAATGACAAGGGAGAACCTAGGATTGGTAAAAAGATGGCAGGAGGATAAATGGATTGGATAATATTGGAGGATGATAAATGGATAGGACATGATAGGATAGAATAATGAATGGGACCAAAGACAAGGGAGTACCTAGGCTTGGTAGAAAGATGGGATGGATAGAGAGATTTATTGGATAGAAGATGGAGGGATTAAGTATATGAATAGCTATAGGATATGGAGGAATAAAGGATTAAAGATAGGTAGAATGGAGATCCAAGAACTATGTTGCAAAGGAGTGCAATGCCCCACATTAGAGGTAGTGGAATTAAGGATGGAAGGATGGTGGATAAAGGATGAATGTGATGGAAGGATGGTGGATTAATATGTATGAGAATGGATATGGATGGAGGGAAAATCTAGGCTTGTGTGTTCCAAATAATTCATATACATTATTTTTTCCTATAACATGATCAAGATCAAAGGTAGGAATGGAGGATGCATTTGGATAGGATGAGATGGAGGATATGGATAAGGTAGTCAAGATCAAAGATAGGAAAGGGGGATGGACTTAGATAGGATGTTGATAGTAGATAAGGGATACAAAAGATGTGGATGGTAGGATGGCTTGGATGAAGCTTTCCCCCAAGTGTAGAGTGCAAAAGGATGAGGGGATTATGCATGATGCTTGTTTATCAAGTTTTAATCATGGTACTTACCCAACGTGCCACAAGAAGTGGTTTTCAACATTGGATGGATTTTTTCTCTTTAATTTTTTTTTTGCTTCCTTTTTTTTTTGAATAATTTGGATGGATAATGATGAGGATAAGTGGATGTAGAAGATAGTGAGATGGAGGAAGGACTCAAGCATCCCGTTCCATGGAAGGTATCCCTTAAAGATGTGTTAAATTAAAGCAAGATAATTGGAGCCATACACATATATGTTGGTAGAAATATATGGGGATATGGAATGGATGTAAAATGGAGGGGGCTAAGTACTTATGCAAAAACTTGAATTAAAGGGATGAGATTATGGAAAATGGAGGTTGGATAATGGATGGAGTTGTGAAATACTTATGGATAAATGGATGGGGATGTTGGAAACATCAACATTGGCACACACATTAAAGGGTAGTTGTCTTGTGGAGAGGATTTTAAATTAGATGGAGGATCAAATGTGGATTTTGGGACATGAGGACCAAAAATAGATGAAGGGGATGATGTAATTAAGATAGTGGATTTTGAAATGTAAGGGCCCAAAATGGATTTTGAAGGTGGAGGATTGTTAGATGGATGATTGGAGGGATTATGAGGGGAGGGATATTTTGGATTAGCAAGTTTGGATACCAATTTGGATTTATCTTTGAGATGCATTTCTTCTATGAGTATCTTGGGAATCCAAATAGTTTTTGATTTTTTCTTTTTGGGCCTTTCTTGCCTTTTGGATTTTTATTTCTTTTGGATCATATTTTTCTTTTCTTGAGCATGTCTTTTTGATGGGACATGTTGGCCCTTATACTTTTGTGGATTTCTATCTTTATGCTTTTTATATTTAGCATCCAAATTTCTTCCAATAGCCATGGTTTGGGTGCATGAGGACAGATGACTTGGAGATTTTATGGATGGGATGATGGAGGGAGAATTTTGGAAGGAATTCAAACATGTGTGCCTTTCTTGATTTTTCTTAGGGATCATTTGAGGTGATGAATTGGTAGATGGAGGGATGTAAGGACCCAATATGGATGGAAGGATGAAGGGTTTTGCATTGATGAGGAAATAATGGAGTTTAGGACATAAGGACCCAAAAGGGGTTTGGAAGATGGGCGATGGAAATGTTTGGATTTAAATGGAGGAATTTAATATCTAGAAGAGATGGAAGGTATACCAACATATTGAGCATGAGCTTTGTATCCAAGGCCATATGGACTTGTATTTTTTTTGACTTGAAGGGGTTCAAATATGCCTTGTGCATGGAGGCCTAACCCTTTGCCTTGATAATTCATTTTTTGACAAATTATATTTCCAATAGGATACTTATTATTTTGGAAACAAGATGCAAGTCCATTTTGAGGGGGATGGGATATGGGAGGGATTGTAAGTTCTTGGAGGAAACTGGAATGGATGAAGGTGGAAGAGCCTAGTTGATAGGTATGGGATTCATGTACAACTTGGATAAGGGTGATGGGATATTCTATAGGATTGGGATCTTGTGGGGGATTAGGAGGAATATTAGGATCATGAGAGGTATTGTGATCATGACATGGAGATGGAGAAATACTTTGATATTGACTTGGGATGGGATCATGTGGTGGAGTGGAAGGGGTGATTGGATCTTGACATGAAGTGGAGGGGATGAGATCAAGAGATGGAGTGGAAGGTAGACATGGATTTTGAGATGTAGAGGTATCATGAGATGAAGGGATGCCTTTATCTTGAAGTGGAGGGTAATTTATGCTAGAATGCTTTGGAACAATCTCTTGACATGTTTGGGGTTGCGGGGATGGTGTGATGGAGGAGGAGGTGGATTATTCAACTTGGATAGATGGAGTGATGTTGGTATCATGGAGCTTAGGGAATTCATGTTTGTATTTATTTTGAGGGGATGGAGGTGGATGGGGGACTTGGGGAGACTGGGAAACTTTGTTTTGAGGTGGGGATTTAGTCTCCTTTGCTAGTATTTCTTGGATACAATTACAGAGAAAGGACGTGGAGGATGGGGATGGAGTGGATTTCAAAGGATTAGGATTATGTGAAGATTTAGGATTATATGGAAGATTGGATTGGGATGTGGATGGAGGACAAGATGGAGTTATAGATGTTGGATAGGAGAGGTATGTGGATGAGGGATAATACGAAGACATAGATGGAGAATAAGATGGATTGTCCTTGTCAACGATAGGGGGAGAATAAGAGATGTGAGATGAATTGGGTTTGACTTGGTAAGGGGGTTGGGGTGGGATACATGAATAGGAAGAAGTTGGATAGCTTTGAAGCATGTATAAGCTGGATGGGCATGGTTGATAGGGTGATCCTTGAACTTCTATAACCATTTCTTCAAACCAACCCATGATGTTTGAATGTGGATTTTGGGTAGACAAATTTTTCTTTTGACAAGTCAAGGGTAACCTCAAGATGATGAGAATAGGAAGACAATTTGGAATTGGATGGATAGACTTGATTGAGAAAAATGATTTCGTGATGCTAGATAAAGATGAGGACTAGGACTTAGCAACTTTAGATTAGATTAAGGAATGATTGGATTCAATTTGATTTGCTTGGATTGGATTGGGTTGGATTGGATTGGATTGGATTGGTCCTTGGATTAGGACAAGATTGATTTGGATTAAGACAAAACCTTAGCCCTTGGATTAGGACTTAGATGGGGATTGATGATGTTGACAACAAAGCAAGGTGACAACCAAGATAAGAAAATTTCAGACCTTTGGATTAGGAATAATTCATCAAGCTTTCTTCTACTTAGGATAGCATTACATTCCTAAGAAAAATAGGGAAAATGGATTAGGGTTTTGATCAACCCAAAATGATTTAAGAAAATATATTTGGGGGGATTCTTTCCAAACCTAATTGATTGATTGATTAAAGATAAAGGTCTAAATTAATCTTTCACAAAGTGTCAACCTTAGGATGAGGTTGATTGATTGATTCAATAATTTGATTGATTGGATTGATTAGGATTGATTGGGATTTTGGAGATTTGATTAGGTTAATGTGCTAAGTCCTTAAGGATGGAATGAAAATGATTATGGAAGAATGTATTTATGATAGGTAGAAGAAGGTGTAGATTACCTGAGACTGAATTGATGATTGGAGAGAGATATTAGTTGGGGATTGATGATCATTTGGATGGATGAAAATTAATTGGGGATTTTACTTGAATGGAGATGGCAAAATAGGGGTTTGATAGTAAAAAAAAAAAAATTGAAGGATTTGGTCAAATTTAGGAATGTTTTGGATGTTATCTACTCTTGGCAAGAGAAATCAAACATTGACAAGCACATTGGCCAAGACAATGCTTAAAGACAAGTGTAAAAGTGAAAGGGGCCTAGATTAGCCTAAACAAAATTTCACATGTTTTGCACAAATGAAGACGTGTCAGACATACAAATTAGGATATAAAGTGGAAACCATTCAATAGGCCTCTCGCACAAGTGATACATCAAACAAGTAGACAGATAGAGTTTCTGGTAGCACTGGCTCCCCCTTACAGTGCACTCACTTCTCGATCATACCAAATTCTCTTACCCCAAAGATTTGAGGATCTATTATATGGGGAATTCCTATCTCATCTTGAGTGGGTACATGAGAGATAACTTTGGGGTATGATCTACATCCCTTGCACTATGAATGTGGGATTTTGAGCTACTAAACAAGGTTCTTAGTGTAATTTTTGAGGGATCACAAATCCAACAATGGATTCTCGAAGTGAGCCACTTAAGACTCTAATTGAGCTTATCAGTGCAGGGAAGGCCCACACATACAATGAATTCACTCAGCACTTCAACTGCTTGACCAAATTATTTATAGAGTGGCTTAGAAAAATTGGCTCGAGATCATGTCGGTAGAGTTGATATCCCCAATGTGTCCCAATTCAAACTACCCTTATGAGGTGATGAAATCCTTAGTCAAGAGTATCCCTCTCTACAAAAAAGAAAAATTGGGTTTTGTTGATAACCTTTCTCTTCACCCAAGGTCCACGAAGGCGAGGGGAGAGGATACTTAGTGAAATGGTGGGTCTACCCTACACAATGTGCAAGTGCACCAAACACAAAATACACATGTTCTTTTTAGGCCCAAATGAAATATTTTTGCTAATCTAGAATGCGAGAAAAAGAAACTACATCTAATGGAAAAGATGATGGTCTTCAACAAAACATCCTACAAAAGAGTGTTAGTAGTATGATTTTATGTCTTGGATATGCGAAAAAGATGCAAGGACAGAGAAAAGTTAGCAAAAAATTGAAAATAAGCACTTAAAGTTGAGACATTGATTGAGGCCATGCACAAAGAAAGTTAGCATGGAAATTCAAAATTTAAAAATTGAGATTAGGCGGGAATACATGGAGATGTTGAAGTGTAGGCACAAATGTTGAAATGTCTACACAAACATTGATTAAGGTCCTACATAGAAAAAAAAAGATTAGCCTGCAAAAATTCAAAATTTTAAATTTTAAAAATAAGTGGGAAAAGTACCTAGGCGGAGAAGTTGAAGTATGCATAGACATTGATTTGTGGATTGGCGTATGTGCAAAAGCTGATGCACATACATTGATCAGTGGATTAATGCATGCACAAACATTGATCTGTGGATTGTGTGAGATTTTGCCAAGATCAAGAGCTCAATGGAAAGTACAAAAATAGAGAGACAGAACATAGGACAAGAATAAATTGTATTCTCATCAATAGATGAATGATCAATAGATCAATAGTTGTTACATACAATGTAGATGAGCTTGCATATATAGGCAAGGCAATATGGATATGTGAGCACACAAACATGACATGTGGCTCAATAAGAAATAAGGGTAGGTAGGAAATAGGTGTGGTAGGTAGGAGAAACAATAAAATATTTTACATGAGGTGGATCACCCATGGAAGGTGGAATTATCACTCCACAATAAGTGGATATGATAAAATAGTAACAAGATCACACCATAAAAGGTGGGAATTCTCCTACACACACTATCCCAATGTGGCACAAACACCAAAGTGTCTCATACCCAACTTCTATGAAATGCATTATCCTAAGTAAACTTAAGTAAGGTGTAATAATATCAAATATGAATAATTAATTACACCAATAGATTGACATATGCGCAGACGTTGATATGTGGATTGACGTATGCGCAAATGTTGATCAGTTGATCAATGCATGTGCAAATGTTGATTTACAATTTTTAATGAAAAAAATTCAAAAAAAAGGTTAGTAGGAAAATTTAAATTTAAATAAAGACATTGAAGGACTAAAGCAAAGACATCGAAATGACAGAGCGGAGACGTTGAAATAAAGACGCAACCATCGATCTGTTAACCTACGAGGACAAATATTTAGAAAAAATAAAAAAATCATTAGCTAAAAGGGAAGTGGGTTCCACAAAGCATGCCGAAATGAACCAAGGGAAAATAAACGTGAAGGATTATGACTAATTTAAAATCAAATAAACATAAAACATTCAATCATGCATGAGATAAAACCATTTATACCTTCACAATGATATTCTCTTGCTCCTCAGATTGAGCCTTCGGTAAAGTGAAGAATTCGCCCATTCTCCACTTAATTGGATTGGCTCTTTGATAGGATTGTGGATTGCTCTCCACTACACAACAAGATGGGATTGAGTGATTGAGTAGGATGAAATTGATTCTCTTAAATGAGGCTAGATTTTGGCATTATGAGGGTGCTATGGATGGATTTGAAACTCAAAATGCCAACATAAGATTATATGGGAAGTGGATATGGAGATGAGGGGAGGTGACTCCAATTTATAGATTGGAGGAGGCCAAAATGGAGGGCAAGATTGATTTAAAAATGAAGGGTTGATATTGATTTGAAATGGAGGAGAGGATTGAGAGGACAAGGTGTGGGATTCAAGAGATTTGTCATAAAGGCATTTCTTGTCTCTACACCTCTCAAGGTACATGGGGAAGAGCTCCCAAGTACATTGGGAAAAGAAAAAGGAATTAAAAATTCATTGGAGAAATGAGAGAGGAATTAAAAAATTTTAAATAACAGGATGTGTGGGAAGACTAAATGGAGAAAAGGAATTAAAAATTCCTTGGGAAGAGGAGGCATGGGGAGATTAAAAGAATTTGAATTTCTTTAAAAGGATCAAAGTGATTAGGGATGTGCAAATGATTAAGGAGATTTATTAGGTGGCTTAATGAGTGATTAGAGTGTAAGTTGGAAAGTTAGGAGGATGTGACATGAGGAGAGAGAATGAGTGGATGAATATAAAATTGAGGAATAATAATAATTAGGCTAAGTGAGGATTAGAAGAAATGATTTGTAGGAATCACATGACTAGATTAGTTAATTGAAATTAATTAATGAAATAGGGTTTAGAAGAAATAAATGATATTTGAAATGATTTTTTACAAGAACGAGGGAATAATTAATTTGTTGATAAATTAGTTATTGGACTGTAGTGATAAAATTAACTAAATTTGATTTAATTAATTTTAAGAAGAAAGGGACCAACACAATTTAATTTATTAAATTTTGTGGAGAGGCTTAAATTAATTAAATATTAATTTAATTAATTTTAGATGTCTACAATCCAATTCTTACTATTCTTATCAGTGTCATTATAAATGTTTCCACAACAGAAACTATTGTACCTTAGATTCCATCTCAATCATCCATCTATACGCAAACCATGTTGTAAAATCCTCCAACAACATATCAAAGTGCAACTTTATATCCACCTCAAATGCTATACTACCTTGTATCCATGTATGGCTCAATATGCAAACCAACCTTCATGTCAATAAAAATACATCCTACCAACTGTAGAGTTGTAATTTGAAATTAGGGTTTCACCAAATAGGATAAGACCACTAATGAACCAAATTAATATTTACATTGAAAGAGGGGTGAATCCAATAGATCTAGCCTCAATTCAACTAAGGAAAGGGGTGATATTTTTTATTAGATTCACTATTTAGGGTTTTATTCCCTATTTCTAAGTCCAATTGTGAAAATGTTGAAATTAAGGTAAATGGGTGAATATCAAAGAGATCAAGCATAAATAGTGAGCTGCAATTGTCATATAGAGACACCAACTTGGATCTAAGCAAAAGCAGATGATTCAGATTTGTTCCCAAAAGTTTGACCTAGTTTGTTGGGATCATGGTGGTGGGTGTCATGGTCCTCCGAAATTCTCATTGTAAAAAGGTGAACCTGTTCGTCTCTACAAATCCTAACAGTCCTTCCAAACACAACTATGTACATGTTCTTACACACAGTAAAAAGAGGACAATTGTTAGGAATAGGGGTTTGCCTAAGTCAAGCCTAGGTTAACCTTGGATAAAATAATACAAATCCTCAAACAATTACTTAAGGAAAGATGCCTTAGATCTATGATTGTTGATGATAATGCTTTTCTCTTTGGATGTAATAACATATGTTGTATGAAATGACATGAAAAACACAAAACCCTAATCACACATACATGTGTGCATAATATTGATGTAATTTTTCTCCACAATGGTTGAAGGATGAATATGTAGCCTTAAAGATCTATAAAAAATGCTTGATTAATGCTTCACAGATGCAAGGATTCTTTAGGAATTGATTGCTTAGAATCTTAGAATGCTTCTAGGTGAAAATGAGTTGAGAAGGATGCCTTATATAGGGATTTCATAATTGAAATCACCTTTAGGCTAAATCGGGATAAAATGATAAAGTAAAAAACTATAATTAAGGAACAAAATAAGAGTGTGATGATGTAATAAAGTGAAATAAGACCCATAAGATTAAATTAAATATTAATTAATTACAATAGAGGTTATATAATGCATAAAAGAAAAGGAAATACTAAAATAGGTTCTTTGAGAATGTGAAATTTGATACACTAATAAAGGTGTACAATTTGCAATGCTACATTTAACCCCCACATTAGTTGAGTATTAGATTACAGTCATACTCTTAGTAAAGTAGAAATATGAGAGAGATGAGAAATTAAGAGCACAATCACAAGGAGATAAGAAATCGCTAATTTTGAGTAACCAAGCCCCTAAACTTAGAATCTTCACTCACACAATCTCATGCAAGGACACACAACACAAGGGGTTAGCACTTAAAACAAGACATCAAGTCAACTAGTTGTAGAGACCTCGATAATAAAAATGTCTCAACAACTAATATCATTCTTGAAATGGCATCACAAGGACACAAGAAATCACATAAAAAAAGAAAGAGCACACATCATCCATTAACTACAAATAGAAAAGCTATGTGCTCATGAGGATAAAAAATGAGAGAGACATGGATACACATTCTAGTTATGTTTTTGTAGGTGATCCGTGAGAAGATGAGTGAGAGAAGACATGATACACATTCTAGTTGTGTTTTTCTAGGTGACCCATGTTGGGGAGTAGAGTAGGAATAATCTAGTTGTGTTTTTCTAGTTTCACTCATCATGTTGTGTGTGCAAGTGGTATCTAGTTTCAAGTGTTAAGCATCTCATATAAGTTTGTTTTTTCTATGGTTTCAAGCATGCAAGAACTTGTGTAAGACATGAGATGAAAATGCAAATGTGTGTATATGGTGTTGAGAACATCTTGTGTAAGAGTTTATTTACTCTAGTTTTGAGAGTGTGTAACCTCATGTAAGACATATATATGTCTAGTTTTGAGGACATCTCATGTAAGAGTTTGTTTTCTCTAGTTTCAAGAAAGTGCACCCCATTTAAGACATATAAATGTTGCATCTAGTTTTAGGTATGAAGAATATCGTGTAAGAATTTGTCTTCTCTAGTTTTGAGAATGAACAACCTGTTTAAGACATGCAAAAATATACTACAATATAGTACAAAGAGGGTGATATATATGTCCCCCCCTTAAGATGTCAACATAGGTCTATGTTGATGTCTTAAGAAATCTAGAAACAAGGATACCAACCTTCAACACCAAGGAGACATCCTTTTAGGAATCAATGCTCATAAATCCAACCTAAAGAGGCAATACTCTTACAAGCAAGGATAAGATAGTTGAAAAAGAGATATCTTGTAACAAGTGTAAAGAGGATACTTGGAGGATAAGAGATCTTTTCTCAAAGACACCTACCTCCAAGAGGAGTTTCTCTAACAAACATAACATCTTATACCAAAATATGGGAAGGGGAACAAGAATGCCTACCTTCCTCCTATTGCTAGATAAAAGGGATTCTTGATGAAGCATCACCGTTTATGACAAATAGTCCAAGTTAACTATTACTTCTATAGGGTGAGTATATATATAATAGTAACTTCAATTTTATTTAAAATTATTATGAAAAATATTCCATCCATCATAACCTGTTACTTTTATGTTTTTTTATTGGTCTTCGGAGCTACGCCTTAGAAATTTGGACTTTGAAACAATCTGGAAGGGAACCATAAATTTTGGATCTGAACTAGGAGGACTAGGGCATTGGGTGCCATAGTCCTTAGGAAGAATTGGGTGTTGAGTGCCATATTCCTAAGGAGGACCAGTGTGCTAGGTGTCTTAGTCCTTGGATAGGAGTTTTAGGCACCCTGTCCTTGGGTACTAGGCTAAAGTCTATGTCTTTGTTTAAGGCAAAGAAGAGAAATTAGGTTGACATAAAGAGGTTTGGAAAAAATACTATCTTATTGTAATACCATATTGAAATGAGAAGATGTAAATTCACTAGACAATGGAGAAGGGGTTGTTGACAGAGGAAGAGGTTGGAAACCGTGATATTATTTGAAAAAGTGTGATGTAGATTTCTTATGATCATCAAAACTTTGGTGCGCACATCCTAAACCATGTCCATTGTATCCATGTGTAATTGTTGAAATATATAAAAGAGAGGTTTCATTCTTAGAATCAAAATATAAATAGCCCCCATCATTATCAAGACATGTGTTGGAAGGAGAGGTAGGAATTGGTTTAGAAGAAGCTTGGATAAAAGACACAAAAGGCTCCTTAAAGGCTTCATTATTATATTGAGGGATCTTATACCCATTGAAGGAGGGTGTAAATTCTATTGTACCCCAATTCCTTGCTAGAGAAGCATCATTGATAGGAGATGGTATTTTTGAAGGAATCATAGCATTAAAAGGAGAAATGAATCCCATTTCATCATGAATGAGATTATAAGGATTAGGATCAACATTTATTGTGAGAAATTCATTGTTATATATGAATTTGATTGTACGATGAAGCGTAGAATGAAATTATTTCATAGCATGAATCCACTCCCTACCTAAAAGAGGGTTATAATTAATATGATTAGGAAAGACGTGGATAGGAGTAGGTAAAGTCACATGTCCTAATTTTATATGTAATATAACTATACAAGGCGAATCTCCAGGAACATTATCAAAGCCATGCGCACAAAGAGGATTGGGTTTAATAGAAGAATAATCCCAAATTATCTTATCTAACACAACAAATTAAAGTACCTTTTATCTTTTGTTCGTAAATGCAAGGAGTAATCATAAGGGAATCATCTCTATTTTAAAAATATATAGAATGAAATCATTTTGTGATAATGTAATTTTGATGTTAAAAATGTGGTTAGTATAAAAGGCATACACATATAATGAGACAATATAATATAATTGAAAAGCTTAATTGAAAAGCTTAATTGAAAAACTAAATCAAAGATGCAAACCATAAGCCTTCCTTGAAATGTCTCATTTTCCTCTATTCTTGAGGACCTTGAAGGTGTTGGATTGATGGGCTCTCAGCGGAGCAATGACCTCCAAAGTGGCAACTCAAGAGTTGAGTAGCTATTTGATCATGATTGACTATGGAGATGATATGAAATGCATGATTTAAGAACCTAGATGAACATGCTATGATAAATCCAAAGCTAATTACTAGATAATTGAAATGTAAATTGCCTATAGTAATGATGCCTAAATTGATATGAGATGGGATTTGCCTATAATAACAATGCATAAATTGATATGAGATCAGATCTGCTTATAATAACAATGCATAAATTGATATGAGATCGGATCCTTATTGCTCCAAAATGAGGGGTATTTATAGGAATTCCAAGGCCAAAGCTGAGGTGGTAGGAATCGACGGTCCAGATTTGATCTGAAGATATCAAGGGCCAAGATTGAATAAGTTGGAGATGAGGTTGGAGGAAGGGACACTTGTCATCTCTGTGGTGACAAGTGTCAAGGAGCCTTGCTCATGAGAGGGCAAGTGTCCAAGGGAGGAGACATGTGGCCAAAGTGCCATGTGTCTCAAGAAGAGAAAATCCACACCATGGGAGGTTAGGATAAGAAGGTTAGGATATGCAAGATAGGATAGGGTTTGTTAGACCCAAGATTAGATTGAATGGGTTAAGTTAGGGGATGGTTAGGTTGGGTGGTTAAAGTTAGGAGCCATGTGCTCATTTGAATTTAGAAATTCAAATAATAGAAAAATGGTAATTAATCTCAACAAACTTGAGTTTGTTAATCTTAATTAGGGATTAGAAGAATTGATTAGTGTGGGGAGACAGTAATTAATTTAGAATTAATTAATCAAAGGGGGATGTGAGATGAACTATATAAATAAATCATTTAGATTTATTTACTAGTAGATGAATAGAGAAATTAATTAAATTGCTTGTGAATTCAATTAATTAGGAAGGGGAATTAATCAAATATCTACGTATTTAATTAACTATCTTCAGACCATTTTTAGGTGTATATAGTAATATCATTTGGTTTAGAAGAAGGATGAGGAACCAACCTTTGTAAGGCTTCTTGGATCAACTTATAAAGAGAAGGTAAAATTTGAATCAAGTCCAAAAGGGAAATCATAGCTAAGATACCATGGAGTTTCTCAACAAGATTAGGTTCCTTATCAACATCTTTCTTAGGATGAGGGAGGGAAGGAAGAGAAGTGAAAAGAACAGTAGGATCTTTCTTTTTGGCACAAGCATTAAATGTGTGATATATTTCATAACCATATTTTTGTTCTAGTTGCCTTTCCATATCACCTATTCCACATATATATTTTGCAACTTGTAGGATATTGCACCATCCTAAATTGTATTGCCTTATAAGTTTATCCTCATTTGGGCCCTCACCTTGGCATTCACCTCTCAAGGCCTGATCAGAGTCATGATTTTGCTCATACTATGCAAAGTTATCATGATTTTCATCTTGCACTTCATTTCCCCTCATTTTTTGGTGCATGATTGGTCAGGACCAGGGTGCTAGCACCCTTGTCCTCCTAATTAGGCCCTATTTTGAGGCCCCTTAATGGTCATAACATTTTGGTAGGGATCTACATCCCATGTCGGTTCATGTCAAAAATTAAGATGTTTTTCAAAGGGCGTATATAAAAGGAGGTTTACCCCTCTCATTTTTAAGGACACAAACATACCAATTCAATACAACATCAAGAAATTAAACATTCAAGTTCAAGTGAGAAAGAAATTAGTCTTCTTTCAAGCATTGGAGCAGAGATAAGGTCAAGATTTAAGCATTGGAGTTAACATTCATGTTCTATGTTATTGAAGACTTCATGAAACCCTAATTCTATGTGGAGACAAACAAAACTTCACAAGGAGCTATATTATTAGCACTTTCAGTCATTATTCAGCATCTCCCTCAAAAGGAGAATATTTTCATTGCTATAATTTAATTATATTTAATTTCTATGTCATGGTTAATTCAAAAATCAAGGTTTGACCTAAGGCAAACCCCTATTCCTAACCCATTTCCCTTCTCTAGCATGCACAAGAACAAGTACGGAGTTGTGATCTTCAAAATTTTCTTTATTTATAATGACAAATTGTTCACCCATTGGAGTGTGAAAAGTGTAGAGGACCAGAGCGACCACTATCCTGGTCTCAATAAATTAGGAGCTCCTTCTAGGAACATATCCAAATACATTTGCATTCCTTAGATCCAGGTGTGTGGCTCGATTCGATGACTATAGCTCACTCTTCATGTGTGTATACATTAATTCCAACACATTTACCCTCATTTCAACATTTTCACAATTCAATTTAAAAGAGGGAAACCAATTCAAATCTAGTAAATCCAATAGAATTATCATCCTTTATCCTTGTTTATTTGTGGCTAGATCCATTAGGTTTTGAAGAACACAAATGGACACTGAGAGGGGGTGGGTTGAATCGGTGTAATTTAAAACTTTTAACTATGTGAGCTAATACTACTACTGTAAATTAATTGAGAACACACACACATAAGAGCACATCACATAACACCAGATGTATGAGGAAAACCCTATGTGGTAAAAACCTCGGTGAGAATAGTTGTTGGAGTCTACTACTCCAATCTAGCCTCATAATGAATAATTGATTATAATGTTTAGGGCACCAACCCAAGGAGCACCAACCCTTAAAATTTTAGGGAACCAACCCAAGGAGCACCAACCCCTGATTTTATGAGCACCTACTCAAAGGAGCACCTACCCCTGCTCTGAGCACCCACTCAAAGAAATACAATGACTATTCAAGTTTGCAATGCAATGATAAAAAACTATTACAAATAAATTTTGTAACACTCACAGAATTCTCATATCTTGAGAACGAATCTCTCTACCTGTTGGTATTCTTCCTCGGTTTCTTTCTTCTCCCTCTGTCTATTTTTCTTCTTCTCTTTGTTAGTGTAGGTTTTTTATTTTCCTTATGTTAGGGGGTATTTATTTTTCCTACACATATATTATTTAAGCTTTCTTAGGTTAATAGGAGTGGTTTATATGAGGACATGTGGTGAAATAATTTAGCTACATGTGTAACTCTCCACCTCACATGGGTAGTTGAGTTACACACCCTCTTTTGGCTTGTTGTGCCACCTCTCATAACCACTATTTTGTCATTTCCTAAGTGGGTTATGGGGTAGTTGGGTTTCACACCCTCTTTTGGCCTTATGTGCCAACTTTCTCAACTCCTTTTATGTCTTCATGTAAGGAGGTTATGCCACATGTTTTGATATTTACCAAGAAGGTAAAACCTCCCACTTTTAATGGGGAATAGGAGTTAATGAACCCCTTGGATGTATATGCTTATATTTTTCTACATAATAAACATTATACTCTCACCTTCACTAGTGGAGTGATAGGTCGGTGAGAGTCTTCTCCAAATTCTCCTATTTGTCTCTATTTCTCTCTCATATTGAAATTATCTTCATTCAGCTATTTTGATCTTCGATCATCGGTTGTGTGAAGAGTTGTATGTGATCTACGACCGACATCAGATCTTGGCTCGATTCTCGCTTCTCGCAGAATCTCACATGGTATCAGAGCTTATTGTTTGGTATAGCTCATTGTTTTTTTTTATTTATTTGAGGGATTTGAGACTTTTATATAGATAATATTTTCCTTAGAAACTAAGTATGGTCTTCTCTTGCATTCTCGTGTGATCTGGAGAAACAGAACAGTTTAAAGGAAAATAGCTTCTAGTTAAATTTGGTTTACATGTATGTGTTCTTGTAAAATCTAGGTGATTGCAGTTTTGTGGTAATATTGGAAGCTTAATAAGAATTTCTAGAGTGTCCATAAGGCTTGAAAAAGTCAAAAGTAACTTTTACTTCACCAAAATCAGAGTTTGAAGGACACAGTAAAAATCAGAGTAAAATCTTTTTACTAGAGCTGTTTTCATTTTGGCTTTAGTGTTCCAACTTCTGTTCACTTTCATAAAAAATGATTTCTGGGTTTTCTTCCCAACATCGAAAAATGTCTAGGTTTTGAATGGTATTTCCAGGAAATTAAAAAATTTTTTGGATAAATCGAGATTGAATAGGGCCTAATCCATTTTTCTCGGGTGTCAGATTTTTGCAAACAAATACTTGACGAAAAGCTGAAAATGAGCACTCTCCATTATTGTTGGTCTAATTGAAATTTTTTGCCTTTTTCTATCAGATATTAAAGGTTGTATCAGCTGCTTCTTTTTCTCTTCAACTAGTCATATCTTTCTCCTCACAACTATGTTTTTCAAAAAACTAATAATTGTTGGAAAGGTATTGAGATAAATTAAGCAGTTATAAAGCTAATTTGTTTTAGATCTTGTCTCAAATTATTTGTATTTAAAATCTCTATTGGTTTCTTAAAAGAATTATAATCTGATAAAAAGCTTGTAAATGCACTAATTATAAAGTGCCAACCTTGTAATATTTGGGGAGGGTGATTTCTGAGACTAGTGAAAAGGGGGGGTGTCTCTTGTGCCTTCTTTCTTGCACTTTTCTTGATTCTTTGCAATCTTCTTTTCTACTATCATGGATGCATCTATAGTTACACTTTTAACACCATGTAATTATTTTGAATGGAAATCTAAGATGATAATTGTGAAGCGGAAAATCGCGAGCGAACCCTAAGTGTTTCCCCCACCACTCCGAAGAGAGGGGAAGGAGGTCACTAGGGTTGGCGGTTTTCACTTAGGGGAGACTTTACATTCAAAAGAGGGGTTGAAACCCACAAGATCCAATCCCACACAATGCAAGATTGGATTCTAAATGAGTTTCAAGGGTTAAGACAGCAAGGCTACCCTCTTTTGTAAAGAATGTGGATAGAATGATTAAGCTAGGAATGCATGAAAAGTGAGAAAGATTCACTTATAAACGGAGATAGGAATATAGGATGAAGCTGCAGACCTGGAATTAGCAGTAAAATGTTGAGATGATGTTGTCCTGCAAATTTGAGTGAAAGTTGACGGAACGATGGCGCCCGGCGTGCACACGGTCCTCCGAAAAATCCGCGAAACGAAGGGGGATCTGTTCGTCTTTGCACAAGGATTCCAAATCTTCAATTACAGCCGCGTACCTGCAACCTACACACAGAAAAGCGAGGACAATTGGGGGGTTAGGGATTAGGGGTTTGCCCTTAGGTCAAACCCCAGTTTTGGAATTAACCAAGAAATGAGAAATGTTGTAAATGTAAATGATTGTAATGTAAAACAAGTACTAGTACCTTGTTGTAAGAATGTTTGTACTCTTACATGTGAAGGTGTAGATGTTGTTGTATGTTGTATGTTGTATGTGATCTCCTCTTCAATGGTTGAATCCTTGTCTTGAATGCAACACTTAGCCTTGAATGGAGACTTAGAATGATCAATTGCTTGAAGGAATGCTTGAATGCTTGAATGCTTGAATATCGCTTCCGCCTTTTTTTCCATCTTCCAAAATGGGAGAGGAAATGTAGTTTATATACTTGTCAATTAGGGTTAAAAGACTGATTTTTCTGACCTTAGGCCGACCAGGAAAGATTATTTTCCAATTTGCAAACATAAAGACCCAAGACCCAAAAGAGACCAGGCCCAAAAATAGGGCCAGGGACCAGGGCGCTGGGCACCATGGTCCTGGGGGACCAGGGCACTGGGTGCCCTAATCCTGAAGGACTAGGGCACTGGGTGCCATGCTCCCACCTCCAGGGACAGCAGGGTGCAAGGAGGATCAGGCCAGGGTGCTGAAAAATGCAGTTTTTGATGTCATGAACAAGTTTCGGGGTCTCCATTCAGGTTCGGTGTTGCGTTGCCATCGTGAAGACCCAAATGCGGTCGAAATTGCAAGTGTCACAATTTTAGGATGCTACATTTACCCCCACTTTAGCGGGAGTATAAGCGTATGCTCATCCTTCCAGTAAAGTACAAGGAAACAACATTGAAAAACTTTCACCATGTCAAGGAGGCAAGACACACCAAGCCCCCAGTGGACTAAGGATCTTACGACTTTGATTGACAAAGTAAAAGGGAAGATCATGAGGGAGAACCATGACTGTCAGTAGTAAGGTTCCCTCACTATGAGTCATGTAAGAAAAATACCAAAAATTTTCAAGACAAAGCTAAGTTTGCCAAGAAATTTTCAAGTACCCTGAAGGGATAGATGGGGTGTATGCCCCCCTACGTTAAAGAGATCGCACACGCCTCAACAGGGGTGATTGTTTTAAGGTAGTGATACATGAGAAGGGAAAGGAGCACGTTATCACAAAGATTTAGCCCCCAAGTGTGAGATAAACCCAACGATAATAGACACAAAACACAAAGCACGAGGTGACTTCGCTTTCCTTGGGGTCAGTGTGCTATATGATAATTCATGTATATCATATTTATGTATGCATAATTGTTCGTCATTCCCCAATCAAGGAAGGTCACCTAGAAGAAGGGAACACATGTGTCTTTTGAGTCAACATGAGAGATACCAAAAGAGATCTCAATGCTTTGCATCGTCCTCAAGTAGACAACACTAAGGACAACAAATAGAAGAATGAGAATAACACATAGAAGAAGTAACACAAGAGAGGAGGAGAGAATCTTCTATGCTAATGAAACTAGTCTAGCATGTCATCTACCCCCTGATCTTGCTGATCAATGTTTCAGGAAGGTAGGAAACATGCTAGAGGAGGAACATCCAACACAGCAGATGGAGCTATCACAAGATCCAAACAAGGGCTATGTTCATGTTCCAAGCCACGTTGTTCTTGTCTAGGAGCTAGGATAAGTGCTTTAGAAAATTCGTTAGATAAATGGTTATCAACATCAACATATTCATATTCACTATTAGAAGCAAGAGAAGTAACATTTTCATCATGAATAACATTTTCATCTATATCATCATCAAGATTTATAAAAATAGGATCTTTAACTCGCACAGGATCAAGATCATCATGCATCTTATGTTTAGGAGATTTTGGAGAAAATGGAATAATGCTTGTTGAAGGTGTTTTTGGGGATTACAAAGTTTGGGAAGCAGCTGCTTGGGCTCTAAGACGACACTTTCATCGGCATTCACGTGCAGAACGATTTCATCTAGTCTTAGTAGGAAGTGGAGAATATTGAGGAGGAGGAATGTTCTCATCCTTATCACTTGGGTGTTTAGGTTGTGGTTTCTTAGGCTGGATAATAGGAGAAGAGGAAGGTCTCTTCTCTCTATAAAAGGAAGGAGGAGGAACTGCTCCATATAAAGGAGGAATATTTGGTTTAGGAAGGAGACCAAGTCCATCATGACGAGGAGGTATAGGTCTGCTTTTAGAAAGTTTATTAGACATAGACATAGTCACATCCATAGGAATGGGTTGGGAATCTTCTTGAGGAAAGACATTAGTTTTATCTATCAAAGGAAGAACTTCCTTCTCAAGAACGATAGGAATATCAAGTTTGGGTGTTCTAGGTTCACTTAAAGATAGGATCATATCTGTTTTCCACTTTTGATAAGATTTGAAAAGATGATCACTTCATGGAGGAGGAGATTGGAATTGTTTAGGCCAAAAATAATCAATAGGAATGCTAGAAGTTCTTTCAACTGGTTTAAAGAGACTATGATTGACAGTAACAACTTCACCATTATGGGGAAATTTCAAACATTTATGAATAGGAGAAGAAATAGCTTTCATGGAAGATAGCCAAGGATAGCCTAGCTTCACACGAAATTGTTCAAATGAAGGAATAATAGCAAAGTTCACATCAAGGGATTTGTTATGGACCTCAATAGGTAATGTAATAGAACCAATTGCAGGAGAAGAAAATGCATCAAATAATTTCACAATCACATCTATTTTGTCATAGATCACTTGATTCAATGGTAAAGTAAAGAGAAATTCTTCAGTAATAACATTAACCTTGCAAGAAGAATCAATAAGAACTCCACGGCAAGGTGTATTCTTGACTTTTGCAACTATGTCTAAAGGACCATCAGGTGCCCTAATAGTTTCACTAGAATCAAATGTGATGGAAGGTTCTTTAGGGTTTTCTTGCTGCTCTACAAAGTTAATCACATTCAGAGTCATAGACACAAGACCATCAGATGACAAAGAGGAATCATTAGTCTTAATCACATTAGAGGTATGAGAAGGTAATGGATCAGTAAAAATCTTAAGATTTTGGTTAGGAGGAGCTACAGATGTATTGCCTTTATCATTCACTCCCAAAACAAAGATAGTATTATTATCAATCAAATCTTGAATTTTACCCTTTAAAGCAAAACATTTTTCAGTATCATGCCCAGGTTGACGATGAAATTGAAAAAAAGATTTGTTATCAAAATAGGGTGAATTAATCTTTGTAGGATCTATTTGCTTTACAGGAGGGAGAGTAAGCACATTTTATTCCAATAACTTATTCATAATACTATGCAATGATTCATTCAAAGGAGTAAACTCTCTTTCTTTCTTGAAAAACTTAGAAATAGGAGGCACACCTGATGCTGCATTCACATTGTTGTTGATGATGTTTTCATTGAATTTAATGGACTCTCTGTTCGGTTTAAACTTCCCAAATGGTTGTTGACTACTATCACCCTTATCACTCGGAGCCATAGGATTTGCTTGTTCCATTTGACTCACAGTCAGTTGATAATTGTGAAGAGTTGCACACAACTGTTGGAAAGAAGTAAACTCAGAAAATAGAAGTTTGTCTCTAATATCTTTTTGTAAATTAGAAATAAAGATTCTTTGAATATCATTATCAGGTACTGGAAAAGAGATTTGAGCATACAAATGCTTATATCTACCAATGAAATCAGTCACTTTTTCTTTAACACATTGTTTACAATGCATTAAATCAATCAAAGTAACTTTAGGACTTATATTGTTTTGAAATTGTTGAATGAAAGCATTTGCAAATTGTTCGAAAGAAGTAATAGAATAGGAAGGCAACAAGCAATACCATTGTAGGGATTTATCTCTTAATGTCCTAGTAAACAGTTTTGCAAGCAACCTTTGGTCATAAGCAAAATCGGTACATATTGTTAGAAAAGTCTTAACATGTGTTAGAGGATCTCCTTTACCATTATAAAGCTCCAAATGCGGGATTTCAACATGTTTAGGAGGGATAGCTCGAACAATGTCAAGAGAAAGTGGGCTCGCAACATCAAATGTGGGCACACTAAACTTAGATTGATTCATAGAGGCAATTTGTTGCTGTAAAGAAGAGACAGTTTGTGCAAGATTGTTAATGGTCACTTCAGTCGAAGAATTCATATTAGATGTGTTATATTGTGATGGAGGTATTATGTTATTGAAAGAAGGTATTGATTGAGAGTAAAGTGGCGGGACACTATGATAGTTAGTCATAGGAGATGATTGGAAAAGAGGAGCACTACAAGGAGGAATGGAATGGTTAAACGAATTGCCCCCTTGAGTCATGTTCATTTGTGGAGATGTAATAGGGACACTCATTGAAGGAATGAATGAAGAAGTCGGATTGAATGAAGAAAGAGGGTTAATTGAAGAAGAAGGATTGCCCCCATGATTGGTGATCATAGGGGGAATGTCTTGTATAGAAGTAGTCATTATGTTTGATGTAAAGGTAGGTATGCTAGCAATAGAAGTTGTTAAAGGAACAGAATGATTGACTTGAGTAGGAGGTTGTGTATAACCCAAAGTTTCAGCACAACTCTTCATAGGCATCACATTCGAATCCACAATGTGTGCAATACCATGCAAAATATCAATTCCATTCTTATCACTTTGAACCATACGTTTTAGACCCTCAATTAATGAAAGAGCTTGACTATCGGGATACTCTTGAGACATCCATTGTCGAAAATCGTCAAATTGGTTATCCAATTTCGAAAGTTGTTCTACAGAAACCTCATGGAGAGCTTCTTCATCATTAAGAGGATTAGAGGAATTACCCGTGTCCTCGTTAAAAAGGCTATTCAAATTAGGTTCCATCTCCTCAGTAATTAAACCTTGGAAAGACTTAATTCTACGGCTTCGTCTAACGGGAATAGTGTAAGTAGGGCTTATTGTTGTAAAACTCATGCACTAGAGAGGGAGAGAAGATTTTGAATTTAGAGGTAGCAAATCTCAATAAAATCAGCCAATCTCCTAGATTCAAGCTATTAAATGCAATCACGACAATCTCCCAAAATTTCAAAAAAAATGTCAGGGACCGTGGTGCTCGGGGTGCACACGGTCCTCGCAACTTTTTTCGAAATTTGCAGGGATGAAAGTTATGATGATTTTAAAGCTAATCTGAAAAAATTGAGTGATTTTACGATCTGTAGATAGGCCAAATTAAAGTTGCAATCTCAAAATTGAACCCTACCAAGATTGTTGAAAAAATGCAAAATTTGAATTTTGAAAAAGAGAGGGAAACTGAAATTTTGAATTTTATGATTTTAGAGGGAATACCAAAAGCAATGCAAGTTTTGAATTTTAAAAGTTGACTCAATTTCACGCAAAATTCAATTTTGAAAGCGGAAATCAAAGTTGTTGTAATTAAACACTTAATTTCAAAAGTCACAAATTGCAAGAATTTGAATAAAGCACTGAAATTTTGAATGAATGCCAACACACTTTTCAGATTTAGGATAGTAAGAAACACAATTTTGACATGAATTTCAATTTCAACAATTTTTGAATGATTAGGAGCCTTAATCCAAGCAATCACTAGACCAACTTTGACTTTAATTTTGAAAGTGTTAGAATTGATGAAATCAGCCAAAATTCTGGATTTTAGCAGAACAATACAGTAAGATCTAACTCCCGAAATTTTGAAAAAAATGTCGGGGACGATGGCGCTCGGGGTGCACACGGTCCTCGCAACTTTTTTCCAAATTTTCAGGGATGAAAGATATTGTGATTTTATTGCGGAATCCAAAGTTACAGCTGATTTGGAGATGTTTTGATCAGTGAAATTGTCGGTCAAAGGTTGAATCAAGAGGGTTTTAAAAATTAGGGTTTTGACACTTAACCACTTAATTTTCAAAATTAAAGCACAAATATGAATTGATAATTTGCAATAGAAGGGTAGATCTAAAACAAGCATTAATAATTAAACATTTCACAAGCTCAATTGCTAAAAAGAAAATTTAGGGTTTTTATGCAATTAACCTCTAAACTTTGCAAAATATCAAACATGGAAATGTAATCAAGGCATCCAATTTTCAGATCTAACCATGAATAATCAGAAAGGATGTTCACGTCGGGTTCACCAAAATGTAAAATGGAAAATCGCGAGCGAACTCTAAGTGTTCCCCCCACCACTCCAAAGAGAGGGAAAGGGGGTCACTAGGGTTAGCAGTTTTCACTTAGGGGAGACTTTATACTCAAAAGAGGGGTTGAAACCCACAAGATCCAATCCCACACAATGCAAAATTGGATTCTAAATGAGTTTCAAGGGTTAAGACAGCAAGGCTGCCCTCTTTTGTAAAGAATGTGGATAGAATGATTAAGCTAGGAATGCATGAAAAGTGAGAAAGATTCACTTATAAACGGAGATAGGAATATAGGATGAAGTTGTGGACCTGGAATTAGCAGTAAAATGTTGAGATGATGATGTCCTACAAATTTGAGTGAAAGTTGACGGGACGATGGCGCCCGACGTGCACACAGTCCTCCGAAAAATCTGCGAAACGAAGGGGGATCTGTTCGTCTCTGCACAAGGATTCCAGATCTTCAATTACAGCCATGTACCTACAACCTACACACATAAAAGCAAGGACGATTGGAGGGTTAGGGATTAGGGGTTTGCCCTTAGGTCAAACCCTGGTTTTGGAATTAACCAAGAAATGAGAAATGTTGTAAATGTAAATGATTGTAATGTAAAACAAGTACTAGTACCTTGTTGTAAGAATGTTTGTATTCTTACATGCGAAGGTGTAGATGTTGTTGTATGTTGTATGTTGTATGTGATCTCCTCTTCAATGGTTGAATCCTTGTCTTGAATGCAACACTTAGCCTTGAATGGAGACTTAGAATGATCAATTACTTGAAGGAATGCTTGAATGCTTGAATGTTTGAATATCGCTTCCACCTTTTTTTCCATCTTCCAAAATGGGAGAGGAAATGTAGTTTATATACTTGTCAATTAGGGTTAAAAGACTGATTTTTTTGACCTTAGGCCGACTAGGAAAGATTATTTTCCAATTTGCAAACATAAAGACCCGAGACCCAAAAGAGACCGGGCCCAAAAATAGGTATAGGGACCAGGGCGCTGGGCGCCCTAGTCCTAAAGGACCAGGGCACTGGGCACCATGGTCCCACCTCCAGGGACAGCAGGGTGCAAGGAGGATCAGGCCAGGGTGCTGAAAAATGCAGTTTTTGATGTCATGAACAAGTTTCGGGGTCTCCATTCAGGTTCGGTGTTGCGTCACCATCGTGAAGACCCAAATGCGGTCGAAATTGCAAGTGTCAGGTGTCTCTTGTGCCTTCTTTCTTGCACTTTTCTTGATTCTTTGCAATCTTCTTTTCTACTATCATGGATGCATCTGTAGTTCCACTTTTAACACCATATAATTATTTTGAATGGAAATCTAAGATGATAATATATCTGAAAAGACATGGATATCATCATGTTACTATGGGACTTGAAACTGAACCTCAAGATGCTGCAGAAAAGATTAAATGGTTTAATAAATGTGATGAAGCTTTTGGTACTCTATGTATGTCAGTCTCTCCAGACCTTCTTTTTCACATTGAATCTACCACTACACCAAATGCAGTGTGGACCACTTTGGAAAACCTCTTTGGTAAGCAGGATGAGCTAAGAGGTCATCAGTTAGAGAATGAACTCATAGGGTTGAATCCAACCAATTTTGATACTATACAAGACTTCTTCACTAAACTTAAGTCTGTAAGATTGCAGTTGGAACAGTGTGGAACTAAGAAAGATGATAAGCAACTAATCTTGAGTATTCTTTCTAAGCTTGGTCCTAACTATGCAGTGTTTGTTTCTACATTCTATGCTACAAAATGTGCCCTATGTACCACATTCAAAATGCCTTCTCTGGATGAATTTGCTGCAGAACTCCCTAGGGAGCAAGACAAATTGGTTCAAATGGGTACAATAAAACCCTCTAAGTCACATGCCTTAGTTGTAAATCAAGGCACAAAAGAACAAAAAGGGTCTAGTAAGCAAGATAAGAAACAAAAGAACCAAGGAAAGAAGAAAAAAGATCAGAAATCTGCTACTTCAAAAGCAAATAATCAGACCTCTTCATCAAGAGGTGAACAACCTAAGAAGGAGAAGGTCAAGTGTTCTTATTGTAAGAGGTCTGGTCATGATGAACATAAGTGTTTAAAGAAACAAATTGATCACCTTTCAAATCTTCTTGAAAAGAATAATATCAAGGTGCCTGATTCAGTCAAACAGAGTTCATCAGAAGGATCTTCTAAGGATACAGATAAGAGTAAAGGGAAAGGAAAGGGTAAGGCCCTAGTTGTTGTTGCCTCACAACCCAATTCTTGGATAATTGACTCAGGTGCTTCGCACCACATGGCTTCTTCAAAAGATGATTTCACCTCTTTAGAGCCATGTTTTATGCCTTCCATACTAATGGGTGATGACACTCCTATTGAAGTGCATGGGAGAGGGTCTGTTGATGTGGGCGAAGGAACATTTAATGATGTCCTTTATGTTCCATCTTTATCAACTAATCTCCTATCTGTTTATCAGATCACTCACACTGGTTCTATCAAGTGAGTTGAGTTCACACCAGATACAGTGGTAATCAGTGAAATGCATAATGGGTCTACTATTGTTGTGGGAAAAGCAAATCATCAATCCAGATTATATCAGTTTTCTCACTTTGTTCCTGACTCTCCTTCGAAAATTTTACTCACTCATGCAGATGAGATTAGTTGTTTGTGGCATCAATGATTTGGCCACTTGAACTATCGTTACTTGCAACAACTCAGTCAACAGGACATGGTTTCAGGGTTTCCTTCTATACGATTTTCTAATGGAGTTTGCCAGGGATGTATTTTTGGTAAGCATCCTGAGGAGAAGTATGATAAACTCAAAGCATGGAGAGCTCCATAGCTATTAGAGTTGGTACATAGTGACTTGGAAGGACCATTTCGACAACCATCTTTCAGCAGGGCTAGATATGTCTTAACATTTATTGATGACTTTTCTAGATTTACATGGGTTTACTTTCTCAAACAAAAGTCTGAGGTAATTGGTAATTTTCTAGATTTCAAAGTTTTTGCAGAGAAACAATCTGGGAAGTTCATCAAGATTCTGCGTACAGATAATGGGGGTGAATATGTTAATAATAAGTTTGAACAATTTTGTGCTTCAGAAGGTATCAACATGCAGCACACGGTTCCATATAGTCCTCAGCAGAATGGTGTCATAGAATGGAAGAATAGGTCCTTGAAGGAGATGGAAAATTGTATGATTCACTCCAAGTCTTTGGCACCTCAGTATTGGGTAGAGGCCATGAATTGTGCATGTTACATCCAGAACCGAGTTCCTCATAAAGTTGTGAAGGGGGTAACTCCTTTTCAAGCTTGGACCTGTCGAAAACCTACAGTTAAGCATTTTAGAGTGTTTGGTTCTCTTGCATGGGCCCACAATCCAGTAGAGAAATGCAAGGCTATGGATCCGCAGAGCAAGCCTTACATATTTGTTGGGTATCCAGATGATGTCAAAGGGTATAGACTTCTCCATCCCTCTACACATGAGTTGTTCATTAAGAGGAGTGTTTGTTTTGAGGAGAGTTCTTCTATTTTTTCTCATACCACTTCTCCATCCACTATCACATTGGAGATATTGCATGATGATGATAGTTCTTCTGAGGATCTTAATCCTCCTAATCCTGATGAGGAGTCTTCTTCCTCCACTTCAGATGGTGATAGTGATGGTGAGGGTTCACATTCTTCTCATAGTCATCCTTCAGAGGTTGATGATTCTCCCCCAGACTCTCTAGCTTCAGTGCCTCTTTAGGCTCAACAAACTTTTGAGTCAGTAGGATATTGGCTTGGTGATCCATCAGATACTAGAAGAACTAGGTCGCAATTTCAGCAATCTCCACAACTCTTCATTTCTTCAGCTTTTGATCCATAGTCTTTTCGAGAAGCTACATGTGTTCCCAAATGGGATGCTACAATGCAAGAAGAGTTTAATTCCTTGGAAAGGAATCACACATGGGATTTAGTTCCTCTTCCTAAGGGAAGGAAACTTGTTCGATGCAAGTGGGTCTATCGAACAAAATTTGCCGCAGATGGGTCGGTTGATAAGTATAAGGCTCGCTTGGTAGCAAAAGGCTTTTCCCAAGTTCCAGGGGTTGATTACTCTGAGACTTTTGCTCCAGTTGCTAAGATGAATTCCACCCGGCTTGTCCTTGCTATTGTTTCAACCCATCATTGGGAAGTTCATCAGATGGATGTCAAGAGTGCATTTCTTCATGGTGACCTTCAAGAGGAAATCTACATGGAGCAGCCACATGGGTTTGTCCAAGATCCTTCACTTGTGTGTCGACTTTGAAAGTCTCTATATGGCCTCAAACAAGCTCCTTGAGCTTGGTATGCCAAGATGGACTCCTTCCTTCTAACAGTTGGGTTTAGTCGATGCCATTTTGATCCGAACGTCTACATTCTGCACCAAGATGATACTCTCACATTTCTAGTTCTCTATGTTGATGACTTTTTGATCACATGGAGTCACTCATCCACCATCAAGGTAGTGAAAAATGCTCTACATGATAGATTTCTGATGTCAGACTTGGGTCTTCTACATTACTTCTTGGGAATTGAGATTACTCAATATTCTTCATGCATCTTCATTGGACAACCCAATTATGCACTCGATATGCTCTCTAGATTTCGCATGGCTGATTGTAAGCCTGCACCTACTCCTTTTTTGTCTGGGGTCAAACTTGAGGCTAAGTGCTCTTCACCCTTGGTTGATAGCACTTTATATCGACAAATTATTGGGAGCCTCATCTACTTGACTCATACAAGACCTAACATTTCATATGCGGTGGGCATGGTCTCTAGATTCATGTAGGAGCCACATGAGTTGCATTGGAACGTAGCTAAGCAGATTCTCCACTACATTACTCACAATTATGGAATTCAGTATGCAGTAGGCATGGATATTGACTTGGTTGGATATACGGATTCAGATTGGGTGGGTGATTCTTAGGATCGCAAGTCCACTTCAGGGTATTGCTTCTCACTTGGTTCTGGTCCAGTTTGTTGGTTGAGTAAGAAGCAGCCTGCAATTACTCTTTCATCAATAGACCTTGAGTATCGAGGGGCAGTTAATGCCACCACTGAGGCTATTTGGCTTCAGAATATTCTCACTAAGTTTGGTATTCCAGTTAGGAAGCCTACTATCATCTTTTGTGATAATCAAAGTGCTATGCAGATCTCAAGAAATCTAGTTCATCACTAGAGGATGAAACACATTGAGATACATATGCACTATATTCAGGAGCTCATTCAGGAAGGCATCATTGATCTTAGTCCTTCTTTCTTTCTCCCCTTATTTCAGGGGGGGGTGCTATTCCTCTTATGGGGGGCTTCTTCTTTTGGGGGGGCTATCTATGTACATGGGTACCTAACATGGTTGCATTTGTCGGGACCCATATTTACACCCACCTAAGCTACGCTTAAGGGGGGGTGTTAGTGTAGGTTTTTTATTTTCCTTATGTTAGGGGGTATTTATTTTTCCTACACATATATTATTTAAGCTTGCTTAGGTTAATAGGAGTGGTTTATATGAGGACACATGGCCAAATACTTTAGCTACATGTGTAACTCTCCACCTCACATGGGTAGTTGAGTTACACACCCTCTTTTGGCTTGTTGTGCCACCTCTCATAACCACTATTTTGTCATTTCCTAAGTGGGTTATGGGGTAGTTGGGTTTCACACCCTCTTTTGGCCTTATGTGCCAACTTTCTCAACTCCTTTTTTGTCTTCATGTAAGGAGGTTATGCCACATGTTTTGGCATTTACCAAGAAGGTAAAACCTCCCATTTTTTATGGGGAATAGGAGTTAATGCACCCCTTGGATGTATATGCTTATATTTTTCTACATAATAAGTATTATACTATCACCTTCACTAGTGGAGTGATAGGTCGGTGAGAGTATTCTCCAAATTCTCCTCTTTGTCTCTATTTCTCCCTCATATTGAAATTATCTTCATTCAGCTATTTTGATCTTCAGTCATCCATTGTGTGAAGAGTTGCATGTGATCTACGACTGACATCAGATCTTGGCTCGATTCTCGCTTCTCACAGAATCTCACACTCTCTACCTTAGCTTCACCTTTCTTAGACTACTCTGCTCTTAATCTTCTTCTACTACAACTACCCTCTCTACTCTGTTTCTGCAACTACTCTGAGTCTTACTCTCTCTATCTATGCTCTTATTTCTTCAGAGTAGCAACACACCTTTTCAACACTTCACTCTCTTTCTTATTGATTGATGGAATTCTCTTTATTTTTCACCTTTGTTAGTGTCTTAATAACCACACCTGTCAAACTGTCAAATCACTTTTACAGCTACTACTTGATTGGATTGACTCTATACACATCAAATTTTCTTCTACCACAATCTTGAATATTTTATTCAAGTTGTTTGTCTTGGAGATCTGCAACTCTACAGATTTCATTCTCTGTCCTGAATATGATCTCAAATCAGCTGCCTGAATTAAATGCATTAGATCATAATTTGTACTTGGACTACTAAGTTTAGTAATCTTCCTCTACCCAAAATGATATGTGATCCTTCCTTGAGCCACACAGCCTACCTGCAACATGGTCTCCATTAATGCCTCTTTCATTCTCTCTAAAAGGTTCGATAACTACCATAATAAAATCCACTATCACCGACATTGGTGGACCAGATATCTTCTTCGATCAGCCAGTGTATCATATGTTTTTATTTCCTTTGCCCATATCATTTGATCAAAGTTGGTTTGCCACCATGTAGATCAGTTTTCCTATGCAGACATTTTCTTATTCAGTGTCCAAGTCACTTGGTCATTCATGGTCAATCGTCCAATGGATCTTTGAGTCTATCAGCTTGAATACATGGCCACAAAGACAATGACAATATTCAAATTTGTCAGCAAAATACCCTTTCATCATTTTGACAAGTGTTCTTTGATTTGCTCCATACATGCCACATTGTCGCATCAAACGTGATCAATGCCTAGGTGGACTATTGGGTCGCTCAGATCCTTTGAACTTCATACTGTGGCAGATCTTTGCATTATACATCTCACAAGATAAGATTCAAGAGGCCGCCTTCTTTCTTTGTTACCCCGCATCTCTCTCAACACATGCGAGATAAGACTTATCCCTATTGTTTTTGCTTGTCCTTGTCCCACACTATATTCCTTAACAATATTTCTCATTGTGGGATAAGATTTTTCTTCCCTTGACAAGCATCTTCTTGTCTCGTGACCCTTTCCTTATCCTTGTGGGAACACACGGTATAAGGAAACCTTTCCTTTTCCTTTATACTCTTCTCCCGTGGCACTCTTCTTTTTGTTGTGAACCCTCACGAGGTAAGGGTTTCCTTAGTATCCTTCACTTTACTTTAGTTGTCTTGCACATTCCTTGTGTAGCCTCTTACTTCATTTTGGATAAGGGAAACCACAAAATTCCCTTTAGTTTCTTGTCCCACCTTAATTTTGTTAGTCACTTTTGAAACCGTGAGATAAGAGGGAACATCTCTCTTCTTCGACCTCCTTTTAATTTCTTATCTTAGACAACTATCGTTTATCACATCTAACAATGTGCGATAAGAGGGACCACCTTTCTTAATAAACTTAAGTTACCCCATGCAACATTTGAGGGTCACATTTGATATCGCAAGTTAAGAGGGACCACCTTGTTCATTGAACATATGTTATCCCACATGGTCTCTTCCCTACTCATTATCACAACATGGAACCCACGAATATACGTGAGCCAAATAACTGCTACCACATGGAAAATGACTTGATGACTGTTGCTGACAAACCAACGTGCAAAGACAATGAATCTAGTCAAGACCATGATGAGGAAACTGGTTGAAACCCCTGTAGCGCAACACAATGTGTTATGCGCGAGTGCTTGCGGTCTGCTTTTTAATGACCTACAACCTCTAGAGCTACTTCTCAGTGACCTACAACCTTTGGATACCCCTTGACATCTACCTTTTTCTCTGCAACCATGTGACATCCTTTTGACATCAATGATAATAATACCAACAATCTCCCCCTTTGGCATTGATGTCAACACTCTTGCGGAATCATTCAGAGGCCATTTATTTGACCATTTCTCCCCCTACATGAAGGCTATGTAGGTACCATTTAAGATACCATTTCTCTCCCTTTGACAACAATGGAAAGGGTCATTGCAACTAATTGTCAATTATGCATGAACTTCCTCCTTGAATTTCTATAACGATGAATGAAACTTCTAGTTTTGATCATGACACATTTGCAATACATTATAAATTTCCTTTACAACTTCTTGACCTCTTCTTATAATATAAAAAAATGAACCATTATTACAATATAAAAAGTAGTGTCATTACTACTTACAAAAATTTAGATCTCCCCTTGAGAATATACATGAGGTTCAAGGCTTACAGTGTAGAAATAATGTGCTCCTTTTGAACCATAGATTTCAAATCAATACTTTAAGTGCAGAAGGAGGGTGAGCCAACACCCAATTTTTGTCTCAAGTACTCTAAAATGTCTGTTGGAAGAGGCTTTGTGAAAATGTCAGCAACCTGCTCACTTGTGGGAACATATTCAACCTTTATCTACTTCTCCACAACCTTTTCCCTAAGAATATGATTTTTTATTGCAATGTGTTTTGTCCTAGAGTGTATGATAGGGTTCTTTGATATATTGATTTCACTTGAGTTGTCACACATGATGGGAATAGGATCCAAGAACTCTACATGAATGTCCTTGAGAGTTTACTTCATCCATAGAACCTGTGAGCAACATGTGGTAGCTGGAATATACTCAGCTTCAACAGTTGATAATGAAATGGATTCTTGCTTCATGTTGTGCCATGACACCAATCTATCTCCAAGGAAGAAATCTCCACCACTAGCACTCTTCCTATCATATACACATCCTTCCTAATTAGAATCAGTATAGGCTTGCAGAATGAAATCTCCTTTCTTTGGATACCATAAGCCATAAGTGAGTGTTCCCTACAGATACTTGAATATCCTCTAGACTGCATTGACATGTGATTGCTTGGGATCTACTTGGAATCTTGCAAGCATGCATATCGCTTGAACTATATTAGGCCTTGATGCTATAAGATACAACAAGCTTCCAATCATGGATCTATATAAGGTTTGATCCACACTAGGTGACTCATCATCTTTGCTCAACTTGCATCCTATCACCATGGGAGTACTAACTGGTTTTTTGTCTTCCATCTGAAATTTCTTTAACATGTCCTTAGAATACTTGGTTTGAGAAATGAATATGCCCTTATTCTGTTGTGATATTTACAAACCAAGAAAATATGGCAACTCTCCAAGCATGGACATTTCAAACTCTGACTACATCTGATCAACAAATTCTTTGCATAAAATATCTTTGTTACCTCCAAAGATGATGTCATATACATATACTAGTACTACTATGATCATGTGGTATCCATCTACTTTGATATATAATTTTTTGTCAGCATTTCCTTTTCTAAAATGTTGTTGATGGAGATACTTATCCAACCTAGAATACCATGCTCGAGGTGCCTGCTTTAGACCATATAATGATTTCTTCAATCTACAAACAAAGTTGTCATCTTCATGCAGCTGAAAGCCTTTAGGTTACTCTATGTACACCTCTTCTTCTAGAATACCATTCAAGAATATAGATTTGACATCCATTTGATACACTTTGTAGCTTTTATATGTTGAGAATGCCAAGAACATTTTGATTACTTCAAGTCTTGCAACTGGTGCAAATATCTCCTCAAATTCTATTCCTTTAACTTGAGCATATCCCTTGCACATGCTTTGTTCCTTACCACTTTTCCTTCTTCATTGATCTTGTTCCTATAGACCCATTTAGTCGCAATAAAATTCTTGTATGTTGGCCTAGCAACCAATTCCCATGTTTTGTTCATTTCTATCTGCTACAACTCTTCTTCCATTGCCTTTATCCACTCTTCACTCTTGCTGGCTTCATCAAAAGTCCTAGGTTCCATCTCAGCCAGAAGGAAAAAATTCACTTTCTTGATCTTCCTAGCTCTCCTTCTAGTTTGCAAACCATCATTTTTGTTTCCAATGATTTGATCCTCAGAGTGATTCTTTTGCACATATCTGTTTGGGGCTTTTCTAGGTGTTTCTTCTGCATGTTCACTCTCATATTGATCTTCATCTTCAATATATGCTTCTACAGTCTAAGTAATTGAGTTTTGCCTTTCTTTTTGTATATCTTCATCTACTTTCACATGTACACTCTCAATTAACTTCTTTAGCCTTTTTTTTAAACACTTGTAGGTATTGTTGTGAGTAGAGTACCCTAAGAAGATACCTTCATCACTTCTTGAATCAAAACTTCCTAGTCCATCTTCATCTCTTTTGATGAAGCATTTTCTACCAAATACCTTGAAATACTTTATTGATGGTTTCCTATCATACCATAACTCATAAGGTGTAATTTTGTTGTTCACTCTCAGTTGAACTCTATTTAATGTGTATACAATAGTATGGACTACTTCCTTCCAGTATGCATCAGGTAGATTAGCTTCATTCAACATTGTCCTTGCCATCTCCTTGACTGTTCTATTTTTCCTTTCCATAACACCATTTTGTCTTGGTGTCCTAGGGGCAGAATATTGCCTTCTAATTCCATGTCTCTCATAGTAATCTTCAAACTCATTAGATATAAACTCACCACCATGGTGTGATCTCAGACATTTTAGCTTGTAATCACTCTCCTTCTCAACCATTTTCTTGAAGACCTTGAATCTTTCAAATGCTTGTGATTTGTCTTGCAAGAAGGTAACCCATGTCATCCTTGAAAAATCAACTATGAGCAGCATGAAATATCTTTCTCCATTTAGGGCTCTTGTTCTTGTAGGCCCACACAAGTCAGTATGCCCAAACTCTAAAGGCCTTGTGGTAGAATATTCTTTTGTTTTGAAGCTGACCTTGGTTTGTTTTCCTTTTTGATACTCATCACAAAAGGTGCTTGTTGGCTTAATAATTTGAGGTATGTGCCTTACATATACTTTCTTTCTCACTTTGACCAAATTATCAAAATTAATGTGTCCTAACCTTCTATGCCACAACAAACTCTCATCAAATTGTCCCATCATACATTGAGACTCAAAGCATTCCTTAAGATTGTATATGTTGTCATCTGTTCTTTGCCCTTTAGCAACAAGATGACCACTACTCTCCTTTCTAATTTCACATCCTTTTGAATCAAATTTAAACTTATATCCTTTGTCACACATTTGACTCACATTGAGCAGATTATGTTTCATACCTTCCACATAGTATACATCATGTGCTTTCAGTTTACCATCAATATTGAGAGTAACTTTGCCTTTTATTTTGATTGATGAGTTGTCTCCAAACCTCACAGAACCACCATTCCAATCTTATAATTTGATGAATTTCTTCTCATCACCAATCATGTGGTTGGATCAATTACTATCTACTACCCACAAGTTTTTTTGTTTAGCATGCAGGGCAATATGAAAAATCAAACTTGACTTAGCCTTATCTTTATCCTTTTCTGCCCATAATTGTTTGGTTTCTATCTTCTTTTCTGATATCCCATTCTATTTTGATTTTGCATTAGGTTCAAATGTTGACATTGTCTTCTTTTTCTTAGTAGTCCCGAGCTTACAGTGTTTTGCAATGTGGTCCAAGTTTTGACAATTATAGCATTTTACATTTACATTGAATGATGCATTTGAAAATCTATTGTAGGATTGAGATACATTTCTACTACATTCATAACTTCTAAGACAATATCCATTACAATGATAACAAATAACATTCATATCCCTTAGAGCAACAAATTGATTTCTACTTTTGAAACTAGGAGGAGACCTATGCATAAGCTTACAATCAACAATTCTATGACCATAAGTATTACATTTATAGTAGTAGCCATGGAATTGAGGTACATTCCAATCATTATTGAAGTTGTTTCTCATTTGTCTCCTTGGAGCAGCATAGTTCGGTCTTCTTGAGCTCACCCTTTGTGAAGCCTCCATTATCCATATTGGCTTTTCTTTTAGGATCAACATGCTGGTTCCTTGACTGATTCTTTGTAGCAGTAGCATAAGTCTTCTTCTCATCGGGCTTGCTAACTGTGAAGGTTTGTTTGACGCCACTTTCACTTGAAGAGGTGAAGAGTATCTCCTTTTCTGATGAACCTTTATTGTTAGAACATTGTCATTGATGTCATTGTTGTGCTTCTACTTACTTAACATTTTGTCTAATGCTTCGGTGCTGCCATCATACTTAATCCTCATGTTTAGTTCATCTTTCTTCTTTTCAAGTTATTTTCTGAGACTTGCAATCTCTTCCTCCAACTTTTGATACTCTTTATCATTTCTTTCTAAATCTGACCTCCTTACTTCATACATCATCTTTTCTTCTTCCCATTGAATCTTCAAATCAGAAATTGTTCTCTTTGATTCCTCAAGAGATTTGTTTAATAGCTCTTGTTCTTCAGCAACAACATTCTTGTATTTTTAATATTCTTTTCTTACTTTTCTCACTTCTTCTAGTGCACTCACAAGTTCACCTTCAAGGTCTACTTTAGCTTCATTTTTCTCTTCTCCATCATCAACAATGTGTTTATCAGATTACTCTCCTTGTGCCATAAAGATATTAACTTCTCTTTCACCTTCACTAAAACAATCGTCAAAGACACTTTCTTCATCACAAGCATCATCTTCAAAAGTTTAAAGACTACTCTTTTTCTTAAAACTTCTTCTCCTTGTCTTATAAGAACTTTTCATCTTTTCCTTGCCAAAAGACTTCATGGTTTTATTTCCATCTTCATCCTTTTCTCTATAAGGGCACTTAGATGCAAAATGTCCAATATTTCCACAGTTGAAACATTTTAAAGGTAGCTTACCTTTGTACTTTCCTGAGCCTCTTTGGAGTTTCCTAACAAAATTTGCTACAACAACATTAGAATCATTTTCATCCTCATTTGTGGCTTGTTCTTTTCCTTTATGTGTGGCGTTGAAGGTAGCTTCTCTCTTTTAAAGTTCAACACTTATTGTTCTCATCTCGTAGGTAGAGAGAGAGCCAAGAAATTCATTCATAGAGAAAGTCTTTAAGTATTTAGCTTCGTGAATAGCTGAGACTTTTGTATCATACTTTGAGGTTAATGATCTCAGAACCTTTTTTATAGTAACTTCATCTTTGACTTCTTGTCTGAGTCCTCTTATAGCACTTACTATCTCATCCACTCTTTGGATGTAATCAGCTATCTTCTATTCTTCTTTCATTTTTAGGCATCCAAACCGAGTTCTCAGATTTTGCAGCTTAGCTTCCTTCACTTTGACATCTCCATATATTTTTTGCAACTTGTCCCAAGTTTTTTTTGCTAATGTGAAATGCATGACTTCAAAAAACTCTATATTTGACAGACCACTTAAGATTGCATTCTTATCTTTGGCATTATTATCATATTCCCTTTTAGAATCAGGGTCAGTAGGAGGAACTTGAGGAACAATATATCCATTTTTTAATGACATCCAAACATCAAATCCTAAAGAGGACAAGTAGGTTTCCATTTCTCTACTCCAGAAGGCATAGTTAGTGCCATCAAAGATAGTTGCTTTAGAGGAGGATTCATTTCTAGCCATTGTGTTCAAAAAGCAGGATCTACCCAAGCTAGACAAAACTTTTACTACAAGGGAAGCTAGGCTCTGATACCAATTACAGAACACAAATGGACATTGAGAGGGGGGGATGAATTAGTGTGCTTTTTTAAAAAAAAATTATGTGAGCTAATACTACTACTACAAATTAGTTGAGAACACACACACACATGAGCACATCACATAACACCAGATGTACGAGGAAAACCCAATATGGAAAAAACCTCGGTGAGAATAGCTGCTAGAGTCTAATACTCCAATCCAGCCTCACAATGAATAATTGATTACAATGTTTAGGGTGTTGAAATTTGCATGAAGATTGCATTAATGATATCTTATGTTGTCATTGATGTCAATTAACCGATAATGATATTGTTGTAATGTTGTTTTGTAACCGGTAGGAAGAGCTAGTGAAAAGGAAATGTAACTAGTAGGTAAGTTTGTGGAGTGAACTGGTATTGCTAAGTATTGGAGATTTTAATTGGTAAACCCTACCTATTGATCTGATAAACCCTAACCAATTAAGTTTGGTGAATTGGTTATATTGGTTTATGATCTGATGATGAGCGGTAATGATTATGACACGTATGCATATTATATGAAGAGAGTTTCAAAGTATTTTTGGTGTGTTGAGATAATGGTTTTGTCTAGGGAATGAGAAAGTATACTGCACAGTGCGTGATGAGTTATTGAGTTTGATGAAGCAATGATCAAGGAGTGGTTGAGGCTTTGTTGAATGATGTATAGAGATTTTTATGTAATCCAACAGTCATACTTGAACCGAATTGTATGTAATCTCTATGAGAGAATTAGGTTTTTGTTGTGTTACCAACCTATTGATTTGTATATAAGATCGATGAGTTGTTTAGTTTCAGAGTTGGCAAAGTTTCAATTGAGTGTGTGGTTGTCGAACTGGATGATGTATCTACGGTTTGTTTAAAGGCAGATAGGAGCATGAAAAGGATCTGAAAAATAAAACGTAGTGCTATTCAAATAAATCAGCAGACCCTTGTGGTTTTCTAATAATTATAGAAAATTGAAATCCCCTAACCAGGTAAGCTCTAACAAGCTCAATGTTATTCAAATCCTCTACTGAAGTTACTCCTCACAGGGTATTGCTTCTAACAAGGCATTATAGTCAATCCCTTAACCGAGTGGTCCCTAACAGGATATTTTCTTAACATGACTTTTTGTAAAGCTTTAACAGGCTTTGCTCCTAACAGGGCAAACTTCAGACGAGTTCAGATAGTTATCTTGTGAGTCTCATCTCACCATGATTTTTCCCATTTAGGTTTCTACATCAAAATATTGTGTCAAGTGGTGAATTTTTTTGTGGTTATGTTTTATATGGTTGATTTTCTTAACTACTTAATCCACTTTGATAAGTCATGATAACCAACAACAATATGAAATGAATTCTTACTTATGTCAGTAAAAGTATTTGGATGTTTGTGAGTTTCAATTTGTTTACTATTAATCTGTTGTAATAGACAGCCAGTTTAACTTGATGGTTTATCTTGACCACTATTGCATTGATAATTGTTATCATCTCGAGATCACTTGGTTATGTCAAAGACATGGTTTGGACACTTGGTTTTGGAGATTTGATTATTGGTCTAATCAGGTTGGCATATTTCTTGTTATTGGCAAATTGGTCTAGGTTATGGACCGACATGCATTATCTATTTCAGATTAGCACGGCATGTTATGGATATGGTTTAATCAATTAATATTGTTGTTGAGCCGACATGATGCATCACATCTTGACTTGTTGTAATTGATTTTTATTGTAATATTCTTAGTGAGTCGACCTACACATTTGGTCTTAGGTTTTGGTATATATGTAAGATCTCAATTGTGAGATTAACATGGTATGGGTATGGTATGTAATAAGGTATTGTAAGGTTATATGCGAATATAAGTGGAGCTACTCATGCAGACATCATTTGAAGATTCAAGTAAGGTTTGAAGAAGACAATAAAAAATTAACCAATATTGAATCCAGCATTGGAGATGATACTTTGAGTAGTACATTATGATTGGATTTAATCATCCAATTGTAGTCAATGTGACTCTCATTTGTGATTGAGAAATGAACTCTAGGAAGTTGGCCTTTCTACATGTGCAGACCCCATTTGTACACACATACTATCCGCAGTAGTATCATATGATTATGGGTAAGGTTTCCCACCATGGTTTTTCCCCTTACAAGGTTTCCACATACAAATATATGTGTTATATGTTGTGGATGTTATTTCTCTTTCTGTTTCATGCATTAAGCTTCACCGATATTGTTATTAACTGTTAAACTGTCAACCGACATTAAGTTTGGTTTACCGGTATTATGTATCAAGATTGATTAAGTTATATTTGGGCTGAAATTAATAGACAACTGATTCACCCCCCCCCCTCCTCTTAGCTGCCTCTGGGTCCTAACAATTGGTATCGGAGCCAAGTCCTCTTTTTGCAAAAGTTTAACAGCTTGAGGAGATTCCATGGCAACTAACTATTTCAAGAAGGACAGTCTGAAACTTGATGGAATTAACTATGGTATATGGAAGATTAGGATGGAGACACATTTGAATTGCATTGGAAGAGACATATGGGATGTTACAAAGAATGGCTATGTTGGTCCTACACAGAGTCAACCTAATCCACCAAACTTGGCTAAAGATCAGGAGAATGATTGCAAAGCAAGAGAAGCACTTTTGAGTGCATTGTCAGATCAACAAATCATGGGATTATTAGACCGATCTACTGCAAAAGCTATTTGGGATAAATTGGAGACATTGAATGAAGGTGATACCACTGTCAAAATTGCAAAACTGGAATACTTTCGGGTCAGGTATGAAAATCTGAAAATGGAAGAAGATGAAAGAATTTCTTCTTTTATGGAAAGAGTTAATGAAATTGTTTTGGGTATACAATGTTGTGGAGGATCCTTAAGTGAAGATGAGATTGTTTCTAAAGTTTTAAGAGCATTTCCACCGACATACAAAATGAAAGTAACTGCTATTAATGAATTGAGAACAATACCTAATACATCAGTATCTAGAGATACTTTGGTTGGAAAACTTTCATCTTTTGAGCTTGATGAATTTGGTCATGTTGCTACAATTAAGACAGATTTAGCCTTCAAAGCATCATCATCATCTGAAAAATCTGATTGGAAAGCAATGTATGCAAAAGAACTTGAAGACATCAAAAAGGAAAATGAAGAATTGGAAGAACTTGAAGCACTATTCGCAAGAAAAATGCATAATGGTCCAATTGGAAGAAAGTATGAAGGTAAAGCACCTTTTAAATGTTTTAACTGTAATAAATTGTTCATATGGCATCTAGATGTCTCGATAGACATGCAAGATTAAGAGAAGAAGATAAAAGAACATATAAGCCTAACCCTGGTTATCAGAGATACAAATTTAAGAAGAATAAAGAAAAATCATGTTACTATGTTGATTCTGATGAAGAACCAGGAGACAATGGATGGGCTTTTGTTGCAATAACAGAAGATCAACCAAAACCTACTGTACAATCGGTAGAGCAGGCCCTGACAACTAAAATTGAAGAAAAGGATGAATGGGTCATTGATTCCGGATGTTCACATCATATGACTGGTGATAAAAGTAAATTCTTAACTTTTCAGGAATACATTGGAGGTCTAGTAAGATTTGGGGATGATAAAGCTTGTTTGATCAGAGGAAAAGGCACTATATCTTTTGATGGTAAGCACAATATTGACAACGTTTATTATGTTGAAGGTTTGAAGCATAATCTTTTGAGTGTTGGCCAATTAGTTGAAAAGGGATTTCAGTTACAATTCAAGAATGGTAAATAAAAAATCATGAATAGAACTAGTTTGGAAATTGCAACCGGAAATTAGACTAGAGGTAATATCTTTTATTTGAATAACAATGAGAAGACATGTTTGATTGCACATATTGATGAAACTTGGTTATGGCATAAGAGACTTTGTCATGTAAATTTTGATCGCATTGTAAAGATCATTACAACTAAGGCAGTAAGGGATTTACCTAAGATTGTAAAACCTCACAATCCGGTATGTAAGGAATGTCAATTTGGAAAGCAAGTTAGAACAACTTTTAAGAGTATTCTAGAGAAATCCAATAATGTTCTTGATTTAATTCATACTGATTTATGTGGTTCGTCAAGAACTAGAAGTCTACAGGGAGATAGATATTTTATGCTAATCATTGATGACTATTCTAGAATGTGTTGGGTTACTTTTCTCAAGGATAAATCATACACTTTTGGGAAATTCAAATTATTCAACGCAATGGTAGAAAATGAAACCGGTAAGAAAATCAAATGTTTAAGATCATATCAAGGAGGTGAATTCACATCTAAGGAATTAAATGCATTCTGTGAAGTGAATGGAATCAGAAGACAACTATCAACACCCCAAACACCTCAGTAAAATGGAGTTGTGGAAAGGAAGAATAGAACTATTCTAGATGCAGCTAGAAGAATGATATCAGAAGCAAACCTACCTGATGTGTATTGGAGAGAAGCAGTGAATACAATGATTTACACTTTCAACAGAGTTCACATCAAAGGTGAAACCGGTAAGACACCCTATGAACTATGGTTTGGTAATACTCCTACTCTTAAATATTTCAGAATATTTGGAAGCAAATGTTATATTAGGAGAGATGATTATATTGGTAAATTTGATCCTAGAAGTGATGAAGGAATATTTCTTGGTTATTCATCTAAGAGCGAGACATATAGATGTTTTAATAAAAGATTGCAGAAGATTGATGAACAATTCAGAGGTAACTCAAGGTCTATGGATTCTAAACCGACAGTTGAGATAATCATAAATGAACCTACTCTAAGTGCACCGGTACGGAATGTTGATCCAGTTACATCGGCATCATCAGAGAATTCCATAGTGGATGAAGAACAACAACAAGTGAATACACCCAGATATGTAAGATTGAATCACTCTGAAAGTCAGATAATTGGAAATAAGTATCAAAGTGTAATGACAAGAGGAAGATTGGAAAATGAAGAGGTATGCTTAATTTCTCAAATTGAACTAGCAACTATTTTTGAGGCACGTGAAGATAAACATTAGATTAAAGCTATGGAAGATGAATTGGAACAAATTGAAAAGAATAACACATGGACATTGGTTCCCCGACCTTAAAAACAAAAATGTAATTGGAACTAAATGGGTATTCAAAAATAAACTTAATGAAGATGGTAAGGTAATTAGAAACAAAGAAAGATTAGTGTGTAAAGGATATTCACAAAAAGAAGGAATTGATTATAATGAAACCTTTGCACGGGTAGCTAGAATTAACGTAGTCAGATTATTTCTTGCATTTGCAGTACACAAGAACTATAAAGTTTATAAAATGGATGTTAAATGTGCATTTCTAAATGGTCATCTTGAAGAGGAAGTTTACATTGAACAACCTAATGGATTTTCATTGACAAATGATAAAGATATGGTTTGCATGTTAAGGAAAGCTTTATATATATTGAAGCAAGATCCTAGAGCTTGGTACGCTAGATTGGACAAATATCTTTTGAAGCTTGGTTACACTAAAGGTAATGTTGACAACAACTTATATTTCAAAGTGACTAATGATGACATTTTGGTTATTGAAGTTTTTGTTGATGTTATTTTTTTTGGAGGAGAAGATGGATTGTGTAAGGATTTTTCTAATAAGATGCAAGAAGAATTTGAAATGTCTATGATTCGGGAGATAAAATTCTTTTTAGGATTGCAGATTTCACAAACTAATAAAGGTATATTCATATGTCAATCGAAGTACTTGAAGGAAATACTAAAGAAATTTGGTATGGAAAACGCTAAACCGGTAAGTACTCCTATGACTACAACTGATAAACTATCATTGAAGGATGATTCAACCCTTGTTAACCCAACAAGATATAAATCTATGATCAAAGGTTTATTGTATTTGACACAAACAACATCCTGATATTATGAATGCAGTATGTATTGTTTCAATATTTTAGAGTAATCCTAAAAAAAATCATGAATCAGCAGTGAAAAGAATTTTCCGGTATTTACAAGGCACAACAAATCTTGGTTTACGGTATCATAAAGATGAAAATTTTGATTTATGTGCATACACCGATGCTAATTGGGCAGGAGATGTAGATGAAAGAAAGAGCACCACTGGCGCAGCATTCTTTCTTGGTAGCAGATTGATTTCATGGTTGAGCAAGAAACAAAGTTGTACATCATTATCAACAGCAGAATCAGAATATGTTCTGGCAACAACTAATTGTACTCGGGTATTATGGATTAAGCAAATGTTGAAGAACATAAAGGTAAAATGCAAATGCCTATAATCATTTATTGTGATAATTCAACAACAATTGATATATCTAAGAATCTAGTATTTCACTCTAAAACTAAACATGTTTCTATCAAATACAATTTTCTAAAAGAGAATGTTGAAGCAAAAGAAGTGAAATTGGTTTACGTGAATACTAAAGAGAAGATTGCAGACATTTTTATTAAGTCTTTGCCTAAGGAAACCTTTGAATATCTCAGAGAGCAGCTTGGGGTTACACCCTCATCGGTAGAGACTTAGACAATTGGAGATTTGCATCAAACCGACAGAATTTACAGAGAAACCTTTTTCCGGCTTTGATGGAGGAGAGCTACTTCTCAGGGGGAGTAGTTGAATAAGTTGGTTCTATAAACTGGTTGTATCTGGTATTTATATTACTTTGGAATTTAATGTCAAAGGGGGAGAGATATCTATGGAAAAACACATTATCTTTTAGGGAGAGATTATTCATTGGGGGAGTGATTATACAAATGCAGAGATGATTTTTATTTTAATTTCTGATTTTGATCTATTATGGAGATTGTTGGTTTTTGGTTTAATGGCATTTCTCCTTTGGCACTTAGATGGTTTTTCCATCTTGTGTTTCCATGAATGCCAAAGGGGGAGATTGTTGGTATTATGGATATATTGCTTGGTTTTGTCATTGATGTCAACACTTATCAACACTTATCCTTATAGAAATCTTTTGATTATGTTCACCAACAAGTTCAGTGACCTATACATAGTCACCGGTATTTGGTTCACTAGCAGGTTATATTGTTCACCGGCACTGAGGATAAATTTTTATCATCTGGAGATCACTTGGTTATATTGAAGACATGGTTTGGACACTTGGTTTTGGAGATTTGATTATTGGTCTAATTGGGTTGACATATTTGTTGTTACTGGCAAATTGGTCTAGGTTATGGACGGACATGCATTATCTATTCCAGATTAGCATGACACGTTATGGAGATGGTTTCATCAATTAATATTGTTGTTGAGTCGACATGATGCATCGCATCTTGACTTGTTGTAATTGATTTTTATTGTAATATTCTTATTGAGCTGACCTACACATTTGGTCTTAGGTTTTGGTATATATGTAAGATCTCAATTGTGAGATTAACATGGTATGGGTATGGTATGTAATAAGATATTGTAAGGTTATATATGAATATAAGTAGAGCTACTCATGCAGACATTATTTGAAGATTCAAGGAAGGTTTGAAGAAGACAATCAGAGCTTAACCAGTACTGAATCCAGTATTGGAGATGCTACTTAGAGCAGTACATTATCATTGGATTTAATCATCCAATTGTAGTCAGTGTGACTCTCATTTGTGATTGAGCAGTGAGCTCTAGGTAATTGGCCTTTCTGCATGTGTAGACCCCATTTGTATACACATATTATCTGCAGTAGTATCATCTGATTGTGGGTAAGGTTTCCCACCATGGTTTTTCCCCGTACAGGGTTTTCACGTACAAATATCTATGATATGTGTTGTGGATGTTATTTCTCTTTCTATTTCATGCATTAAGCTTCACCAGTATTGTTATTAACTATTAAACTGTCAACAGACATTAAGTTTGGTTTACTGGTATTATATATTAAATTTGATTAAGTTATATTTGGGTTGAAATTAATAGACAACTGATTCACCCTCCCCCCTCTCAGTTGCCTTCGGGTCCTAACAAGTTCTAAGTTTACTTTGAGAGGTTGATTCTAAGATTGGTGAAGTTAATATTAGTTTTTCTATCTACTGATTCACCCCCCCTCTCAATAGTTGACCGAATCCTTATTCTTTCATCATACCATCAATTGGTATTAGAGCATCTCAGGTCTTCTAAGATCTAAGCCTAACAACTTTAGGTAAAGATCTTGCAAGACATGATGAATAAGGAAGGTATGAAGTTTAATAGAGAGAGATATAGAATATGGAGTGATAGAATAAAAATTTATATCAAGAGTCTTGGAAATCAATACTAGGAACATGTTGGTATTCAATATGTTGTACCTAGTGGGATTATGACTGATGACCAGAAGAAAGAGCAACAAGAAAACAATCAAGCACTAGAGGCTTTTATGAGTTCTTTGTCTGATGCAAAATATGTTGATGTCCATGGTGTGGAGACTGCATATGAGGTATGGAAGAAACTTGAAGAGATTTATAGCGGTGATGAACATGTGAAGATTTCCAAGGAAGAGAGTCTAAGAGGAATGTTTGATGACATGCGGATGGCTGAAGATGACAATATCCAATAGTATGGTTAGAGGATAAAAGAGATAGTTAGTGAGATCAAGAGTGATGGTGGTAAAGTGGAAGATGCCACAGTGGTTAGTAAGGTGTTGAGAACCTTTCTACCAATCTACGCTATCCGAGTTGCAGCCATTCAGGAGCTGAAATCTATTGACAAAACTAAGGTAACCCTTGACTCCATCATTGGTAAGCTTACTAGTTTTGAATTAAATGGTTATGATGGTAGTGTTCAGTAATCTGAGTTTACATTTAGAGCTTCAGTTTCTAACCCATCTATGAGGAAAAGTAGAGATGTCAGTCACAGTTATGAATCTAGATCCAGCAGAGAAGTTGATGATGAAGACAATTTGGTTGAGCTTGAAGCATTGTTGGCCAAGCAGTTGCCTAGAGGAACCAGTAAATATAGAGGTAAATTACCTTTGAAATGTTTTGCATGCAACAAGATTGGACACATTGCAGCTAACTGTCCTAATAGTCATAATGAGCACAAGTGAGAGAAATTAAAGAAGTACAAGGGAAAAGGCAAAAGAGATTGTCTTATTGCAGTTGATGGTGGTATCATTGATGAGGAATCTAATGGTGATGCTAATGAAGACATTGTGTTTGTAGCCATTAAAGAGGAAACATCTAATCAGAAGGATTTAGTTTCTCACATGGATAATTCTGATGATTGGATCATTGATAGTGGTTATTCACATCATATGATCGGTGACTGGAGCAAATTTATTTCTTTGAGGGAATTTGATGGTGGAGTTGTAAGATTTGGTAATGACTCACCCTGGATGGTTAAAGGTAAGGGAACTATTTCTCTTAATGGAAAGAGAAGTGCAGATGATGTCTACTAGGTTGAAGGTCTAAAACACAATCTTTTGAGTGTTGCTCAGCTCAATGATAGAGGATATCCATTAGGTTTTAATAATGGTATTTGCAAAATATATGGGAGCAAATGTGAACTGATTCAAACTGACAAGCAGACTAAAGGTAACCTGTTTCACCTGAATCCTAAAGTCAGTAATTGTTTAATTGCTAAAGTAGATGATAATTGACTTTGGCGTCAGAGATTCTGTCATATAAATTTTGATAGCATTATTAAAGTGAGTAAGTCCAAGACAGTGAGAGGTTTGCCTCAATTGGACAAACTGGTTAATACTCTATGTAAAGAATGTCAATTGGGAAAGATGACATCCTCAACTTTCAGGAGCAATATTTTTTCAACAGAACATCTATTAGATTTGGTTCATACAAACCTCTGTGGACCAATAAGGACTAAAAGTATTTAAGGTGATAGATATTTCATGATCTTCACTGATGATTGCTCAAGAATGATGTGGGTCACATTTTTGAAGGATAATACAAAAGCATTTAGTAAGTTCAAGGCATTTAGGGCCTTATCTCAAAAGGAGAGTGGTAAGAAGATAAAGTGTCTGAGGAGTGATCAAGGCGGTGAATTTACTTCTGAGGAATTCACTAGATATTGTGAAGAAAAAGCTATCAAACAACAACTTTCTGCACCAAAGGCACCACAACATAATGGAATTGTAGAGAGAAACAACCAATCAGTTGTTGAAGCAACTAGAACGATGTTGATACAAGGAGGTGTAGTGAAAACTTTCTGGAGAGAAGCTGTTAGCACAACTGTCTACACTATGAACCGGATTTTGGTAAAAAGAGGTAAGGACAAGACTCCTTATGAATACTAGTATGGTAGATCATCTAATGTTAGTTATTTCAAGATATTTGGCAGAAAATGTTTTATTAAGAGAGGTGACTATGTTAGCAAGTTTGAGGCTAAAAGTGATGAAGGTATATTTCTTGTTAATTCCACCAAGAGTAAGGCCTACAAATGTAATAACAATCAGACATAGAGAATCATTAAGCGTGTTGATGTCCGAGTGGATAAGTATCTTGAAGTTTCAGGGGAAACCGATGTGGAGAAAAAGGATGAAGATCCTTGCATTTTGTTTCTGGAACCAGAACCCATGAAACCTGAAACCGAGAAAGAGAATGTTGTTGTACCAATTCAATCGGAACATGTAGATTCAAAAGAAGATGATGATAATGTAGAAGAAGAACCTAAAGATAATGATCATGTTATTCTGAGGTATGTGAGACTCAATCAAAATCATGAACATATTATTGGAGATAAGGATGTTGGAGTTTTAACCAGAAGAAGAACTAGAGAGAATTCTTGCATGATCTCCACTATTTAGCCTAGAACTTCTAAGGAAGCATTTGGAGATGATCATTAGGTCAAAGCTATGGAGGAGGATCTTGATCAGATTGAGAAGAACGATTTATTGACCCTAGTACCCCGACTGGTAAATAAAAATGTGATAGGTACCAAGTGGGAATTCATGAACAAGTTGAATGAAGATGGTGTTGTAGTCCACAACAAAGCAAGACTGGTTTGCAAAGGTTATGCACATGAAGGAGAAGATTATGGTGAGACTTTTGCACTAGTGGCTAGACTAGAAGGTGCTAGAACTTTACTTGCATTTGCAGCACATAAGGGATTCAAAGTATATCAGATGGATGTGAAGTCAACATTTTTGAATGGAATACTAGAAGAAGAAGTATACATTGAGCAGCCAGATGGTTATCCTCTGACTGATGAGAAAGACATGGTATGTAAGTTGCAAAAGGCACTAGATGGATTAAACAAAGCATCGAGACTGTGGTATGAAAGGCTTCATTCACACCTAATGAAGATAGGTTTTTCAGAGAACCAGTGAAGATAGCAACATATATCTCAAATCTGAAGGAGATAAAATACTAGTTAGTGAATTTTTTGTAGATGATATCATATTCGGAGGCAATGATGACATGAGCGATGAGTTTACAAATGAAATGAAAAGTGAGTTTGAAATGTCTCTAGTGGGAGAGATAAAAAATTTCACAAGCTTACAAATTCAGCAAATGAAGAGTGGTATTTTCATCACACAGTCTAAGTATGTGAATACTATCTAATGTATACTAGAAGAAGAAGTATACATTGAGCAACCAAATGGTGTCATGCACTGTGCATCTACCAAGGAGACTTGGGATAAAATGTAGAGGTTATTTGAAGGAGATGCCAAAGTCAAAGAGGTGAAGCTGCAATAACTAAGGGGTCAACTTGAAGGCATCAAGATGAAGAAAAGATTGTAGACTACCTTCAAAGAATAGATAAAACTGTGAACACCATTAGAGGACTTGGAGAATAAATTGCAGATGAGATTATTGTCGAAAAGATACTTATATCTTTCACATCTAAGTATGATACTAAGGTTTCCTCCATAGAGGAAGCCAAGGATCTAAGGACTTTCACAATGGATGAGCTATTTGGCTCCCTAATAGCCTATGAAATGAGAACAACTAGTGAAGCATCCTCAAGGAAAGAGGCAACCTTCAACTCCACCAAGAAGGGAAAGGAAGAGGTTTGTCATAAAGGATCTAGTGAAGACTCAGATGTAGAGGTAGAAAAATTTGTCAGAAAGCTCAAGAGAGGATCCGGAAAGTATAAAGGAAAGTTTCCACTCAAATGTTTCAACTGTGGTAAAGTTGGACACTTTGCTACAAAATGTCCTTATAATGAAACCAGCAGAGATGAGCAAAGAAGTTTTAGCAGATCTGTTAGTAAAGACAAAGAAAGAAATGTCTACCGGCAAGGAAGAAGATGCTACCAAAAGAAGAAGAACCTATATAATATTGAGGATGATGCCACAGATGAAGAAAGTGCATCAAAAGATGACTACCATGAGAATGAAAGAGAAGTTAATCTCTTTATAGCACTTGATGAACCAATTGGTGAAGATGAGTAAGAAGAAGATATTGAGGCCAAAGTAGATCTAGAAGGTGAGCTCATAAGTTCTATTGAGGAGATGAGTAAAACAAGAAGAGAACTCAAGAAGTTAAGCTTGCTTCAGTAGAAGAACAAGGTCTCTTGAAGCAATCCCTAGATGAGTCCAATCAAGTTATATCTGATGTGAAACTCCAGTTGGAAGAACCCAAGAGGATATGTGATGTTACATCCTCTGATCTGATGAAGAAGGAAAAGGAGCATCAACATCTGGAAGCAGAAATAGTGAAGGTCAAAAAGGAGCTTGAAAAAAGTAAGGAAGAAATGAAGGTGAGAAGCAAATATAAAGGCAACACCGAAGTCTTAGACAATATGTTGAGCAAACAAAAGCCATCTAAAGATATCGGTGGCTTAGGATTTGAAGAAGGACAAAGTTCAAATAGCAGAGACACATCTGGTAAGGAGATATAGTTCACTTATTCAACTGAAGGTAAAGTGAAGAATACATTCACAGTAAGCAAGGATACCAGTAAGAAGACTTATGGAGAAGGTATTAGAAACTGCCACACAAACCGGTAGACATAATCAATGAATTGGAGGCCACACTCAATGTAAAGACATGCAGATCTTAGGAGAAATACAACAGTTGATCATAAAGTATTTACCAGAGTCAGCAACATTCAAGGAAGACCCTTGATGAGGTAGACGTTTGCAAGACCAAGGCAACCTAACTGGTATGTTCAAAACTTTCATGGTTATTGTTATCAGTGTAAAAAATTTGGACATAGGTTAGCTAATTGTAGATTAACCAATAATCCCACTATGAGTGATGAAAGTAAAAATCCATTTAATGCACTCTGGGATATGAATGTTGTTTGTTATCAGTGCAATGGATTTGGTCATAGGAGTTTTGAATGTAGAAAGAGCAAATTGGTGTCCTACAATAATTTCACAGATTCATCCTTCAATGAAAATGTGAAATTCTATAACTGTCAAGAGTTTGGACATATAGAAAAGTTTTGTTAGAACAGGAAAATCAAGCAGAAGAGTACAGATCCTAATCAGAAACCGGTAGTTAAACCGGACCATAGAATTGCAGTTGACAAGAAGAAGGAAACCAAACCGGCATAGGTTGAGAAAGAAAAGGACAAGGCAGAATCAAGTCTAATAGTGCAGATTGCCCTACATGCTGAAAGGAAAAATCTATGATAGTGGTTGTTCCAACCACATGATCGGTGATAAAAAGAATTTTATCAAGCTTAAAGATTGGAATAGTGGTTCAGTGAGGTTTGAAGACAACTCATCCATCAAAATAAAGGGAAAAGGTACTCTAAATATTGATGGAAAACTAAAAGCACATAATGTGTATTATGTGGAAGGCCTAAAGCACAACTTGTTGAGTGTGAGTTAGATATGTGACAAAGGTTATAAATTCACCTTTGATTCTACCAGCTGCCAGATAAAGAAAGAGAGTATCGATCAGACTGTAGCCAAAGGAAAGAGGACAGATGGTAATGTATATAATCTGAAAGAATGTTTTGAATCCCAATGTATGTTGAGACAAGTGGATGAAAGTTGGTTGTGGCACAAAAGATTAGGCCACATAAATTTTGATAATGTAGTTGTAGTAAGTAAAAAGGGTTCTCTAAGAAATATTCCACTCATCATCAAACTGGTAAGAACATTTTATGATGAATGTGTGAAAGGGAAGAAGACTAAGGTGAGCTTCAGAAAAAAAGAACACAACACCTCAAGACCACTTGAAATTGTACATATAGATTTGTGTGGTCTAACTAGGACAAGAGCTCTTGGCAATGAAAGATATTTTATGCTCTTCATTGATAACTATTCAAGAATGACATGGATCACTTTCCTACAAGATAAATCACAAGAATTTGACAGATTCAAGATCTTTAGGAAGATGGTGGAGAAGAAAAGTGGGTGCAAGCTGAAATGTCTAAGATCAGACCAGGGTGGAGAGTTCACATCAAAAGAGTTTGAAGATTACTATGAAAGACATGGAATTAGAAGGAAATACTCAACGCCTAGGACACCATAACAAAATGGTGTGGTAGAAAGGAAGAACGGGACAAGTTAAGGAGATGGCCAGAACCATGTTAAATGAGGCGAGTTTCAAAGACATTTATTGGAAGGAAGCGGTTCATACTGCTGCATATACCTTGAACCGGATTCAACTAAGAACAAATAGTAGAATGACACCTTATGATTTGTGGTATGACCAGAAACCATCAGTCAAATACTTAAAGGTATTTTGAAGCAAGTATTTTATCAAGAGAGATATGGATGGTCTAGGTATTTTTTATTCCAGGAGTGATGAAGGAATCTTCCTTGGTTACTCGTCTAACAACAAGGCCTATAAATGCTACAATAAAATACTAAGAAGAGTCATTGAGAGTGTGCATGTAAGAGTTGATGAGGATATGCACAAAGGAAGACAATCATAGGTAAACTTGTATGATGATTCTGATGATGAAGGTGAGGAAGCTCAGTCAAACAATGAACTGGAAGAAGCATCCAAAAAGGCTCCTAACCGGTATGTGCAGATGAACCACCTAGAAGAGAAGATTTTAGGTAATAAGAGTGATGGTGTGCAGACTAGGAGAAGACTTGCCCGAAATGATGAGCAAGTCAAATTCTGTCTCATGAATGAAGTAGAACCTAAAACATTCAATGAGGCCAACAAAAGTCAGAAATGGATGGATTCCATGGAAAAAGAGTTGCAGCAGATTGAGAAGAACAAGACTTGGGAATTAGTCCCTAGTGTTGGTATTGCATGAAGATTGAATTAATGAAATGTTATGTTGTCATTAATGTTAGTTGTAATCGATAATGATGTTGTTACAATGTTGTTTTGTAACCGGTAGGAAGAGCTAGTGATGGGAACTGTAACTGGTAGGTGAGTTTGTGGAGTGAACTAGTATTGCTAAGTATTCGAGAGCTGAACTGGTAAACCCTACCTGTTGATTTGATAAACCCTAACCGATGATGTTTCTTATAATTGTTTATGATCTGATGATAAATGGTAATGATTATGACATGTATGCATGTTGGATGAGAAGAGTTTCAAAGTGTTTTTTGGTGCATTGAGATAATGATTTTTATCTTGGGAATGAGAAAGTATATTGCATGTAATGCAAAATACGTGATGAGTTACTGAGTTCAATGAAGCAGTGATCAAGGAGCGATTGAGGCTATCTTGAATGATGTGTAGAGATTGCTATGTAATCCAACGGTCATGCTTGAACTGACTTGTTTGTAATCTCTATGAGAGAATTAGGATTTTGTTGTGTTACCGACCTAATTATTTGTTTATAAGGTCGATGAGTTGTTTTGTTTCAGAGTTGGCAAATTTCTAGTTGAGTGCATGGTTTCCAAACCAGATGATGTATCTACAGTTTGTGTAAAGGAAGATAGGAGCATGAAAATGATCTAAACAAGCAAATCTAGTGTTATTCAAACAGATCAACAAACCCCTGTTGTTTTCTAACAATTACAGCAGTGAAATCCTCTAATCAGGTAAGCTTTAACAAGCTTAGTGTTATTCAAATCTTCTAACCAAGTGGTCCATTAGCTTGGATTTCAAAACCTCCACCGAGGCTACTCCTCATAGGGTATTGATTTTAATAGGGCATTATAGTCAATCCCTTAACCGGGTGGTCCCTAATAGGATTTGTTCTTAACAGGACTTTTTGTAAAGCTTTAATAGGCTTGGCTCCTAGCAAGGTGAACTTCAGAAGAGTTCAGAATACTTATGGGTATTCATCCCCACTATGGTTTTTCCCATTTGGGTTTCCACGTCAAAAATATTGTGTCAAGTGGTGAATGTTTTTGTGGTTATGTTTACTATGGTTGAATTGCTTAACTGCTTAATCCACTTTGATATGTTATGTTAACCGATAACAATATGAAATGAGGTTTTACTTATGTCAGTAAAGTATTTGGATATTTGTGAGTTTCAAGTTGTTTACTACTCATCTATTATAATAGTCAATCGGTTTATCTTGACAGTGATATTGCATTTGTCGTTTAGTGGTAACTTATCAATCTAGAGTTTTCTTTGAGAGGTTGATTTTGAGATTGGTGAAAGTTTGTAAAAGTTTTCTATCTACTGATTCACCCCCCCTCCCCTCAAAGTAGTTGATCGAATCCTTATTCTTTCATCATACCATCAATTGGTATCAAAGCTTCTCAGGTCCTCTAAGGTCTAAGCCTAACAACTTGAGGTAAATATCTTGTAGAACATGATGAAGAAGGAAGGTCAAAAGTTTAATAGAGAGAACTACAGAATATGGAGTGATAAAATGAAAATTTATATTAACAGTCTACGAAGTCAATACTGGGAACATGTTAGTACTCAATATGTTGCACCTAGTGGGATTATGACTGATGATGAGAAGAAAGAGCAACAAGAAAACAATCAAGCACTAGAGTCTATTATCAGTTCTGTGTCTGATATAGAGTATGTAGATGTCCATGGTCTGGAGACTGCATATGAGGCATGGAATAAACTTGAAGAGATTTATAGCGGTGATGAACATGTGAAGATTGCAAAAGAAGAGAGTCTAAGAGGAATGTTTGATGACATGTAGATGGCTGAAGGTGGGAATATTCAACAATATGGTCAAAGGATAAAAGAGATAGTTGGTGAGATCAAGAGTTATAGTGGTAAAGTGGAAGATGACACAGTGGTTAGCAAGGTGTTGATAACCCTTCTACCGGTCTATGCTATTCGAGTTGTAGCCATTCAGGAGCTAAAGTCTAATGTATACTGGAAGAAGAAGTATACATTGAGCAACCAGATGGTTATGCTCTAACTATGTTAGTAAGTTTGAGGCTAAAAGTGATGAAGGTATATTTCTTGGTTACTCCACCAAGAGTAAGGCCCACAAATGTTAGAACAACCAGACACAGAGAATCATTGAGAGTGTTGATGTTTGAGTGGATGAGTATCCTGAAGTATCAGGGGAAACCAGTGTGGAGAAAAAGGATGAAGATCCTTGCATTTTGTTTTTGGAACCAAAACCGACGAAGCTTGAAATTGGTAAAAAGAATGTTGTTGTACCAATTCAACCCGAACAGGTAGAGTAAAAAAAAGATGATGATAATGAAGAAGAATAACCTGAAGATAATGATCATGTTATTCCCAGGTATGTGAGACTCAATCACAATCTTGATCAGATTATTGGAGATAAGGATGTTGGAGTATTAACCAGAAGAAGAATTAAAGAAAATTCTTGCATGATCTCCACTATTGAGCCTAGAACGGCTAAGGAAGCATTTGGAGATGATCATTGGATTAAAGCTATGGAGGAGGTTCTTGATCAAATTAAGAAGAATAATACATGGACCCTAGTACCCGGACTGGTGAATAAAAATGTGATAGGTACTAAATGGGTATTCAGGAACAAGTTGAATGAAGATGGTGTAGTAGTCTGAAACAAAGCTAGATTGGTTTTTAAAGGTTATGCACAAGAAGAAGGAGAAGATTATGGTGAGAATTTTGCACCAGTTGCTAGACTGGAAGGTGTCAGGACTTTAATTTCATTTGCAGCACATGAGGGATTCAAAGTATATTAGATGGATGTGAAGTCATCATTTTTTAATGGATAATGGAAGAAGAAGTATTTATTGAGCAGCCAAATGGTTATGATTTGACTAATGAAAAAGACATGATATGCAAATTGCACAAGGCACTATATGTGTTAAATTAAGCACGGAGAGCATGGTATGAAAGGCTTCATTCACACTTGATGAAGATAGGTTTTCAGAGAACCAATGAAGATAGAAACAAATATCTCAAATCTAAAAGAGATAAGATACTGGTTCGTGAAGTGTTTGTAGATGATATCATATTTAGAGGAAATCATGACATGAGAAATGACTTTGCAAATGAAATGAAAAGTGAGTTTGAAATTTCTCTAGTGGGAGAGATTAAAAAAATTATAGGCTTGCAAATTCAGAAAATGAAGAGTGGTATTTTCATCACACAGTCTAAGTATGTGAACTATTGACTATGGATTATGGAATCCATATGAAGGAAACTTTGACTTGAAGGTGTACTCAGATGCAGACTAGACAAGTAATGTTGATGATAGGAAAAGAACAACCGGTGGAGCATTATTTCTTGGAGTAAGACTTGTTTCATGGAGTAACAAGAAGCAGAGTTGTATATCACAGTCTACTATTGAAGCTAAGTATGTTGCAACCTATATGAATTGTACCTAGTCTATCTGGATGAGGCACATTTTGGAAGGTTTCAAGATGAAGTTGACAAAACTTGTAAAGATCTTATGTGACAATACCAATGCCATAAATATTTCAAATAAACCTATTTTGCACGTACGAACAAGCATATTGAATTGAAGTATCATTTCTTGAGGGAAAAAGTGCAGAGTAAAGATGTGATCTTCGAGCATGTTTCTACCAAGGAGCAGCTTGCAGATATCTTTACTAAACCTCTGCCTAAGATTACTTTTGAGTATCTTAGAATTTAGCTAGGGGTTGTACCCCTTCATGAGGTCAATTGAGCATGATGTAGAGTACATTAGTCGCGAAGATACTTGTAGAGTTTTATAGCAAGATTGATGTAGAAGTGGAGTTATTCCACAGGGGGAGCATCAAGTTGCAGGTTGTTGATGGTGAACGGTGAAGTTTTATATTACGTGTTTTACTTTTAATTTGGCATTGTTGTCAAAGGGGGAGAATAACTATGTGATTATGTGGGAGATGAATGTATGATTGACAAAGGTAAGATGTACAACCAGCTACTAGCTAATGACAAGGAGAGTACATGGTAAAATGTAACCCATTATTCCTATTCACAATCACAGCAATCAATGGTATTGATATTTTTATTGCCATCAATGCCAAAGGGGGAGATTGTTGGCATTTGAATGAAGATTGCATTAATGATATGTTATGTTGTCATTGATGTCAATTGTAACCAGTAATGATGTTGTTACAATGTTGTTTTGTAACCGGTAGGAAGAGCTAGTGAAGGGAACTGTAACTGGTGGGTCAGTTTGTGGAGTGAACCGGTATTGCTAAGTATTGGAGAGTTGAACCGGTAAACCCTACATGCTGATTTGATAAACCCTAACCGATGAAGTTCTTTATATTAGTTTATGATCTAATGATGAGTGGTAATTATTATGACACGTATGCATGTTGGATGAGAAGAGTTTCAAAGTATTTTTTGGCATGTTGAGATAATGGTTTTTATCTTGGGAATGAGCAAGTATATTGCATATAATGCAAAAAACGTGATGAGTTATTGAGTTCGATGAAGCGGTGATCAAGGAGTGGTCGAGGCTATCTTGAATGATGTGTAGAGATTGTTATGTAGTCCAATAGTCATACTTGAACTGACTTATTTGTAATCTCTATGAGAGAATTAAGTTTTTGTTGTGTTACTGACCTATTGATTTTCTTATAAGGTCAATGAGTTGTTTTGTTTCAAAGTTGGGAAATTTCTAGTTGAGTGTGTGGTTGCCGAACCAGATGATGTATCTGCAGTTTGTGTAAAGGCAGATAGGAGCATGGAAAGGATTTGAACAAGAAAGTGTAGTGTTATTCAAACAAATCAGCAAACCCCTATTGTTTTCTAACAATTACAGTAGTAAAATCCCCTAACCGGGTAAGCTCTAACAAGCTTAGTGTTATTAAAATCCTCTAACCAGGTGGTCCATTAGCTTGGATTTCAAATCCTCTACCGAGGTTACTCCTCACAGGGTATTTCTTTTAATAGGGCATTATAGTCAATCCCTTAACTGGGTGATCCCTAACAAGATTTATTCTTAACAGGCTTGGCTCCTAACAGGGTGAACTTCAAAAGAGTTCAAAATACTTGTGGGCATTCATCCCCACCGTGGTTTTTCCCATTTGGGTTTCCATGTCAAAAATATTGTGTCAAGTGGTGAATGTTTTTGTGGTTATGTTTACTATGGTTGAATTGCTTAACTGCTTAATCCGCTTTGATATGTTATGTTAACTGGCAACAATATTAAATGAGGTTTTACTTATGCCAGTAAAATATTTGGATATTTGTGATTTTCAAGTTGTTTACTGTTAATCTATTATAATAGTCAACCGGTTTATCTTGACAATGATATTGCATTTGTAGTTCAGTGGTTTAACTTGTCAGTTAAGAGTTTGCTTTGAGAGGTTGATTCTAAGCTTGGTGAAAGTTTATAAAAGTTTTCTATCTATTGATTCACCCCCCCCCCCCCCCCCCCCGTGCTCTCAGTAGTTGGTCGGATCCTTATTCTTTCATCATACCATCACGTAGACCGGAAGAGAAGAACATCATTGGCACCAAATGGGTCTACCGAAATAAGATGAATGAAGAAGGTAAAATTATTAGGCATAATTTTACTCTCAAGTAGAGGGCATTGATTTTGAAGAAACATTTGCACCGCTAGCTAGATTAGAAGCAATTAGAATGTTTCTAGCCTAAATTGTCTACAAGGGTTATAAAGTATATCAAATGGATGTAAAATCTACCTTTCTCAATGGAAATTTGGAAGAAGAAATGTACATGGAGCAACGGGAAGGGTTTCTACTACATGATGATGAAACCTTTGTGTGTCGGTTGAAGAAAGCCCTATATGGTTTAAAGCAAGCTCCTAGAGCATGCTATTCAAGACTAGATCAGTACATGAAGGAGAAAGGATTCAAAAAGGGGAGTTCTAACAACAATTTATACATCAAGAAAGATGGAAATCACATGATCATTGTGTTTGTGTATGTAGATGACATTATTTTTGGAGGCAACAAGGAAACCCTTTGCAAAGAACTTGTTGATCAGATGCACTCAAAATTTGAGATGTCAATGCTTGGAGAATTGACATACTTCCTTGGTTTGCAGATATCACAACAAGATAAGGGAATCTTTATCTCACAAACCAAGTATTTAAAGGATATGTTAAAGAAATTTCAAATGGAGGACTGCAAACCGATGAGTACCCCAATGGTGACCGAAAGAAAATTAAGCAAGAATGATGAATCAGTGGTGGTGGATCAAACATTGTATAAATCCATGACAGGTAGGTTATTGTATCTTATTGCTTCTAGACCAGATATAGTGTAGGCAATGTGCATGGTGGCTAGATTTCAAGTTGCACCTAAGCAGTCACGTATGAATGTCGTAAGAAGAATTTTTAGGTACTTGCAAGGAACACTTGATTATGGATTAGGGGAATTCATCTTGGAATCATATATTGATGTTGATTGGGCAGGTTGCATTGATGACCAGAAGAGCACAAGTGGTGGTGCATTCTTCCTAGGTGACTGGTTGGTCTCATGGCATAGAAAGAAGCAAGATTTAGTCTCCCTATCAACTGTTGAAGCAGAATACATTGATGTTGCTACATGCTTCTCTTAGGTTCTTTGCATGAAGCAAACCCTCAAGGACATACAAGTGAACATCTCTAATCCTTTTCCCATCCAGTGTGATAATTCAAGTGCCATCAACATATCAAAGAATCCAGTGATGCATTCAAGGACAAAGCATATAGCCATCAAGTATCATTTTCTCAGAGAGAAGGTTGAAGGATAGGAAGTAAAGACGGACTATGTCCCTACAGGAAAATAAGTGGCCAACATCTTCACCAAACCATTGTCGGTAAGCACTTTTGACTACTTAAGACACAAGTTGGGAGTTGTGTCACCTGCCTCATGCACTTAAGTTAGTAAGGAGTTATATGGTTCAGGGGGATGTCATAGCAGCATCTATAACTCTTAAACCACATGTTGATCATAGGTAAAGTTCAAGGTTGTATATCTCAGTACCGGTTGTACTCACTAAGAGAAGATCTGACTAAGGGGGAGATAGGTATGTATCAAAGGGGGAGTATAAAGTACCCTGACCATTTGTCATCATGTCAAAGGGGGAGAAACATACTAGTGTGAAGTCTTGTAGTGAGTTGACATCAATGCCAAAGGGGGAGATTGTTGGCATTATTGGCATTAAGTTGTCATTGATGTCAACTGGTTTGGCATGGTCACCGGTGAGTAAGAAGTGGTGACTGGTATAGGAGAAGTAAGACATAATGATGTCAATCCATATGTATGTAAGCATATTGAAGGTAAGTGCATCATCTACCTGTAAAGAAGGACCACCGGAAAGACAAAGCAAGCAAGAAAGAGAAGAGCAAAAGGATGTAAACCGGTATACTCAAAGAAGATTAATGTTGCTAGTAAATGCACTGAAAAGTAGGACCATCATGTTTGATGAAAGGCCAAGTTGATCCACCAATAGAGAAGAGGTATGCAGGTATGAAGACCCACCGAAGGAGTTAGGTTATACCGGTAAGGTGAGTTGAACCGGTAGTCAATCTTGGTCAATGAATAACGTCAAATCAACATAGAAAACCAAGTAGAGGTCGATGTCGACAAAGATAAAAGCTAGAAGCCAAGTGGTGATCATGCACAAGTTGGTGAAGTTAGCATCGATGTAACATTCAGCAAGCAAGTTGAATTTTATGAAGAACCCACAATTCTGTTGGCATTATGTGAACCGGTATGAGGACATGATGACAATTTATGTTGTCATTGATGTCAATATGCTGAAGAAGAGAGAACCGGTATATGTGAGAACCAGTATAACATTGTGAACCGCTATATGTGCCAAAGTGAAGCGGTGTGTTTGTTCAAGGTGAACCAGCATGTTGATATGGGAACCGGTACATGGAAGCTTTGTATGACTACCGATTGGTAGTCTCAACTTTAAGGTTTCTAGTTGAAGTGCTTCAAGCCTGTGTGACTCAACCGGTGACTTTGTGTGATGAGTTAGCATAGTAACGAAGAACAGATAGTGTTGCAATGTTAGCCTTGTGCACATGAAGGATCTTGCATGAAGGAGATTGTTCCTATCTACCTTGGGAATGTGCGAAGTCTGTAAATAGTGAAAACACGTGATGGGTTATCAGCCACCATGAAAGCAGAGGAAAATGAATGATAGAGAACGTCTTGAGATTGGTTCAAGATTGTTGCATTTAATGCAATGTGCTCAATGGTCAGGATTGAACCGTTTGAATTGATTAACCTAACAGGTTTAGGGTTTAGGGTTTATGCTACCGACCTATCTATTTCCTATAAGGTCAATGTTGTGTTTCTTTCTGAGGTTGTTGTCAAAAGTTGTGTGTGTGTATCCAAGTGAAGAGATACGTAATTCTTGCCAGACCAGAGGAGAGAAGTGATACCTACAGAGTGTAAGTGTAGAAGGTGAAGAGGAGATAAAGCGGATCTGCATTGGCATTGAGTGTTGTTACCAGATCATTGTAATACTTGTTGATCTCTAACCATTTCAACAGTTGGGAAATCCCTTAACAGAGTAGCTTTAACCAGCTTACTATAAATCCTTTGATAGGGTGACTCAAAACCATTGAGTTCCTGAAATCCTCTAACAAGGTAACCTTTAATAGGGTTTAACCCTTAACCGAGTATTCTAGCCATCCCTTAACTGAGTGATCCCTAACAGGATCGGTTCCTAATAGAACCTATTGTATCAGTCTTTAATCGGACAAGGCTCCTAACAGAGCAGACTTCTAAAGAGTTCAAAAATAGCTTGTGGGTATTCATCCCCACCATGGTTTTTCCCAGTTGGGTTTCCACGTGAAAAATCTGTGTGTCATGTGTGGTGTTATTCATGTGATGGTTTAAGTGATTTGTGTCTAAAGGTAAATCATGTTGATCTAGCTGTTTATATATTTTTTATGATAGATTACCTGTTCATGCACTAGGGTGAAATGGAAATGAAGTATTAGATTGTATGAAAAGATAAGTGTCAACCGGTTTATGCTTGTCTCAGCTATTCTAGGTTTTTTCAGTTGTACTCTGTTTAAGACCGATGTTACTATTTGTCTGCCAAAGTACAATGTCTGCTGACAAACCAGTTTTAGGAATGTGTTTTTGTCTGTACTGATTCACCCGCCCCCCCCTTCTCAATACTAGTTTGGTACTATCCGTTCATCATTGAGTTATCAATTGGTATTAGAGCATCCTCCAAGTCCTTTGTGTTATAAGCTTAACCGCTTGAGGAAAAGATCCCAGTCTAATGATGAAGAGGGAAGGTCCAAAGTTCAACAGAGATAATTTCAATATATGGAAAGATAGAATGAAGATATACATCAGAAGCATGGGTGCTCAACACTGGAGCTATGTTGAAAATGCTTATGTTGCCCCTACCAGTAATCTCACCGATGACCGAAAGAGAGACCTGTGGGAGAATGGGCAAGTCATGGAAGCCATAATTAGTAGTTTATCTGACATTGAGTTTGTTGATGTCCAAGATAAAGTAAATCCCAAAGAAGTATGGGATACTCCTTAAAATATCTATGTTGGTGATGAGCATGTAAAACAAGCTAAGGAAGAAAGCCTTAGAGGGAAGTTTGAATACATGTGGATGGTTGAAGGTGAGACCATTCAATAGTATGGAATAAGAATCAAAACTATTGTCGGAGATATCAAGAGTGTAGGTGGTAAAATGGAAGATTCCACTATGGTAAGCAAAGTTCTGAGATCCTTATTACCAGTCTATGCAATAAGGGTTGCTGCTATATAGAAGTTGAGATCAATAGACAAGACTAAGGTATCCCTAGACTCCATCATTGCAAAGTTGATAGCCTATGAGCTAAATAGTTTTCATGGGAGTGTTCAAAAGACTGAATCAACTTTTCAAGCTTCTGTTGTACCATCCAGAAAAGGAAAAGAAGCAAGCACCAGTGGTGAAGCAAGACAGAGTAGAGAAATGGATGATGAGGAGATTCTGATGGAATTTGAAGCTCTTCTTGCCAGGAAACTTCTTAAAGGAACCTGAAAATATAGAGGTAACCTCCCTTTGAAATGCTTTTCTTGTAACCAAATAGGACATATTATTGTAAACTGACCTAATGGTGACAACAAGGACAAACTAGAAAGGTTCAAGAAATTCAAAGGAGGAAACCAGAGAAACTATTTTTTGGCAGTTGATGAAGGTGTCACAGATGAGGAATCAGAAGATGAAGAAAATGAAGATATTATGTTTGTTGTTGTCAAGGAAGATGTGTCGGACAAGAAGGCTCTTATCTCCCACTTTGATAATTCCAATGAGTGAACTATTGACAGTGGTTGTTCTCACCATATGACTAGTGACTAGAGCAAGTTTCTATCTTGGAAGAGTATGATGGTGGTGTGGTTCGCTTTGGTAATGATGCACCATGTATGGTCAAAGGCAGAGGGTCCATCTCTTTGAATGGAAATAGTGTTGACAATGTGTATTGGGTTGTGTTGGCATTTTTTATGTTTATGTTGTGATTGTCATTGATGGACACACACTTGCATTGAGATCCTCTATATATTTATAAGTTAGAGCACAACCGGTATTTGTTCTAACCGGTATGTTGAATTATAGTCTTTAGACTATTCATGTTTTGTAGAATGTGTTTCCCAGTCTGAAGCAGCATGTTGACCCCAAGTGGTTCATGGATCCCAAGCCGTACAAATGACCAAAGCGGCATAACACATTTTTACCAGTCTTCATTTTTGTCAAACCAGTAACCAGCATTTTGTATGAACCGGTAATACTTTGTGATGAGTTACCATCCACCAATTGTTTGATGGTGCCGACACATTAACGGTGCTTTTTGTGTCATGGTACCAAGTATGTCTAGGTTCATTGAACCTAGGAAATAGCAATGTAATCCTATTGGACCGACATGAAATCAGATTCCTTTATAAGGACATCATGTCTAGTGTTTTAGGTTGCTGATGAGATTGCAGCAAAAGTTTATGTTGTTGCTAGGGTTTAAGGTGGTTGAGGAGTTGGAAAGAATATGAATGTGTAGAAGACTGAAGTAATGTAGGAGTGCATTAAGAATGAGCTATCAAGGATCTAACCGAGCAGTCTGTGCTATTAGATAGATCAAACACTTATTGATTACTCACATCTTTGACAAGTTTGTAGCCCTTAACCGTGTAGGCCCAAAAGCCTTTTTGTAAATCCTCTAACAAGGTGGTTCACATCTGTGGATCTAAAATCTTCTAGCAAGGTAGTCTTTAATTGGACTTATCTCATAACAAAGATTGAGATTCCTAACAGGATCTGTTCTGGTAAAGAACATTGTAAGACCTTAACCAGTTTGACCTTAACCGGTCTGGTTCCTATTCTGCAGATAGTGACTTGTGAGTTTCATCTCACCGTGGTTTTTTCCCATTTGGGTTTCCACGTCAAAATCTATTGTGTTATGGTGTTTGTGCTTCTGTTGGTGAATGCATTATTAGCTGTTTGATTTGCATGTTTATTAACCAGTTTGTCTGTTAAACTGTTTTACTGTTTTACTGTTTTATTGCTAGTCTTGCAAAGTGTTTAAGTGCAAAGATTTTTGGCATACTAATTCACCCCCCCTCTTAGTATTCATCAATTAGTATCAGAGCCTACCTTTCTATAAGTTTAACCACTTGGAAAGAGATATGGGGGAATACACATTGAGGGAACTTACCCATCGGCTCACTCAGTCTGAGCAAGCCTATGATGATCTTATGGTCAAATACAAGGCATCTCAAGCAATAAGGAGAGAACATGCAAAAAAGCTAATGGAGCTATCTAAAAATAGTTCTTCAGATGAAGTAGACATGGAAGCCCTAATTACTGAAGTAAATAAGTTGAATGAATCAAACTCCAACCTAAGAAAGGAGTTGGAAGGACTGACTATCCAGATGTGTCAAGAGCTTGAGAATGGGAGGAAAGATGAAGATCTAGTGAAAGAAAGAGATCATGAGATCTCTAAGCTAAAACAAGAGATGAGTACCCTAAATGCTCAACTCCATGCAAACAAAGTGGAAAAGGAAGACATGCAAGGAGAACTGAACACTGCCATCTCTAAGAATGAGAACATGTTGGAAACAAATGCTTCTATTTCCAAAGAACTCTCTGAGTCAAAGAAAATACTTGCTAAATTCAACAAGAGTACTGTCAAGCTAGAGCCAAAGCTTGAATCTACCAAACCAGTCAAGAATACCAATGGTCTTGGTTATTCCTGTCATGAGGAAGGTGAGACCTCTGGTACAAATGTTGGAACATCAAAGAAACAACCGGCATCAAAGGATAAAGGTAAGCAAAAGTTTAAATCTGTTTGTTTCAACTATCTTAAAGGACACACTACAAATGTGTGTAGGAGTAAGGCTTACAACAATTTTCCTTATTTCCTAAATGATAAGCCTAGATCCTATAAATTTGATGGTAACTATTATGCATGCAACAAGTATGGGCATAGAGCATCTGAACGTAGGTCTGTTATGAATAACACTGGAAGATATCCTTAGAGGACCCAAGGAGTTGGTCCTAAACCTTTTATGAACCGGAATCACAACCAATTTAATGCCTTCAATCATCAGCCAAGAAGCGGTGGTTATCAAGCGACAACCGGATGGAGAGAAAATTGTATGATCTATCATGGTCATGGTCACATTGCTACAACATGTAGAAGGAAGAATGGAAACATGAACAATGGACCTTGGAGAGCACCTAGATTGGTCTTCTATCACTACAACAAACTGGGTCACATTGCTAGATTATGTAGATCAAGAAAGAATATATCTGATGATATACCAGTCACTCCAGAAGAAAACATTGATGTTGACACTGTTCAAGAAGACATGAACAAAATCTGGAAGGAGAAACCAATGGTGTTACAAGAGGAACCAGTTTCTGCACCTAGTGTGGAAATCACGGAACCGGCAAACTAAGCTTCAAAAAGCTTAGGGGGAGCAAATGGCAAAATGTTTTGAACCCCCAGTTTACACCGGTAAAAGACCTTAACCAGTATGTGATACTTGTCATTTGGCAGAAGACCAAAAATGGTAAAAAGGCAAATTAGGGTTTACGCCCTAATGGAGGAGCATTAATGATGGTAGGTGAGGAATATGTTTAAAAGCATTTTTCAAATCATTTCTCACTATCAGTTTTTGAGTGAAGAAAATTTTTTCAAAGAGCAGAGTGACGAAAAGGTGATTTCAGTAGAGATTTTGAGAAATTGAGAAATCACGAAGGAGATTCAAATACAAATTGGAAACGGTCAAGTGGAGAACACAAAGCAGTGATTCAGCAACCGACAGAGTGTGAAGTGAAGGAGAATCGGCAACCCCTAATTTCACGTGTTTCAAAAGGTATTTCTCGAGTTCTTAAGATTTCTATCATGGCTTCTGCATCTCATACCAGTTCTAGTGCATCTGTCAAGTCTGCAAGTTTTATTCAATGGAAGTCCAAGTATAATGCCCTATCACAACTTCCGGCTGGTGTGATAGTAGAAGAGGGAATTTCTGACTACATAGATTGCAAGATAGAAGACCTAGGGTCTCTAACTATCCACACCTAGTTAGGTTTATTTTGTGGAAAAGATAAGAAGATCAAACTGGAGTTTAATATTTTGGAGAAGAAAAAGCTCCATAATGTTGTTTACTTCCTGGAAGATTTCACAGAGGATCTGTAAAGTGGAAAATCAAACCCTAGGTGTTCCCCCACTCCAAAGAGAGAGAAAGGAGGTCACTAGGATTGACGGTTTTCACTTAGGAGAGACTTTACATTCAAAAGAGGGGTTGAAACTCACAAGATCCAATCCCACACAACGCAAGATTGAATTCTAAATGAGTTTCAAGGGTTGAGACAGCAAGGATACCCTCTTTTGTAAAGAATGTAGATAGAAGGATTGAACTAAGAGTGTATGTAAAAGTAGGAAAGATTCGCTTGTAGACGGAGATAGAGGCATGGGATGAAACTATGGACCTGAAATTAGCAATAAAATGTCGAGACAATGTTGTCCTGCAAGTTTGAGTGAAATTTGATGGGACGATGGCACCTGGAGTGCACACGGTCCTCCGAAAAATCCGCGAAATGAAGGGGGATCTATTCGTCTCTGCACAAGGATTCCACATCTTCAATTACAGCCGCGTACCTACAACCTACACATAGAAAAGAGAGGATGATTGGGGGGTTAGGGATTAGTGGTTTTCCTTCAGGTCAAACCCCAGTTTTGGAATTAACCAAGAAATGAGAATGCTGTAAATGTAAATGTTTGTAATGTAATCAAGTACTAATACCTTGTTGTAAGAATGTTTGTATTCTTACATGCGGAGGTGTAATGATGTTGTATGTTGTGTGTTGTAGGTGATCTCCTCTTCAATGGTTGAATCCTTGTCTTGAATGCAACACCTAGCCTTGAATGGAGACCTAGAATGCTCAATTGCTTGAAGGAATGCTTGAACATTTGAATGTTTTAATGTTTTAATGTTTGCCTATCGCTTCCGCCTCTTGCACATATATGTTTTTCCTCCTCCTTTTCTGGGAGGGGAAATGTAGTTTATATACTTTTCAATTAGGGTTAGGAGACTGATTTTTCTGACCTTAGGCTGACCTAGGAGCATTATTTTTCAAATTGCAAACTTGAAGACCTGATGCCCAACAAGAGACCGAGCCCAAAATAGGGCCAGGGACCAGGGCGTTGGGTGCCATGGTCCTGAGGGACTAGTGCACTAGGTGCCATGGTCCTGAGGGACCAAGACACTAGGTGCCATGGTCCTGAAGGACCAGGGCGCTGGGTGCCATTGTCCCACCTCCCGGGAGAGCAGGGTGCAAGGAGGATCAGGCCAAGGTGCAGAAAGATGCAGTTTTTGATGTCATAAATAGGTTTCAGGGTCTCCATTCAGGTTCAACATTGCACCACCATCGTGAAGACCCAAATGCAGTTGAAATTACAAGTGTCACAATTTTACAACGCTACAAGATCATATAAGGATCATTCTTTGCAGAGTCCATGGTGATAAGATGTACCTTGAGAGAACACATGATATCACGTCGTAGGGAATTCATGCAGTCACCAGATTCTACAACATAGGGGAAGTACCAGCCCTGAGGACGGTAAGCAAAACTGAAATGTCCAAGCTCACTGGTTCAGTGAGCGACTCATGAGGCATGATAGTAAATTCTATCAAGGATGATCTGGTGAAGTATGCATGCATGGTGATTGGATACCGGACATTCTCAGCTAGTAGAATTAACTCTGTATCTGTTGTAGCAGTAAATGCTGCTTATTAGATGATAAAAGAGGATGCATCATTTGATTTGTGCACCGGTATGTAGAGACAACTCCTGTTGAATCTAAAGTCAATCAAACAGGATAATGCACTTAGGTTCAAGTTTGGACAACTACTGGTTGGGTTGTTCTTCTATTTCCAAGGCTACTTTCTAGGAGTAGGAGATGTCCAATGGTCTAGTGACCAACCGATGACCAAGCAAATCAAGGAAAGTATTGAAGCAATTGGAACCGGCTACCCTGATGTTCTCAACAAGTATTTTGATGAGTTCAGAAGGAAACTGAGCCAAAGAGTAAGGATATCAGGTGACATCATCAAGAAATATGAAGACGGTATCTACTTCACCATCCAAGTAGATAAATGCATAATGGAGGTTGTTGAGCCTAGACAGGAAGAAGTGGAGCTAATGGGCTATGAGGTGATGTATGATATGCTGGAAGGGTATGCCTCTACCCTTATTGCCTCACTGCTTGATCCTAAGGCAAAGAGAACCGGCACCTACCTAGAGAGGATAGCACTGGTTGAGGAACCACCAGCAATGAAAGAAAAAGAATCAGCAGTAAAGAAGGAAAAGGCAGTGCCTGCAGCATCAGCATCGGTTACTACTGCAACTCCAAAAGTGACCAAGAGGTCACCAGCCAAGAAGAAACCAAAAGCAGCACCGGCTAAAGTGTTCGAGAGAAAGAGGAAGACAAGGAATACCTCTCCTGACTCAGAAGAAACTGTGTTTGAAGAAAATCCAAAGAAAACACGTCAAGCAAAGAGGAAGACAAAGAATGAACTGACATCTTCTGCACCGGTAAATATAGATATCTCTTCCTACAAACCTTTAACACATTGTAAGAGAACAATAAAGAATATTAGGAGAAAAGTGCTAAATGACTTAATTGAGTGTTTTGACAACTTTAATGATGATGAAAAGGAAGCGGTTGAAAAGGAAATAATTTAGTATTTATGTGCTAATGACTGGTCGCCCTTAGACATTAAGTCTTAGACACTAGATTCTTTATATATGTCATTAGACAATAGATGGCGCATTGCCATAGAAAAGGAATAGGAAATTAGGGAGAAAGTTTTTGCACAATACTTTCCCAACCTGTCAAATTCTGAATTGTTTGATGTTATTGACCAAAATAAAGGACTCTTCTTCACTAGAAGAAGAAGACTCTGACTGTTAGAAGGTAGAGTTGATGATGTTGAAAAAGACACTCATCTATATATGAGAACCCCTGTCTAGACTCACAAAGCGCGTCTAGCCAACTGGCAAGCTGAAAAAGAACCAGTTATATCCAAACCGGATGAAATATTTGATGATGAAGGAAATCCAGTTGTTGAACTGATCAACACCATTGATGCCAATGCTCTGGATGTTGAGGATGTTACTCAGGAAACACCATTTGAGGCAATAGGATAGGAGCAACAGGATAAACAGGATGATAAGCAAGTCGAGGATAGACAAGAAGCGGCAAAGGAAGAGGCAGAGCAGAGGAAAAAGGATGAAGAAGAGAAGCAGAAAAGGGATGAAGAAGAGAAGAAGAAGAAGAAAGATGAAGAAGAGAGAAATAAGAAGGATGAAGAAGAGAAGAAGAAGAAAGATGAAGAAGAGAGAAAGAAGAAGGATGAAGAAGAGAAAAAGAAGCAAGAAGATGAAAAGAAAAAGAAGGAAGAAGAAGATAAGGAACAGGAGAAGAAGAAGGAAGCAGAGAAGAAGAAGAAGGAAGAGGAAGAAAAAGTAGAGGAAAAAAGGAGAGAAGCAGAGAAAAGGAAGAAGGAAGATGAGGATAAGGAAGCAGAGAAGAGGAGATAAGTGGAGAAGAAGAAAGTGGAAGAGGACAAGGCAGGAGAAGCAGAGAAGAGCACCCAGATGGAGACTCCAAAGGCAATTGGGAGTCAAGCCAAACTAGCTGATCTCTCCAGTACTATCGATCTCCAGTCTGTAAGTGAAATGGAGCTAATGTAGAGCATCAAGGTAGCTCAAGAGTGCCTTGAAATCATTCGACGGAAGAAGGAGCAGGATGTGATTCAAGCGGCTGTGGATATGCTTACCAGCTTGATACCCATTACAAATCTTCCCAACATTGATTCATCACTAGCTAAACTCAAGCTCCTATGCACAGTAGTGGATGATCAAGTGTAGAGCCTTGAAGAGGCAGCAGAGGCTAATGTCAAGAAGGAGCATCAAAAATCTCTTAATATAGCTCTGGTGAAGAAGTTGAATGAGCTCCGGACTGAACTAAAGAAAGAACAAAAGGATATAAGGGACACTCTAGATGAGGGGAATCTGCTACTCAATAAGATCTACCAATCCCATTTGTTCTATGATGATGTGCTAGCTCAAAAGAAAAAACTTGAAATGGACTTGCAGTCCTACTTGAGCACATTCAAGCTGCTTTATGATTCTTTTACAACTTATGGGCAAACCGTTCACCGGTTTCACATCCAGTCAGCAAAAATGGAGCAAGAGATCAACACTCGGTCTAGAGATTTGCAGGAGCTACAACTGGTTCTACTCCCACGATTGTAAATTCTTCAAAAGTGCTATCTGAACCTGGATGCCTTAACAGTTACATAGGAGATGAACACAATTGATGCCATGGAAGAATAGGTCTCCTTGATGCAGATAAAGCAAGAAGTAGCCACCTCCCTACTTGAGTCTTGGTCTTTATCAATGAAACAATTCTTGTAGGACTTCAAATCTGTTTTTGACAAGTATCATTCCTTGTTGTCATAAACTTTTATTATTTTTAATATCAAATGAAAATAGGGTTGTTCAGCTGTACTTTGTCATTGTTGGCAAAGGGGGAGAAGAATTCTATTTGGAGAAGTATCTGGTAATCAAATTTTTTATTATATGCTCTGAATATCTCAATGTTTATACTCTATATGCAAAAATACTATACATTGTATTGTTAAAGGGATAGTGTATATGCCTAGGGGGAGCAATTTTGTTAATTGCATGATTTTATTGTAAAACACTTAGATGTCAAAATTTTATTTTCCTAAGTGTTGCCATCAATGCCAAAGGGGGAGATTGTTGGCATTTTTTATGTTTATGTTGTGATTGTCATTGATGGACACACACTTGCATTGAGATCCTCTTTATATGTATAAGTTAGAGCACAAACGGTATGTTGAATTATAGTCTTTAGACTATTGATGTTTTGCAGAATGTGTTTCCCGGTCTGAAGCGGCATGTTGACCCCGAGTGGTTCATGGATCCCAAGCCGTACGAAGGACCAAAGCGGCATAACACATTTTTACCATTCTTCATTTTTGTCAAACCGGAAACCGGCATTTTGTATGAACCGGTAATACTTTGTGATGAGTTACCATCCATCGATTGTTTGATGGTGCCGACACATTAACGGTGCTTTTTATTTCATGGTACCAAGTATGTCCAGGTTCATTGAACCTAGGAAATAGTAATGTAATCATATCGGACCGACATGAAATCAGATTCCTTTATAAGGACATCATGTCTAGGGTTTTAGGTTGTTGATAAGATCGCAGCAAAAGTTTATGTTGTTGCTAGGGTTTAAGGTGTTTGAGGAGTTGGAAAGAATATGAATGTGTAGAAGACTGAAGTAATGCAGGAGTGCATTAAGAACGAGCTATCAAGGATCTAACTGAGTAGGTTGTGCTATTAGATAGATCAAACACTTGTTGATTACTCACATCTTTGACAAGTCTATAGCCCTTAATCGGGTAGGCCCAAAAGCCTTTTTGTAAAGCCTGTTTGTGCATCTTTGGGTGAATGCATTATTAGCTATTTGGTTTGCATGTTTGTTAACCGGTTTGTCTATTAAACTGTTTTACCGGTTTACTATTAGTCTTGCAAAGTGTTTAAGTGCAAATATTTTTGGCATAAAATTCACCTCCCCCCCCCTCTTAGTATTCATCAGGTTGATGGTCTCAAACACAACCTTCTAAGTGTTGCCCAGCTAAATGATAGTGGTCTCACTCTGGAATTCAAGAATGGAGTGTGCAGAATCAAAGGAAAGAATGGTGAATTGGTGGCCACTGGCATGCAAACCAAAGGTAACCTATTTCAGCTAAATGTAAATATCAGTACATGTCTTATGGCCAAGTTCGAAGACAGCTGGATATGGCATAGGAGACTCTTCCATGTAAACATTGATAACATTGTGAAGGCTAGTAAGATCAAGGCAGTTAGAGGGTTGTCGGTGCTGAGCAAACCGGAAAATACCTTGTGCAGAGAGTGTCAACTGGGGAAAATGTCTTCCTCAAACTTTAAAGGTAAACCTTTCACTATTGACAATTTACTTGATCTTGTGCATATTGATTTGTGTGGTCCTATGAAAACTAGGAGTGTGAGGGTGATAGGTACTTCATGATTCTCGCTGATGACTGCTCAAGAATGATGTGGGTCACATTCTTGAAAGATAAGTCTAAAGCTTTTGGAAAGTTCAAAGCTTTCAGAGCATTAGTGGAGAAGGAAAGTGGTAAAAGGATCAAGTGCCTTAGAACTAATCAAGGAGGGGAATTCACTTCCGGTGAATTCAACAAGTACTGTGAAGAACATGGCATCAAGAGGCAACTATCTGCCCCCCAGACTCCACAATAGAATGGCCTAATAGAGAGGAATAACTAGACTGTGGTTGAAGCAGCAAGAACAATGTTGATTTAAGGAAAGGTTGCTCACACCTTTTGGAGAGAAGCAGTGAGCACTACAGTCTACACAATGAACCAGGTACTCATCAAGAAAGGTAAGGATAAAACTTCTTATGAGTATTGGACCGGTAAGACACCTGTGGTTAGCTACTTTAGAGTGTTTGGTAGAAAATGTTACATCAAGAGGAGCGAAACACCAGTGCAAATTTGATGCGAAATGTGATGAGGGAATATTCCTAGGCTATTCCACCAAGAGCAAAGCTCTCAAGTGTTTCAATAATAGGACTTAGAGAATTATGGAAAGCATCAATGTGAGAGTTGATGAAACCTCTGAGAAAACTAAGGAAATCGGTAGTGAGAAGGTGGTAAATGAACCGACGGTAACCTTCTAGGAACCGATTGCCAGTCAACCAAGTACCAATAACAGTGTTCCTACACCGGTAGATGTAGATGCTGATACTGATGGAGATGAGGATGAAGAAGAAAAGTAAGAGGAATCTGTTAAGACCATTCCTCAGTATGTCAAGCTGAATCATGATCCTAAGCAGATCATAGGAGATAAGGATGCAAGAATCCTTACAAGAAGAAAGGTCAAAGAAAACTCATGTATGATCTCTGAATTTGAACCCAAATCATTCAAAGAAGCACATAAAGATGAAGACTAGATCAAGACAATGGAAGAGGAACTTGACCAGATAGAGAGAAATGGTACATGGTCTTTGGTACCCAGACCGGAGCATAAAAATGTCATCGGTACCAAATGGGTTTTCAGAAATAAGCTAAATGAGGATGGAACAGTGATTAGAAACAAAGTCATACTGGTTTGTAAAGGATATGCCCAAGAAGAAGGAGAAGACTATGGAGAAACCTTTGCTCCTGTAGCCAGATTGGAAGGAGTTTGTATGCTTCTTGCATATGCAGTTTTTAAAGGATTCAAAGTATATCAAATGGATGTAAAATATGCATTCCTAAATGGTGTACTTGAAGCGAAGGTGTATATAGAGCAACTAGATGGGTTTGCCCTATCTGAAGATAGTGACATGGTGTGTAGGCTACATAAAGCCTTATATGGTCTAAAGCAGGAACCTAGAGCATGGTATGAATGTCTGCACTCCCATCTTGTGAAGATTGGATTTGAGAAAACAAGCAAAGATAGCAATATCTACTTGAAATTTGAAGGAGATTAGATCCTGATCTGTGAGGTATTTGTTGATGACATTATCTTTGGTGGAGATGACAAGATGAGTCATGAGTTTGTAGATGAGATGAAGAAAGAGTTTGAGATGTCACTCATAGGGGAGATTAAGTTCTTCATTGGACTACAGATTCAGCAGATGAAAGATGGAATCTTTATCACTCAGTCCAAGTATGTCAAAGAGGTGTTGAAGACCTTTGGCATGGAAGATAGCAAACCAGTTGGTACATCGATGGTGATCGGTTGTAAACTATCCAAAGAGGATGACTCGGCATTAGTTAATGAGAAGAAATATCAATCAATGATTGGTAAGTTGCATTATGTAGTGCATAGCAGACCAGATATCGCACATCCAGTTGGCATTACTGCAAGGTTCTAGAAAAGTCCAAGAGAATCCCACTTGGTTGCAGTCAAGCGAATTCTTTGGTATCTGAAGGGAATTATTGATTATGAATTGTGGTATCCATATAGAAAGGATTTCAACTTGAAAGTATTCATAGATGTTGATTGAGCAGGTAATGCGGATGATCGAAAGAGCACAACCAGTGGTGCATTCTTTCTTGGTGGTAGATTGGTCTCATGGATGAGTAAGAAGAAGAGTTGTATCTCTCAGTCTACAGCAGAAGCAGAGTATGTTGCAGCTTTCATGAACTACACTCAGACAATTTGGATGAAGCATGTATTAAATGGCTTCAAAGTTCCTATATCTAAACCGATAAGTATATTTTGTGACAATACTAGTGCAATTAACATCTCCAAGAATCCAGTTTTACATTCTAGAACCAAGCACTTTGAGCTTAAGTATCATTTCTTGAGGGAAAAGGTTCAGAACAAAGAGATTGCACTGGAACATGTTTCCAGTAAGGAGCAATTAGTAGACATATTCACCAAGCCTCTCCAAAAGGCTACATTTATGTACTTAAGAGGTGAATTAGGGGTGTTGCCCCTTCAGGAGGTGAACTAAAGGTATATGCTCCACATCAATCAGGTATTGCATAGTCAAAAAAAAATTCAGGATTGATATGTTGAAGGATGCTACTCCTCAGGGGGAAAAACATAATAGAATAGGGAAGCTTGTGCCTCCACTTTGGCATTGTTGTCAAAGGGGGAGAAAAAGTGAAGCGGAGAAGATATCTGCAAAAATTGGGGGAGAAGATGTGAAGCAGAGAGATATCTTTGTATATTGCCATCAATGCCAAAGGGGGAGATTGTTGTCATTATGTGAACCGGTATGAGGACATGATGACATTGTATGTTGTCATTGATGTCAATATGCTAAAGAAGAGGGAACCGATATATGTGAGAACTGGTATATGTGCCAAAGTGAAGCTGTGTGTTTTTTCAAGGTGAACCAGCATGTTGATATGGGAACTGGTACATGGAAGCTTTGTATGACTACCAGTTGGTAGTCTCAACTTCATGGTTTTCGGTTGAAGTGCTTCAAGCCTGTGTGACTCAACCGGTGACTTTGTGTGATGAGTTAGCATAGTAATGAAGAACAAATCGTGTTGCAATGTCACCCTTGTGTGCATGAAGGATCTTGCATGAAGGAGATTGTTCCTATCTACCTTGGGAATGTGCGAAGTCTGTAAACAGTGAAAACACGTGATGGGTTATCAACCACCATGAAAGCGATGGAAAATGAATGATGGAGAACATCTTGAGATCGGTTCAAGATTGTTGCATTTAATGCAATGTGCTCAACGGTCAGGATTGAACCGTTTGAATTGCTTAACCTAACAGGTTTAGGGTTTAGGGTTTATGCTACCGACCTATCTATTTCCTATAACGTTGATGTTGTGTTTCTTTCTAAGGTCGTTGGCAAAATTTGTGTGTTGTATCCAAGTGAAGAGATACATAATTCTTGCTAGACCAGAGGAGAGAAGTGATACCTGTAGAGTGTAAGTACAGAAGGTGAAGAGGAGCTAAATTGGATCTGCATTGGCATTGATTGTTGTTACCAGATCATTGTAATACCTATTGATCTCTAACCACTTCAACAGTTGGGAAATCCCTTAACGGGGTAGCTTTAACCGACTTACTATAAATCCTTTTACAGGGTGACTTAAAACCATTGATTCCTTGAAATCCTCTAACAAGGTAACCTTTAACAGGGTTTAACCTTAACTGGGTGATCCCTAACAGGATCAGTTCCTAACAAAACCTATTGTATCAGTCTTTAACCAGACAAGGCTCCTAACAGAGTGGACTTCTAAAGAGTTCAAAAATATCTTGTGGGTATTCATCCCCACCATGGTTTTTCCTAGTTGGGTTTCCACGTAAAAAATCTGTGTCATGTGTGGTGTTATTCATGTGATGGTTTAAGTGATTTATGTCTGAAGGTAAATCATGTTGATCTAGCTGTTTATATATTTTTGATGATAGATTACCTATTCATGCACTAGGGTGAAATGGAAATGAGTATTAGATTGTATGAAAAGATAAGTGTCAACTATTTTATGCTTGTCTCAGTTATTTTGGGTTTTACCAATTGTACTTTGTTTAAGACAGGTGTTACTATTTGTCTGCCAAAGCACAGTGTCTGCTGACAAACCGGTTTTAGGAATGTGTTTTTGTCTATACTGATTCACCCCCCCCCCTCTCAGTACCAATTTGGTACTATCCATTCATCATTGAGTTATCAAATTCATGGGAGGATGGCAGAAGATTGTGGCTCGAGGAAGACGAGTTGGCAAGTGATTGAACTAATCCTAGAAGAAGATCTAATCTTTATAGTCATTTGTTGAAGGAAATAGTTGAGCCATTAATGGCGTGTGACGGAGAAATGTAGAAAAGCATGGTGCAGACCTCTAGATATAGAAAATGCACATTGGAATGCGAGGTGTTGGCGGTGCTGATTGATGACATGTAGATCATCTCTCTAGAAAATAAAATCGGATCAAATCTAATATGAATTGAGTTAGTGAAGGCAAAACATAACATGACACTACTTGAATATTGTTTTGGTGGGAACCCTAGAAGATAAATATGTGAGCTCGACACTAAAATTAGCTGATGCTTGATGTGAAGAGTGAGAGAGAAAAGAGCCTGAGCAAGGAAAAAGAACATCTTCCTTGGAGTTTGTTCTGGGAAAGTTGCAAAGTGAGTTAGTAGGTGAACCGGTGAGAGGGTCTAACCAGTAGAGACAAAATAGCCGGTAAACTATTGCAGGTCTAACAGTTAAGCTAACCAGAGAGGTGTGATTGGTCAAGAAGGCACCTAAGAGTGACATAGTGTGGTGTGAAGCTGAGGGAGAAAGAAGAGAGGCTAGGAGTAACCAGTGAGTGATCAGAGAGAGTAATCTAATAATCGGTAGGGTGAGAACCAGTGAAGAAGAGGAGGTTGTTAACCGACAGAAATCCATTGATCAAGTGTTGTAGAACTCATTTGCAACTAGGTGCTATAACTCTATCTAAATTGTATTTCATTATACAACACTGAGTTGGAGCTTGGTGTAGGGGTTGGTGCTCCTTGGGTTGGTACCCTAAATCATTGTAATCCATTGTTTCATTGTGAGGATGGATTGGAGTAGTAGACTCCAACAACATTTCTCACTGAGGTTTTTCCCATATTAGGTTTTCCTCGTACATCTGGTGTTGTGGGTTACATTTGTGTGTTTTCCTCTTTTGATATCTATATTTGCCTTACTGGTTTGATTGTTTAATGCTTAGGGTGATAACCAGTATTCCAAGGTTATTTAAAAAGAGAAGAATTTAAGAACCATTGATTCACCCCCCTCTCAGTGGTATATTATGTTCAATAGGCAGGTGATGTTCTTGATTACCTCCTCATTGATCTTGTAGGGATGGTCCAACTAAATAAATTCTTCATGAATGCAGCCCAGAATGTAACAGACCCATTCCACTTCGTAAAATGTGGGAAAATCCATGAATTGAGTGAAACCCTTTCTTTGCAAGTGGGAAAATTACAGTTTCTGCAAGTTATCCATGATCAATTTTCAATGAAAATGAAGGATAACTCATAATCCCCAATCTCCTCGATGTCGCAGTCAATGTATGCCCTAATGTCTTTGGTGTGAAGAACACCATGGCAGATAATTGAGAAGGCTCCCAAAGGTTCATACAAAATAGATTTGAAGGGGTGCTTCTTGAATTCAGGGTGAGGGTGGTTCTTGATTTCCACCACCAAAGGAGTATTGACATTGGATGAAGAAGCCATGATCAAAGAAGTGTTGAAACTAGGGTTTTTGCTAACAGAAAATACCTCAAGAAACTGTCGGAAGATGAAATTGCTTTACAGAGAAAATTCTCACACAAGTTGCCTTGGACTCTTGAATACTCTAAAAATCACTCTTTTGAATGCTCAATCGATATGTGAAGAAAATAACTTAACTTTCCTTTTTATTGTCGTTAACCCTAATTTTTCACTGTCATAAATGCTACCGGGAAGTTTTACCGAGTCACATAGTCTGCGAGTAGGTTCCGATAAACACTTAAAATTGTCTAAGTATCCATCCGCAATCAGAATTCTCTAACTATAGATCCAATATGGGGTAATTGCATGATCTTCAATGATTTGCCTACCTCTAAGATAGAGTGCCTTAGTTATCGGTTGTTCCTGCTTCTGGTGCAGGACCTAATGACTCTACTGGGTGTTCTTCCGGTTGTGTGTATGATCTCCTTACCCATATTTTCTCATGTTATTTTCTAATATCTTCCACCTTTGCCTTTCCTTTCTCATCTGTATTTCTATTTGTTATCGGTGGGTTCTTACTTCTACAATATTTAGCAATATGTCCAATCTTATTACATGCATAATAGACAATATTGTTCTTCTGAATTTCTTTGTTAAACCCTTGATTTCCTTGATTTCCTTTTGATATACATTGGTTAGCCATATGTCCACATCTACTACATGCATGACAAATTATCTCAAAGGGATGAATCTACACCTATTAATTCAACTAGATACAAATCTATGATAGGAGGTTTACTGTATTTGACACAAACCAGACCTGATATTATGAATGCAATATATATTGTTTCTAGATTTCAATGTAATCCTAGAGAAAATCATGAATCAGTAGTAAAAAAGATTTTTCGGTACATACAAGGCACTATAAATCTTGGATTATGGTATCCTAGAGATGAAAACTTTGAATTATGTGCATACACAGATGCAAATTGGGCAGGAGATGTGGATGATAAAAAAAAGCACCACCGGCGGAGCATTCTTTCTTGGAAATAGGCTAGTTTCTTGGTTGAGTAAGAAACAGAGTTGTAAATCTTTATCAACAACAGAATCAGAATATGTTGCAGCAGCAACTAACTGTACACAGGTACTATGGCTTAACTAAATGTTGAAAGACATAAAGGTAAAATGCAAGGAACCTATTACCATATATTGTGATAACACTGCAGCAATTGATATATCTAAGAATCCAATACTACATTCTAAAACAAAACATGTTTCTATCAAACTGAATTTTCTAAGGGAAAAAGTTGAAGAAAATGAGATAAAACTGGTTTATGTGAATTCTAAAGAGCAGCTTGCAGATATTTTCACAGAACCTTTGCCTAAGGAGACTTTTGAATATCTCAGAGATCAGCTTGGAGTCATACCACCACCGGTAGAGACTTAGATAGTTGATGATTGTCATCAACCGGCAGAATTAAAAGACAAATCTTTTACTCCGATCTTTGATGAGGAAGCTACTTCTCAGGGGGTGTAGTTGGTATATTGAATTGATTGGTATTTTCTATATGAACTTGGTTTTATTATAACTTTGGCATTTGATGTCAAAGGGGGAGAGATATCTATGGAAAAACACATTATTTTTTGAGGAACTTTGGAAAACACATGTTGCTCCCAGGGGGAGAGATTGTTGTTTGGGAGAGACTATTACTCTCTGTATTTTGGTTATGATCTTTTTGGAGATTGTTGGTTTTTGGCATTTCTATTTTGGCACTTTGATGGTTTTTCCATCTTGTGTTGTCATCAATGCCAAAGGGGGAGATTTTTGGTATTTTGGTATGGTTTTGTCATTGATGTCAACACCTACTAAAACAATACCACTTTGGAGATCCAGCAGCATTCACCGGCAACCAAGTAACTATTGCACAGTTACTGGTATATGGTTCATCGGCAGGATATAATGATCACCAGCACTTGAAATGATATGGAAGACACTTGGTAATATCAAAGACATCATGTGGAAATATTATCTTAATGAATTAATCACTAGTATATTCATATTTGCATATTTGCTTTTACCAGCAAATAGGTCCAGGGTTACCTAGGGTTACACCGACAGGTTTATCTTTTCCAGATCAGCATGGCATGCTATGGAAATGATTAATTATTGTTGTAAATGCATTAAGCCGACATGTTCAATCGGTTATTGCATCAGATATTATATTATTTGTAAAATGTTTTTATTGTAATATCTTGTAGAGCCGACCTACTAAAATTGATCTTAGGTTATGGTATAAAGGTAAGATCTTATTTGTCAGATCAAGTGCGGAATGCAAAAAAGAATTGTGTGAAGGTATATGCAAGATTAAGCAGTGCAATACATGCAGACATCATTTGAAGGTGAAGCTAGGTTTTTGTGAAAGCATAATAGCATTACACCGGTACTGAATCCAGCATATGAAGATGTTATTTTGTGCAGTACATTCTTATTGGATTTAACCATCCAACTGTAGTCAATGTGACTCCCATTTTATGATTGAGTAGTGAGCTCTAGGCTATTGGCCTTTCTACATGTGCAGACCCCATTTATGTACACTTACTATCTACAGTAGTATCATCTGATTGTGGGTAAGGTTTCCCATCATGGTTTTTCCCCTTATAGGGTTTCCACATACAAATATTGGTGTCATGTGTTGTGGATGACTTTGTGTTTATGTTTCATGCATTAATCTTTACCGGTATAGCAATTAACTCTTAAACTGTCTATCGGTATACTTAACTGCTCTACCGATATTAAGCATTAAGTTGGTTAAGTTGTTTTTGGTTTGAATTTATTTGACAACTGATTCACCCCCCCCCCCCCCCCTCTCAGTTTTCTCCGGGACCTAACAATTGGTATCAAAGCTTAGTCCTCTTTTGCAGAAATTTAACAGCTTGAGGAGATCCAATGTCTACTAATTATTTTAGGAAGGATAGTCCTAAACTTGATGGAACCAACTATGGCATATGGAAGATCAGAATGGAGACACATCTAAATTGCATTGGTAAAGACGTCTGGGAAGTTAGAAAGAAAGGTTACACTGTTGTTGTACCTGGTCAACCCAATCCAACTAACTTGGCTAAAGATGAGGAAAATGATTGCAAAGCAAGAGAAGCACTTTTGAGCGCATTATCAGATCAACAAATCATGGGATTATCAGAAGGGTCTACTATTAAAGCTATTTGGAATCATTTGGAAACACTGAATGAAGGAGATTCCATAGTCAAAATTGCAAAACTTGAAAGCTTCCGGGTCAGGTATGAACATCTGAAAATGGAAGAAGATGAAAGGATTTCTGCTTTTATGGAAAGAGTAAATGAAATTGTTTTGGTTATTAAATGTTGTGGATGAACCTTTAAGTGAGGATGAAATTGTTTCAAAATTTTTAAGAGGATTGCCACCGGCATATAAGATGAAGATTACTGCTATAAATGAGTTAAGAACAATGCATAATACATCGGTAACTAGGGATACATTGATTGGGAAACTTTCAGCTTTTGAAATTGAAGAATTTGGTCCTGTTGCTACTATTAAGATAGATTTAGCCTTTAAAGCATCAACGTCATCATTTGACAAATATGATTGGAAAGTCTTTTATGCAAGAGAACTTGAAGAAAGCAGGAAAGAAAATGAAAAACTTGAAGAACTTGAAGCACTATTTGCAAGGAAAATGCCTAAAGGTCCAATTGGAAGTAAATATGAAGGTAAAGCACCCTTTAAATGTTTTAACTACAATAAGATTGGTCATATGGCTTCGAGATGCCCTGATAGACATGCTAGACTAAGAGAAGAAGCTAGAAGAACATACAAGCCTAATCCTGAATATCAGAGATACAGATTTAAGAAGAACAAAGACAAATCTTGTTGCATTGCTGATGAAGGTGTGACTGATGATTCTGATGAGGATCCAACACACAATGGATGGGTTTTTGTTGCTATAACAAAAGATCAACCGGCACCTACTTCTCAACTGGTAGAACAAGCCCTAGTAGCTAAAGTTGAAGTAAAGGATGAATGGATCATTGATTCAAGATGCTCACATCATATGATAGGAGACAAAGGTAAGTTCTTGAACTTTCAAGAATACAATGGAGGTTTAGTAAGATTTGCAGATGACAAAGCTTGTTCAATCAAAGGTAAGGGTACAATATCTCTTGATGGTAAGAATAACACTGGCAATGTTTACTATGTTGAAGGATTAAAGCATAATCTTTTAAGTGTTGGTCAATTAGTTGAGAAGGGATTTCAGTTACAATTTAAAAATGGAAAATGCAAAATCATGATTAGAACTAGTTTGGAAATTGCAACCGTTAATCAGACTAGAGGTAATATCTTTCATTAGAATAACAGTGAAAAGACATGCTTGATTGCACATATAGATGAAAGTTGGTTATGGCATAAGAGACTCTGTCATGTAAACTTTGATTGCATGGTAAAGATCAGTACTACTAAGGCAGTTAGAGATCTACCTAAAATTGTCAAACCTCAAAATACAATATGTAAGGAATGTCAATTTGGAAAACAAGTTAGAGCTAGTTTCAAAAGTATTCCAAAAAAATCCAATAATGCTCTTGATTTGATTCACATTGATTTATGTGGTCCAGCTAGAACTAAAAGCTTACAAGGTGATAGATATTTCATGCTAATCATTGATGACTATTCTAGAATGTGTTGGGTTACTTTTCTCAGAGAAAAATCAGAAGCACTTGGAAAGTTCAAACTATTCAAAGCAATGATTGAAAATGAAACCGGTAAGAAAATCAAATGCTTAAGATCAGATCAAGGGGAAGAATTCACATCTAAGGACTTTAATACATTCTGTGAAGTGAATGGAATCAGAAGACAACAATCAACACCTCGGACACCACAGCAGAATGGAGTTGTTGAAAGGAAAAATAGAACTATCTTGGATACAGCAAGAAGTATGTTATCAGAAGCAAATTTACCACATGTGTATTGGAGAAAAGCAGTCAGCACAGCCGTCTATACATTCAACAAAGTTCACATCAAAGGTGAAACTGGTAAGACCCCTCATGAACTATGGTTTGGTAATACTCCTACTCTTAAGTATTTCAGAATTTTTGGAAGTAAATGTTATATTAGAAGAGATGAGTATATTGGAAAATTTGATCCTAGAAGTGATGAAGGAATATTTCTTGGTTATTCATCTAAGAGCAAGGCATATAGATGTTTTAACAAGAGATTGCAGAAAATTTTTGAGAGTACAAATGTAAAAATTGATGAACAATTCAGAGGAACTTCAAGGTATATAGACTCTGAACTGGCAACAGAAATTGTGACAAATGAACCTACACTAAATCCACCAGTACAGAATGAAGATCCAGTTACCCCGGTACCATCTAAGGATTCCACAATAATTGAAGAACAACAACAAACAAAGACACCCCGGTATGTAAGATTGAATCATTCTTAAGATCAGATAATTGGAAATAAATTTAAAGGAGTTATGACAAGAGGAAGATTGGCAAATGAAGAGGTATGTCTTATTTCTCAAATTGAACCATCATTTGTTAATGAGGCATGTGAAGATAAATTTTGGATTAAAGTTATGGAAGAAGAATTAAAACAAATTGAGAAAAATAACACTTGGACATTATTTCCCCGGCCTAAAGATAAAAATGTAATTGGAACCAAATGGGTATTCAGAAACAAACTTAATGAAGATGGTAAGGCTGTTAGAAATAAAGCAAGACTAGTGTGTAAGGGATATTCTCAGAAAGAAGGAGTTGATTACAATGAAACCTTTACACCGGTAGCTAGAATTGAGGCAGTCAGATTATTCTTGGCTTTTGCAGCACACAAGAACTACAAAGTTTATCAAATGGATATTAAATGTGCATTTTTGAATGGAGATCTTGAAGAGGAAGTATACATTGAACAACCTGATGGATTTTCTTTGACAGATGACAATGATATGGTTTGCAGGTTAAGAAAAGCTTTGTATGGATTAAAACAAGCTCCAAGAGCTTGGTATGCAAGATTGGATAAGTATCTTTTAAAGATTGGTTTTACTAAAGGAAATGCAGACAGCAATTTATATTACAAAATAACTAATGATGGCATCTTGATTATAGAAGTATTTGTTGATGATATAATCTTTGGAGGAGAAGATGGTTTATGTAAGGAATTTTCTACTAAAATGCAGCAAGAATTTGAAATGTCTATGATTGGAGAAATAAAATTCTTTTCAGGATTATAGATTTCACAGACTGATAAAGGTATATTCTTGAGTCAATCCAAATACTTGAAAGAGTTACTAAAGAAATTTGGGATGGAGAACTCTAAACCGATAAGCCCACCTATGACTACAAATGACAAATTATCTCAAAGGGATGAATCTACACCTGTTAATCCAACTAGATACAAATCTATGATAGGAGGTTTACTGTATTTGACACAAACCAGACCTGATATTATGAATGCAGTATGTATTGTTTCTAGATTTCAAAGTAATCCTAGAGAAAATTATGAATCAGCAGTAAAAAAGATTTTCCAGTACTTACAAGGCACTATAAATCTTGGATTATGGTATCCTAGAGATGAAAACTTTGAATTATGTGCATACACAGATGCAAATTGGGCAGGAGATGTGGATGATAGAAAAATCACCACTGGTGGAGCATTCTTTCTTGGAAACAGACTAGTTTCTTGGTTGAGTAAGAAATAGAGTTGTACATCTTTATCAACAGCAAAATCAGAATATGTTGCAGCAGCAACTAACTGTACACAGGTACTATGACTTAAGCAAATATTGAAAGACATAAAGGTAAAATGCAAGGAACCTATTACCATATATTGTGATAACACTGCAGCAATTGATATATCTAAGAATCTAGTACTACATTCTAAAACAAAACATGTTTCTATCAAATTGAATTTTCTAAGGGAAAAAGTTGAAGAAAAGGAGATAAAACTGGTTTATGTGAATTCTAAAGAATAGCTTGTAGATATTTTCACAAAACCTTTGCCTAAGGAGACTTTTGAATATCTCAGAGATCAACTTGGAGTCATACCACCACTGGTAGAGACTTAGACAGTTGATGATTGTCATCAACCGGTAGAATTAAAAGACAAATATTTTACTCCGGTCTTTGATGAGGAAGCTACTTCTCAGGGGGAGTAGTTGGTATATTGAATTGATTGGTACTTTGTATATGAACTTGTTTTTATTATAACTTTGGCATTTGATGTCAAAGGGGAAGAGATATCTATGGAAAAACACATTATTTTTTGAGGAACTTTGGAAAACACATGTTGCTCCCAAGGGGAGAGATTGTTGTTTGGGAGAGACTATTACTCTCTGTATTTTGGTTATGATCTTTTTGGAGATTGTTGGTTTTTGGCATTTCTGTTTTGGCACTTTGATGGTTTTTCCATCTTGTGTTGCCATCAATGCCAAAGGGGGAGATTGTTGGTATTTTGGTATGGTTTTGTCATTGATGTCAACACCTACTAAAACAATACCACTTTGGAGATCCAACAGCATTCACCGGCGAGCAAGTAATTATTGCACAGTTACTGGTATATGGTTCACCGGCAGGATATAATGATCACCGGCACTTGAAATGATATGGAAGACACTTGGTAATATCGAAGATATCATGTGGACATCTTATCTTAATGAATTAATCACTAGTATATTCATATTTGCATATTTGCTTTTACCAGCAAATAGGTCCAGGGTTACACCGGTAGGTTTATCTTTTCCAAATCAGCATGGCACGCTATGGAAATGATTAATTGTTGTTGTAAATGCATTAAGACGACATGTTCAATCAGTTATTGCATCGGATATTATAATATTTGTAAAATGTTTTTATTGTAATATCTTGTAGAGTTGACCTACTAAAATTGATCTTAGGTTATGATATAAAGGTAAGATCTTATTTGTAAGATCAAGTGTGGAATGCGAAAAAGAATTGTGTGAAGGTATATGTGAGATTAAGCAGTGCAATACATGCAGACATCATTTGAAGGTGAAGCTAGGTTTTTGTGAAAGCATAACAGCATTACACCGGTACTGAATCCAGCATATGAAGATGCTATTTTGTGCAGTACATTCTTATTGGATTTAACCATCCAACTGTAGTCAGTGTGACTCCCATTTTGTGATTGAGCAGTGAGCTCTAGGTTGTTGGCCTTTCTGCATGTGCAGACCCCATTTATGTACACTTACTATCTGCAGTAGTATCATTTGATTGTGGGTAAGGTTTCCCACCATGGTTTTTCCCCTTACAGGGTTTCCACGTACAAATATTGGTGTCATGTGTTGTGGATGACATTGTGTTTATGTTTCATGCATTAATCTTTACCGATATAGCAATTAACTCTTAAACTGTCTACCGGCATACTTAACTGCTTTACCGGTATTAAGCATTAAGTTGGTTAAGTTGTTTTTGGTTTGAATTTATTTGACAACTGATTCAACCCCCCCCCCTTCCTCTCAGTTGTCTCTGGGACCTAACACAAATCATGTATCAATGAATTTGTGAGAATTAGGTTGTCTTACTGGTTATTTTTGGTTCTGGTTGTCGACATGATTCTTCTTCTGACGGGATGATTGATCTTGTTGTGCAGTACCAGAGCTTTCTCCTTCTTCATAACCAAGACCTCTCTTATCATTAGCATCTCTTTGACTCTTCAGTAGTTCAGCAAGTTTGGCAAAACTAGATTTGAATTTTTCCTTGTATTAAGTTGCAGTGACTAAGTCATCTCTCATGATTATAATTTGTCTCTCAAGTTCTTGTTCATTGTTATGGGACTAGACCAACTCAAGTCTCAACATGTCATTCTCATGTGTGAGTCTATTGCATTCATCAAATCTATCCTTCAATGCTTGAGCTAGGTTTTCTTCATTCTTCTTTCTATCTTCAATCTCCTTGCACATTCTCATTGTTAGGGCTTGCATCTCATTCTTCAAGATAGTGTTATCCTGAGTGAGTTTCTGACATTGATCCTTCATATCATCTTCCTCATCACTATTTTTATTTTTTAATTGATCACAGATTTCCTTCCTCTTAGCTTGAACAGTTGAAAGATTTCATTGCAATGAAATGATGTGTTCTCTATCTTGCATTAGTTCATTCTCCAGTTTATTGTTTTCCAACTTCTCATTATCAAGATCCTCAAGAGCAAGTTGAAGTTGTTGCTGCAAACCAATTTCCATTGATTCCAAATTGTGGATCTTCCTCAAGTGGCTAAACTTCTTCTAAGGAACTAACTCTGATACCATTTGTTAGAATCCAAGAACACTCAAGGGGGGTGAATCAGTGTTCTATTGGTAAAACTAATTCTAAACTTATTGCTTAAGAACTGGTTAACAGTAAACGAAGTTAAAGTGCATAAACCAAATAAAACATAAAGAAGCAACACCATAACACCAATATTTATACGTGGAAAACCCTACAAAGGGAAAAACCACAGTGGGGCTGATACCCATAATATCTATATACTTGATCAAGATATACAAATATTACATTGAGGGGATTGCACATGCAATCAAGCCAACTGCCTAGAGCTCATTGCTCAAATAGAAGTCTCACTGACTTACACAGTATTACAAGATGATTAAAAACAAAAATTAACTTATAAATTGCATCTAACCATGTTGGATAAGTTCTGGTTTAAGCTTTGTTAACCCTCACTATGTACTGGTTCATTGATGCTCTGTTTTGCCCTGTTCTACTACCAATTTACACTATGAACGTGAAATTGCACACAAACACTTCCTATCACTGACCAAAATGCATACCATCAATCTCTGATTAATTTGCAACCATAATTGCATTCCTACATACTTAATCCTGACAACCATGTCGGCCTACATATATAACCAAAAATTCCTTGACAGAAATTATCAAGGCCACAAGATAACTTAGCTGGGTCCCATCCTTAACTAGGTTCCAAATACACGTTACCGAGATGATGAATTAACCGGTAGTAATACAAAGTGAATATACCAGTTGAGTGTAGTGAATACCGGTTAACCCAAACAAATAAAAAATGATAGATCAATGAATCCCAATAAAGAATATCAACACCTAGAGATGAGTTACCATCAATGACAACCCAAAATGTCATTAACCCTTACGGGATGAGTGGAAATTGCCAATGACTGATAAAATGCAGCAACAGATAGATAAGAAAATTAACAGCACAACACACAACACCAAGATTTTGACATGGAAAACTCAGTTAAGGGAAAACCCACGGTGGGAAACTATCCACAGTAAGATGATACTTTGCAGTAGTATGTGAAAATATTACAATGGGGAATGAACATGTATTTAGGAACACTGTCTAGATCTCACTTCTCAAAAGATATTTGCCTAGAAGACTACAACCCTTAGGGAAGTCTCACTGACTTACAATATGATTCGTACTACAATCCAAGAGGAATGAACTACAATGATATCATCTACAAATGTCTGATGATAGTTTTGGTTAAGCATAGTTGTCTGCTTTGCAACATCAAACACACATCAACACTTTGCTAAATGATATATACTTGTTCTCTCAATCTCCTATCTCTGATAATGCAGACACAATACCGACACCTAAATTACATAAGCATCTCACCTATATATGCAAATCATCAACCTTGATAACAAGGTCAATATAACCCTCAACTCATAATTACAAAAATTATATTACACGATACAAAGATTGACCACCGGACCAATATTATGATTTAGATTACATAGCATGGACCTAATTCAAATCCCCAAATGATTACATCCAGTGGAAATCCCACCAAGATCAACTGCAACATGCTACACCACCAGAAATACTGCATAACACACAAATCATCACCAGTTCATATAAATCACCAAAACCTTGCACAATGATCAATGCAGATCGCCAAAACAAATAGGACACGACTAGGAAACACCAGCAAGCACATTAGAATCATCTGGAATAGTTGCACCGAAAGCTCTTTTCAAATATTCATCAGACAACGTCTTAAAGCTCAAGAACACAACCAATCAGAAACTCTCATGAAGAAAGATAACTTGTGGAGCACCAAATCATGAACCATCTGAAATGAAGATACACAAGATCATCCCAAACAATAATCCAAAGTCTCAACACAAGATCTGATCACATTGAAATATACCAGAGGAAAAATCAAATTCTGTAAAACAATGATCAGCAAAACCAAACTAAAAAACATCAGATCAAAAACTCTTCCCAAACTCACTGAAATAACTTACAAAAATATGTTGACATCGATGACAAGAAAATATCCTAGCAACAGTAATGATCAACCAAATCCAACAATCTCCCTAATAATCCAGCACACCTTTGGTCCTCATGATACCTATTCCATAGAAAGGACTACTCTATATATGTACAACATCAACCACATTAGGGAAGTATGTGTACATCATGACTATAGTGCTTTTCCAAGGAACCCTCAAGAAAAAAAGTGAAGAAAAGTTGGAATAATTTTTTTAAAACATTCTAGATAATCTTTAAAACTTCAATGCCAAAGATATGACACAACATGTGACCCCTACATGATGACATGTACACAAGTGTCACAATAGAGAATATGACACACAAGATCAAATACACTAGAACTCGCCATTGCACATACAAGGTGACTACAATGGAAGACTAACAATGGAACCACCCACCATAAAGAAATGACACAAGAGAAGGAGAGAGAGGAAAGATGACTACTCAATAGCAATCGACACATACCATGATTGTATCCTCTCACCAAATAATTCCAAGATGGGAGGATGAAATCATCAACCTCCAATCCACATACCAATATGTTAGCCAACTTGATCTCATCTTACCACATGATTTGCATATCACAGCCTCCAACGGCTTGCATACAATGTCATGTCACAATATGACAATGCACAAGTAGAAAATGAAAGTCCCTAAATACTCCTCAGGACTCCTTAGGTAAGGTCAACAAAGAGTTTTGACCCTTACAAGACTCCACAAGGATTTGCAAGACTTCTTCGACAAAGTAGGCTTTCTCCTCAATCCTAGGTATGATGATCAGGTTCTTATAAAGATAATCACATAAATTGATGCCATTGACACCACTAAAACTCACTAAAAACACATTTGGACCACTTCAAAGGTTCCCTTGACTCTCCAATCCTTGATGAACAACTTTGACGACCTAAAACTACCCCTTCAATAAGCCTAATAGACAACTACAAAGGACTTAGGCACTCACAAAGGACTAGGGTGCCAACTAGGACATAAGCATGCCAAAAGGAAAGTAACATATTATTTTATAGTCCTTTGGGTGTGCTAATATCCCTGGTATCCAATTTCATATGATGTCATCCTCTAGTTGTGCTAGTGTCTTTACCAATCACCAAACTGAAGCTAGAAACTGGTCCCTTGGACACCACGTATGCGTTGGAGTAGACTAAAGGTATTTGTTTGACCTAACGAATACAAAATCACCAAAAAGGACATGGGGACAAAGTGTGCAAATTCCCTTGACACTAAGCATCCCTAATGCACATTGGAAAGGATGGGGAGGGAGATATTATCCTCACTAACACCCTAAACTCTTACCCAAATAAAAAAACACTCAAGAACCATCAACTAAAATACTTTCTCACTAAAACAAGACTTAACAAGATGCTCTGGAAAATTCCCTAAACAAGCATAGAACTACACTAAATGACTCAAATCACTGCAAGGGGGTATGACAACCTTGAGACAGGGATACAAAACCCTCCAAGATGACTCAAGAAACCACTAAGTTCATTTTAAAACCCAAAGAAATATTCCTATACACATATTCATAACACAAGGTTGAAGTATAATGAAAGAATGCATGACATATTGTGTCTAATACCAACACCAGTACACATAAAACTATACTAATCCATTACATTATCATTGATTACAATATCCTTCATGAAGAAGGTCCAATATACAATATACATCATTACATAGCTAGGATTCCAAGATCCTTAAATTTACATTTACATGAATTGAAAAGAACTAGAGAGCATAAGAGAGAAAAAGAGTAGAAGGAACTCAATATCGATTCTAATGTTATTATCTTTAGTCCCTAATGGTATTTATACATTCCACTTGATCATATGGAACCAAAAAGGTCCACTTCCACTGTGCTATGGATATAATTGCAACAACCCAAACACTCAAACAATGGATACACAAGGGAGAATAAGCTTACACACATGCCATATATGAATTATACACATCATACATGATCAAAGAGTAAACATCACCAATGGGAAGAAATACCACACATCTCTATTGTAATGTAATATATACTAGAGAATAGGTAAATCACTCATACAAGTATGCAGAATATAAATACATTAAAACATGAAATTATACGGCATCCAAACACAAAAAATCACACAATGTACAAGGTCATCATACATGGAAATCACATAATAATTGATTACTCTGCACCAACAAGGAGGGCATGAACATCTTCTAAATGCTACTCAATCTATAGGGTTAGATGCTAGAGAGAAAGAGCGAGGAATGTCATCGCATAGATTGAAGGGATGGCTCATATAGATGAAGAGACTCAATCTCAATTCTCCACAAAGGGCCAGGTCTTCCCAACTCATCCTTATCCTTTATAAGCACTCCACATATGAGAGTATTATCCACTTTATCTTGGTTCATTTTAATTATGTTTCATTAGTTTTCACTTATTAAAAAAACATTCCAATGGGTTATCTTGGCAACCCCTTTGTGCCTCGACCCCCCATTGGACACCACTCCCATAATTGACTCTAATACCTACCCAAGCTCACTATGTTTCAATCAATATGACAATAAAAACAAAAAATCCAAATCTAAAAATAATGCAAAATTCACATAAAAGTATTACTATTCTCATATATGCACAAAAACACTCATTTCTCAATATCAACATTATACGAGATCTGAAATGACGTAAATTTGAAATTTTATATGTAATTTTGATCATTTCACATTATGATTTAACATCAAATATAAAAAATTCCACTTTTAAAATTATTTTTTATTTTTTCCAAAAACAAGGAATAATGTTTTTGACCATTAAATTACCTTGAAGTACACCAAATTTTCAAAATTCAGAAAAAAGAAAAAACAAAACAAACAACCCTTTTGGCTTCTATCTACCCAACACTAGGTTTACACAGTCAATTTCACAATTTTCCCTTTCAATCCAAATTTTGACATGGTAACATTTTTAAAAACATAAATTTCCTTGTTCTCTCACAACAAATTAAACACACAATAAAATGAATTGTTTTGAATAAGGAAAATGTTTCTTTTGATTCACTGATACAAATGAAACCAATTTTAATTTAATTGGTTAATCAAATATAAAAAATGAGGATCCTGCCTAATATTTACACCAAAAAAGTGACTATGGACTTACGATGTTTGAGATATGAATATTAATGTAGAGATGAAATAATAATGTGTTTTAGATCGGTTAAATAAAATAAAATTATATATATAATATTTGATCTTATTGGGGTTTTCTATGCTTTGGCTATCATGAACATACACAACTACACTTAACAATTGTGGAGTGGTTATAGGTACAGGTTATCTACTTCATTTAGCTACACAAGTCTGAGCATACTCCAATTGTGGTTATAAAGGAGATCAACATTGGTTGTAATTGTTTTTTATTAAGTAAAAATAGGTTTTAAGGGACCCGAAACCCAATTACATTCAAAAGATATTCAAGAAGGAAACAAAACAAGACAGGTGCAAAAGACCAGCAAAAAAACCAGCAACAGAGAAAAGGACAGCAAGAGGCCAGCAAGAAATTGACCCCAAGCCCAGCATTACAAGAGAATTAAAAACTCTTCATAGTTTCCTCAACATTATGTACCAAGAGCATCATCGCCTTGGCCGCTTCCCTCAAGTCATTGTTTTCCTGTCCAATCTAACTCTCTTTCATTTTGGTGTCCTTCTCAATAGTGGTCTGCCTAGTTCTGCGCCTAGGGTTCTGGTGGGTAGGGTTGGAGGTTGGAGCATCTTCTATAATTACCAGGTTCTTATCCTAATTTTTCTTTTCCAAATGATCCACTAGCTCGTTCATATTCTGGGAAGAAACTTTAAGGACCTGAAGGTTGTGGTTCATAAGGCTTTTCAAAGCCTTCTCATTATGATCAATCCGAGAATTGACGTTGCCTTTGTCCTCCTCCACCTACTCTTTCATAGTTCTAATAACATCCTCCAAATGTTTCAGGTCCCCTTTAATCAGATCTTTCTCCAACCAGTCCTCCATCTCCATTTCCTCCTTTGCTTCACTATTTTCCATATCCTCATTCTATTTCCCAGAGTCAAACCTCTTAATCAGCTTATTAATCTTTTCTTCCAACTCCCTTTGCTTACCCTGCATACTGGCGATGTTTTCAACAACCCATTTCTGGAAATTGAAGAATTCAAGAGTGCAGTTGCGGGCGGTGTCCAAGATAGTTTCCGCAGAGTCCTTGCCCTGTTCGGTCTCCTCAACATTAGGGTTTTCATACTCCTTAGGATTCAGAGCCTCATTCTCGCTTTTTGAACCCTTAGGGTTAGAGTGAGGGTTTTCAGAATTACCCCCTTCCCCTTCACCATAGTTCTCATCCTTATTTAACTCCATTTCAGTATCAGTGTCCCTATCCTTTTCCTCTTCTTCATCACAATGCACCTCCTTTTCTTCATGCTCTGTTTCAACCTTCCTTTTTTATGGGTATGGGTGTTGGGCTGATCCCCATTCGAGTCAGAGTCTTTGCAGCTCTCAAATATATGAGCGTTAATGATCAAAGGATCATCCTTGGTTGCCCTAGCCTTATCCTTAATATGTTCATATATAAGCAGAATGAGCCCCTGGTGGGCTAAAGGGTAAGAATTAGGCTTTTTAGCATGGTCTGCAAGGCTCTCATTTAGAGAGGATGCTAAATAGAAGGGCGGGGATATTTTAGCCCCATGATGGAAATGGTTCAGGATAGTGAACTGATAATTATAAATTTTTGTAAATCTGCCATCCACAGTCAAATATTCCATTAAAGCCCTAAGAACTTTTTGCTAGAAAGGCTTTACCTGCTGGGGAGTGTAGTAGGAGATGTTGTCCTTCTTCGCAAGCTTGCCCTTCTCATCCTCTGTCTTTGGGAAATTTTTGAAAGCTTCAGCTGCATACTTTCGATCCCTGTAGAATTTAGTCCCCTCCGTCTTGAGCCCTGTGACCTCTGCAATCAAATTTTCATCGATTTGCCAAATCTCCCCAAACAGGGTGGCTTTGTTGTTACTCCAGCTTTTAGCAAAACCGTAAGACACAGAATTTCTACTTCCGTGAAGCTTTTCCATATAGTTAGTGAAGCCGTGTCTGTGGAGCCTTCTCCGGACCTTTCTTTCACTCTTCCAATTCTCGCATCTTGGAGGCTCGTTCCTGTTTAGGTTACCGCCCATTCTGAGCTCCAAGTAAAGATACCCACTACTGCAGTTCTCAATCTGCAAATAAAACTCTGAAGACTTGTTATTTCTGGACTTCCCATATAAAGACTCTTTCATAGTTTTGATATTGTTGCTTATGGCTGCACAAACCCAGCTATTATTACTATAATCTTTCGCACACATATGATCTTGGATATGATGCCGAAAAACACTCATAATCTGACAGTTAATCCGCCCCCAAAATCTAACTTTGGAACTCGTTCCCTAGAAATTAATCATGAGATTAACTTGACCCATTGATGCGATCAAAGTATAATTGCTCTTTAACCTCCTGTTTGATGTGAGTTTCTCCAATGTATTTGGCATCCTTCTCCAAATTGACCCCTTCATTGGCTAGGATATCTACAACCTTATTTCCCTCTCTAAAGGTATGAGTTATACTAATGCTAACATAGTTATTTAGAATATCTTTAGCATTTTTAATTAAATTGGTAATATTCCAGGAAATAGAACTTGTACCTTTGAGGACTTGTATGATGTTTGAAGAGTCCCCTTCGAGCCAAATTTTTTTGAATTTGAATTCCTGAGCTAGCTGGAGGCTCTTTAGCATTGTCAGAGCTTCAGCCACATGGTTATTTTGGACCCCAAAAGGAGAAGCAAAGGCAGCAATGCAAATTCCTTGAGCATTTCTAATAACTCCTCCTCCACCAACCTTTCCAGGGTTCCCTTTAGCAGCCCCATCAAAATTAACCTTTATCCAGTCATATTCAGGAAACCACCATACAATGTTATCTCTCTTATTCATATTTTCCGATCTATAGACCTTATGCATTAGTTTCCATTCAGTAAGGATGTCTCTTTCCATATCATTCATATCAGTAATAGACCATTGCTGATTATTCTTGTGAGGGATGTTGATGTTCTCCTTTATAGCCCTGCATATGTTTTCAAAGACCGCCTGAGTATTACACTTAGCTTCCCTAAATATCTTATTATTTCTTTCTTTCCAAATGCCCCAGCAAATCATGGGGAGGGTCAAAGACCAAAGGTTCTTGATGATTTGGCATTTGGTTGGAAAGTTCCATTGCCAAATAATATCCTTGATGCTCTTGTTCATGACCCAATTAACTTTCCATTTTTCCCATATTTTGCACTAAATATCCCTGGTAAAGGAGCAGTCAACTGATTCCCCCTCCTTCTGGCATAGCTCACATCTATTAGGGAATTTGAAACCCCTTCAGATTAAATTGTCAAGAGTAAGGGTGCTATTATGAGAAGCAAGCCAAAAGAAAATGTTGACTTTAGGGATCAGAATGTTGTTCCAAACTTTACTCCAAATGGGATTGTTGGTTTGAGAAAAAGTGTTTTTATAGGCAGAGGCAACCATAAATTCACCTTTAGGATCACTTTTCCAGAGGAAAATATCATCATAGCCTTTGTTAAGGGAAAAGGACAACAACTCCTTCTGGAGAGAGGAAAATCCAGAATGGATGTCATCAAGCCTGACCCACTTGTCCTCCTTCTAGTAGTCACATACCATAAGCCTAAACCTCCTTTTATACTCCTCAATAATTTGACTGTTGTTTTGATCATAAAGGGCTTCATTCTTCATCCAGGGGTCTTCCCAAAACTTTATTCTGACACCTTTTCCAAGGACCCATCCAGCCCTAGCTTTTGCCACTTTTATAGATTTGGTAATGCTATTCCAGATGAAGGATCCAGCAGGGATATCTTCAGAGTTGAGGATCCCTTGGATAGTCTGATTCTGAATGTATTTGTCAAACCAAATTTGATTCCAATCTTTCTTAGTATCATAAGCTCTCCATAATTGTTTAGCAAGAAGAGCTTTGTTAAAGGTTTTTAGAGATTTAATCCCCAACCCTCCTTTGTTCTTTGGTCTACACACTTTGTCCCAGGCAACCAAGGGTATTCTTTTTTTTTCTTCCACTCCTGACCATAAAAATCTCTTCTGGATTCTTTCCATAGCTTCAGCAAATTTTACCGGGATACCAAACAGGCTGAGTGCATAAACAAGGAGATTTTGAAGAGTAGCTTGAAGAAGCTGCAGTTTACCAGCCTGAGATAACATTGAGCCTTTCCATCCAGCAAGTCTTTTATTAATTTTATCAATAAGCATATTCCAAAAGGAATTTGGGGGAGCTAACCCCAAGGGAAGGCCCAGATAGGTGGAAGGGAGCATTTCCACTTTGCACCCAATAATTTTAGCAATTTTTTGTTGTCTTATGACCAGAGTATTGAGGAAGTACTTGTTGTAATTGGTTGTAATGAGCTACATTAGTTGTAATTGTTATCCCTAATGCATCATACTTAGTTGAGTACAATCTCCTATTAAAGAGTGTATGATTGTATTGGTGCTAATTTATATTCTTTGTGAATTGAATTGTGAAATTGAGTTTATAGTTTAAATGACATTTCTTTGTAATTTATTGTTAATATATGGCATTTGATGAAAGATTAAATGTTGTATGCAACAAATATGTTTAAATTTAAATTTTGGTTCAAGGATGAAATTTGGGTGAAAAAGAATTATTTTAATTATTTATTTCAATGAAATGTGAAAATGGGTTTTGGGGTTTTAAATGGTAACTCAATGTTTGAAAATCAAAATATGGTTTATGTACATTCATATTTAAATAATTTGAATAATTAGACTAAATTATGGGTATTTAGAAAGAAAAAATATATATTATTTATTTATAAAAAGGAAAAATTAAATTAGATTTTATAAAAGGAAAAGGATTCATTTTTATACTTAGTCATTTTTTAAAAAGAAATTGTGTGGAAGAAAACCCTCTTCTTGGTTGAAATTTAAATTTTTTATTGTAAAGTCATTTTTTGATGTATCGGTGTTAATTTATATTCTTTGTGAATTGAATTGTGAAATTGAGTTTATAGTTTAAATGGCATTTTTTTGTAATGTATTGTTAATATATGGCATTTGATGAAAGATTAAATGTTTTATGCAACAAATATGTTTAAATTTAAATTTTGGTTCAAGGATGAAATTTGGGTGAAAAGGAATTATTTTAATTATTTATTTCAATGCAATGTGAAAATGAGTTTTGGGGTTTTAAATGGTAACTCAATGTTTGAAAATCAAAATATGGTTTATGTACATTCATATTTAAATGATTTGAATAATTAGACTAAATTATGGGTATTTAGAAAGAAAAAAAGTTTTTTTTTTAATTATTTATTTATAAAAAGGAAAAATTAAATTACATTTTATAAAAGGAAAAGGATTCATTTTTATACTTAGTCATTTTTTAAAAAGAGATTGTGTGCAAGAAAACCCTCTTCTTGCTTGAAATTTGAATTTTTGATTGTAAAGTCATTTTTTGAGGGATTTGATTGAAATTTGTTCAAAAGAATAGCAATGTGGAAGGGTTCTTGCTACTCATTGGATTTGTGATATCCTTTGGTATGCTTAAGAATTTGAAGATTGAATTTTAAGCCAAGTTTGAGGTACGAACCTTGTTCCTTCTCCATTTCTATCATTTATTGTTTCTAATTGTTTTCAAATGGTTTAATTCATTACAAGAAGCATTTCTTGTATTAAAAGTTTTACATTTGATAGAGTATTAATTTACATTGAGAAATTTTTATAAATTTTCGAAAATATGGGGTTACCATACCCAATTTGTTTTGTAGAATGATGAAAATGCCTATTTTATATTAAAAGAGGTTGTTGAGAACTTTTAAAACCAAAGGGTATCTTTATAATTTTTTGACAAATTTTGAAGGTATTTCAATGGAGTTTGAAGAAAATTGATGGTTTTGGATTCTAGAAAAAAATAGAAAAAAGTGAATTTGATGGAAACAATGTTTGATAATCATGTTGAGATATAGATATGCCTTGTAAAGTATGAAATTGGATCCATTTGGATCGGGTCCTATATGAGCTTCATTATTTGAGAAATTTGTCAATGTAGAGTATAAATTGATGAAACTTTAGGAAATCACATTGTTTGATTTTATACCATATTTATTGGTGATTGCGATGAATCTATGATGTATTTGATAGACAGGGTTATGGAAGTGGTTCCCAAAGTGACCCCATCCCAAAGTGGCATGTGCAACATGTTTTAAGTTGTGTGCCCTTGGTCTCCTTGTTTTGTGTAGCACAATGCTCAGGTTTGCGACATGGCCTAACTACTTCTCATGGATTTATTAAATCTCATGGTTGTATTGAGCATTAACAAGTTGATCTTTTGGTGCAATGACAACCATGTTTCCAACAAGTGGTATCAGAGCTTGGATCATGGGTCCTAATCCCTCACTTGCACTAGGGAGTGTTGTTGCAAGATGTGTGCCCTTAGTCTCCTTGTGTTGTGCAATGCAACACTCGGGTTTGCAACATGGCTTAACTACCTCCCGTGGATTCATTAAGTCTTGTAGGTTGATATTTTGGTGCAATGACAACTGTGCTTCCAACACAACATTCATGTGTGAGAGTTAATTAATCAAGTGAAAACTAATGAAATATGGGTAACTAATTAACTAATATAATGGTTTCCCCTTGCATGCCTTGAGTGCTTGTAAAGGATAAGTATGACTTGGGAATACAAGCCCACATGGTAGCTTCCTTGTCTGTATGAGAGGGTATTCAATTCCACATGGTAGCTATGTGTTGTGCTCCATGAAGACACTCCCTAACTATCTCTCTAACATCTACTCCTAGTGTAGTTTGAGTAGCACCTAAAATATGTATTGTTCCTTTCCTAATTGTATTGAATACACTCTTTCATTATATAATGTGTTGTATTCTTCATGATTAGATGTTCTTATGCCTTTCTCCCACATGTATTGCATTTGTGAGTGTTTGGTTTTGTTGCATTGGCGATCATGCCCAATGATGATGTATTTATTTTATCCATTGGTGAATGTGCCCAATGTGAGTGTTTGGATTGTGGCATTGGTTTTTATTCCCAATGATGAATTATACTTACCTTGGTATTATTGATAACTTCTCTAGATTATCTGTATGAGTATTTTTACTTGTGTATGGTGTGTGTTAGCCCTCTCCCTATGTGTTTGGTGTTAGTGTCCTTCTAGCTAGTGTAACAATCTCCTAGCATGGAGGGAGTGAATATTTTGATAGTTGAGTGGCATGATTACCACTATTGGTTTTCAAAGGATAGTAGACCAAGATTCTCAATGGATACATCTCTCATGTATTGATTTATGCATTTCATTTGATTCATTAAAATGTAAATTATATATTAAAGGAAAATTTAATTCCTCTTGTAATGTAATATTATTTCATGGACCTCTCAATTGAGATGGATGTTATTATATAGATCATGTTAGTGTATTTTTATTGGATGACATTACTTGGTGTTAAACCAAGCATGGTTATTTAAGCTTTAATCAAGTTTCTTTTATGTTTATGGTAAAGTTGGTAAAATGTACTTAGGCACTTTTCAATTTGGATATAAAATGAATAAAGTAAGTTTTATTTGAGTTTAAATGAACCCCATTTAAATTGTTTGAATATATCCTGTATAAATCCTCTAATCTTACTCATAACTATAGAAAAAATCTAGGTGTTTTGGGCTTCAATGATCAGGCTTTAACCTTATGGCCTTGATTATGTGAATAAGGAAATGATTAACCACAAACCTCAATCACCTATAGCCTCTTCTTATTCACTAAAACTCTCTAAGTGTTTCATCATTTTAGGATCAATCATTTACCTTTTTGAGTTCATTGACTATGTGGAAAAGATAAGGTGAAACCCCAACACACAAACCTTGGAAGCTCTTCTCCATTACTAAATTTCTCTAAGTGTTTCAAGTATTGGAAATTATATGTTTGTCTTACACATCAAATTTCTTGAAAAAAGTGGGAAGGTGCATTCCCAATCCCTAACCCTTAAAAAGTAACCTTGGGACTTGTATCATCGATATTTTTCAAGTATTAGACCTTCAGTGTTTCAATTTTGACTAGTTAACAAAATTGGTAAGTTGAAACCCTGACCCCAAATCCCTAATGAAGGCCTTTAAAATTTTGAAGTTCCCATTTAATTGGGCTTCAGACTTCAAGCTTCCTCCCTTTAAAATTCATTTGTTTTGCGAAAGAGGTATACCGTAATCCTGAACCCCAAACCCCAATCTAGTTTGTTGGTCTTAAAACTTTGGAAACTCATCCAGGTTCATCTTCATCCTTACTAGGTAGGGGGAAATCAATAAGCTCAATCACTAACCCTTAATACTTCCTTGTGGTATTCTATGAGGGTCAAACCTTGGGCATCAAACTTTCCTTTCTAGTTTTCTCATTCTTACATGTGATAAGGCAAATACCTAACTCGTGACTTTCAAAGCCCGATAAGGTTGAGGAGTAGGGCCTCCCAGGGTTAGGCAACCACTTGAGTAGGATGGAATTTTTGTTGAATATTTTATTGGTCATATTGAGTGGACTAGAGGTTTCAATTTCCTCATTGCACTCCTTGTCTTATAAATTGACAATGTCTTCATCTTGTGGAGTTGAATTGGCTCCTAGATCATTATCGTTGATGTTGATTAATAGGTATATCATTTGTTTTTTATATTTTACC